>NC_036450.1:9816353-10165728 GCF_002775205.1 Xiphophorus maculatus
GTTGATTAGCACAAACCAATGTAGATAATATTATGCAGATAATAGAGCTTAGTGCTGTGTGTGGCATTTCCTCCTAAGGGTAGTGCCAACACGTAGGTGAGTGCTGCATGTTGTGAGCCACATCCTTTGGTTCTGCAATTTCAGCTCCATGATGTGAAACATCAAACTGATTCACAATGGGGGTTTCATCATTCCCCCAAAAATCCTGCCATGGCAACCAAAGAGTGACTAAAAAGCACAACATTAGTCATACACTGGCCAAGTACCCTGGTAATTGATGGCAGCACAGCATCATTGGGATTATTTTCTCCACTAGTTAGACTAAGGAAAGCTAAATATTTGGTAAGAAATGTAAACATTATTTGTTATTTTTATTTTATTTCAACATTATACAGTATTTCAAGTTGGTGTAGCACACTAAATCCCAATTAAATGTATTGAAATTTGTAGTCAAAGTGTGGTGAAATAAAAACAAGTGCATAGAAACAAATTTGCAAGGCATAGTATATGTTATGCACTTCAGTTGAGATTTTTTTTATGACTGTCCTTCTAAATAAGATGGAAAGTCCTTGAGCAAATGTGTGCATAATTGCCCCTGAGCATTTAGTTACTTTAATGTGTGTCTGTCTATGAGCTTTATATTGTCATTTTTGTACAGGCACCCATGAGTGTAGTTGTGTTTACGTTGACAATTTCATTCAATGATATCAGGCCACAAATGTCTATGCAAAGATTAGACTGCTTACCTCTGTGCTGGTGGGAGCCATAAACATACACAGGCTCTGTATGGAAATGAGGCATCCATGCAGACTGATTATTGGGATGCCACTGATCATGGACCAGGCTGGGGAAAAGTAATATTAAGACAGAAAATAGCCCAAGTAACCTATACAGCCCTTCACTATTAGGATCTTGGTCCTATATTAAAGATATTGCTTCGGGGAATAAGGCACATAGTCTTCTTTCAACTCTGCTAGAGAAAATTTATTTGGTAATGAAATAGAAATACATTGTATCCTACTGCTTCAACTGCCTGTTTTTCTGGCTGTTTATGATTGGCTATTTTTTTTTATTTCTTATTAAAAAAAGTCCCAGTTCTCTTTTCTCCTTCTGTCATTTGGCCCTCCTTTCTCTCTTCCTCTTTCACCTAATCTCTTTCTTCTTCAGTTTTTTAACCTACCTTTCCTTTGTTCCAATTTACTAAAGAAACCAAAATAGGCTTGGATGATCATGTCTGCCCTCTTTCGAACCCTCCTTTGGTCTTTTTTAAAATCGCTTAACCTTTGTCTTTGTGCTTTCACAGCCTCTTTTGCCCCCATCTCTTTTGCCATCAAGCCAAAGGAAAATGACCTGCTTCCCTTGGAGAAGAACAGAGTGCGACTGGACGATGATTCAGACGAGGACAAGGTCAGTTTTTAATTTGTCTTTTATATAACATCCACAGTCATGTGTAGATGTTGTGTTTTTTAATATCAAAGTAAGCACCTTCCTCAGAATACAGTTTTAACACATTTGACGGTGATTGTTGTTTTTTTGCTGGTAGTTTTTGGAAGAGGAGGGGCTTGATGCTGTGATAAGTGGAGCTATAGTGGTTGAAAAAGAGCCTCCTCCTGTGATTACATCTGAAGAGAAGAAACCTGTTCTAACATTAGAAGAGCTGGAAGCAAAACAAGGTAAATACAAAAAACAAATTAGACTGACAATCTTGAGCTCTGTTTTATTTCCACATTACTTATTACGCAGATACAATCTGTTGACTGACTGGACCTTGAACTGTAATCTTATAAGGACTTTCAAGATGTCGAACTGGCTCATTTTAACCTTATATGGTGCGGGAAAACATGCTCAGTTTTTTGCACTTACCTAAAACACATGTTTATGTCCTGTTATTTATTGTGGGGATGAATTTGTGGTCTGGGCTTCTTTGGCATCTCTTACAGCATCATTGTGGTGTGACACAGAAGTCATCCACCTGTGGTGTAAAGGAAGTCCTTGTATTCTCTGAGCAGTTTAGATCAGCCTTGTTTTTTGGACAATCAAGCACATCATACTATGGTTATTAAGTCCCATATTGGTACTTTTTGGAGTGTGAGCAGCTGCCAGGTCTGGTTGGAAAATAAAACCAGCATCATTATAAACATGGGCAGCAAAGGGAAGCATGAAGGTTCTCTTAAATTCCCACTTCCGGTTAAGCAGCTGTGCTGACTTTGGTCTTGAGTTAACACAACAAACCAACAGCAGCAGATGTCATAGCTCCTCAAACCCTTACATTACTCTTCACCCCTTGATTTTGTGCCTCTCATCTCTCAGTGACTCTAGGACCTTAATTTCCTTTCTAAAAGCAAATTAAATTTTCAATTAAAAACAAGATCGTTGACCACTGGGCTAGGAATGCAGATTTCTGGCTGATTAGTTACCTTTAAAAAGCCTGACATGCCAATACCGATTTTGACCAATAATGATTTTCTTGTCTTAAAAGTCAATAAGTTGGTCACAGTGTGACTATTGTTAATTGCACACATGCAGAGGTGACCTGGTGGACAGGACTGTCAGGCAGCCCTCACTCACAGCAGAGCAAAAGAAGACAGTGTTTGATTTTCAGATATTTGCAGAGGTAGATAAGATTGGTAGATAAGACGTCTCTCTCATGTAAGCATCAGCCAATCACTGATGTCACAACAACAAAGAAATCTGAGCCAATTTATTGGTACACCGCTACACTGAGCAACTGTCCAGTCCTCTTTCTTCTTAGTCTAGGTAAAGCATGTTTGTTGTGTCTGAATCAGACTTGGTTAAGAAAAAATAAATATTACTTATTGGTGGCAACTGTTAAGTGAGCAGTCTTTCCCACTCTTGTGTAAACCATGGTATATCATTTCTCAGTTGGTCTTATGTAATATTCAAGATTTCATTTTCCAAGTAATGATATTTCAACCTAAGCATGTTAAATATACAGTATGTGTGTGTTATGAATCTATAGGTTGTTTCACTTGTTGAAATGAAATTCTGAAAAGAAAGACAGTACTTCAAAGTCATTTTTACATGTGATCACTGTCATCGAATGCCAATGAAGTAGAAATTCAGTATTTCCATGTTGATTTATTAAGGAAGCTTGTTGTCAAGCATGGGCCGTTACAGCCTAATATAACCTTTTGCAGGCTTTAATTAGTTGGTCAGCTTTTATCACTGCAGTTAATAAAACCTGAACAGGTGCAGGGATGGCTGTCCTTGAACTCTTCATCACAATTATCGTACTAATTTTCAAATAATGAAAAGGCAAGTGACCAACAAAAAATTCTCTTCAGCAATACTCCATGACTTTGTGTTCTGTCACCATTCTTAGTGCTGTGAATTTGGAATAGCAGACTAAATCATTATTGCCATGCATATCAGATTTTCCTGATTGAAATCATTTTGTAAATGCTTTCAACAAATGCCCTTGAGACAGCCTGTGTCTTTAAAGAGAAATGGTTTGCACTTTATTATAGTTACCGATTAGATCAAAATCATAATAATGACCTTTTGACTAGAAAGACAGCTGTTAAATTGAACCTTAAAAGACAGATGGATGGTCAAAGACAAATGTGCTACTTTCAGCATCAATGAGGTTGTCAGGTTTCTTTAGGTTCACTGGAACAGTTTTAGAATCTAATGGCTTTTTTTTTTTTTAAATTGACAGGCAGCCAGAGAAAGAGGCTGCAGCAGCCTAATAAAAAGCTGACCAAATTGCTTCTGCTGTGCAGCAATGTGGCTGTCAGTCAGTAGGCTTAATTTGATCAGATAGCATAAGGATCAGTAGCAGACAGCAAACACTTATCTGTGGTGATGGCGTGAAGAAAGGCCACCCACATTAAATGGTGTTTGTGATAAACAAACTGGAGATGCAAACATTTCCCAGTAGATGTGCTGTTTTGATTGTGGGCAGCTGGGAATGATTATCGATGTATAAGTTGTACCAGCTATCTCTCATTTTTAGTTCACATTTTGGGGTTGTTTTAAACAGTTACAGACTTTGATGGTGATATAGTTTGACTTGTATGATTAACCAACCAAGAATCATCAAAAGTGAATGACTTTCATTACCTTTTTATTTTCATTTTCTTCAGTTCACTCCCGATTTTATAGAATGCAATTTATTTTTTATTTGAATTCAGTAAGATAAAAATTGATTTTGTCAAAAAGAAAACAAAATATATAATTTTTTAAGACCATAAACATTGATAGTCCTCACAGATTGAGCTCTAGAGTACTCTGTAAACTTGATTTAGATTTTTTTTTCACTTAGTTTAAGTGTTTTAGTTTTTAACATATATCTGACTTCAATACTATAAATTCACAACTTGGCTGTTGATGTTTTCATCTACAGCAGTTTACAAATTAAATGCGTGGCCTATATTGCAGTTTTTACAAACTGTGTGCTAACTGTAGGCTGCTGGTAAAATTGGCATACCTTTTGTCATCTGTGTCTCATATGCTGATCATTTAAAAATACCTTAAATGAGATTCTAATCCAGTACTTGGAATCAGATCCGGCATCCTTTTCCAGCATTTTCATGCTGCAAAAGTCTCTAAAATTAATTGGATAATAATTAAATACCAAATTCTTGTCTCATTTTCCCACAGCTTTTATATTTTTATGCATCTAATTGACTATGATTCTGAAAATACAACAGTGAGACGAATGAATGCCAATATTGTGTTTTCATTGTCTGGGGTACAGATGGATTCTACTCATCCTGGCTGCTGTTCACTGTACTCAAGTGTGATTTGCCTCAGCAGCTGGCCTATTTTTAGCGCGTTAGAGATTCCTGTATCCCCAGCAGTTGCATAACCTAAAAAAGCGGAGTTTTAGTTAGCATTTTCTTATATATTATGAATCTACATTGGACTTCCTTTGTTTTCATTTGTCCCTTAGCATCTCAGCATTCCTCGCTGTTCTTCTTTAACCTAAGTTCTTTCTAACCCCAACTTCCTTTTACTGCACCTCATTTTTTTCACTTACCAAATAGTTAATATTTTCATTATTACCAACATGTATTTTCTCCTATACCATATTTTCTATCCTACTTTGAATTTTCCTGTATAAACCCTAAATTGCATGACAATATGTATTGCACAAGATGCAGTTGGGTGTTAAAATTATTTGCAGAACGTCTGTCAATATTTAGCTGTTGCGAACTCAGAAAATTGCCTGAAATTACTTTGGTTAGAAGTGTCGGTAAATGTGGAAAAGTACTTTCGGTATCTTTTTCTTCCGTTTTTTTTCTCCTGTTTGTTGCTTCACTTTTGATTTTGTCTAAGTATGTTTTTTTTTTTCTTCCCGTCTTTCTTTTAGTCATTCTTGTTATAAACAGGCTCCTATTTTATACCTCCTTTTTGAATGTCTTCTAGGTGGACATTCAACTCCTTAGTAGTTGAATGTCTCAGTGGTCAAAACATAAGAGGAAAGTGACTACCTTCCAAACATTTCTCCTGTGTTTCCTTGTTCATCTTGTTGCCTTCAGCCAAGCAGAAACTGGAGGATCGCCTCGCAGCTGCAGCCAGGGAGAAGCTGGCCCAGGCATCTAAGGAGTCCAAGGAGAAACAGCTACAGGCGGAGAGGAAAAGGAAGGCAGCACTCTTCCTGCAGACGCTCCGCGGTCCAATCGCTGGAGAGCCTGAGGCCAAAAGAGCGGAGCTAGAGTCATATACACAGCAAGAGGTAAGAACAGAGGTCTTTGTGATGGGTCTTTTTGTCAGAATAAGTTTGGAAAAAGTTAACACTCACTGACAATTTACATAATTTCTAAGAAGATATGCTTGAAAAGTAAATTATGTTAAAATAATGTCATAAGTATTTTGAGCTGAAAAGCATACAGAATATTTGAGTGTCACATAAAACCCAAAAAACTTTCCACGTTTTATTTTTTTGTCATCCTCCCTCCCTTTTTTCCCCCTTTTTTACCTACCTCTTCCTCTTGTACCAACGTAACTTGAGGTCAAAGCATGTAGTAACAATTTTGGAGAGTGATTCAAAAGTGGGGAGAGACAGTGTCATGTTTTATTCACATGAGACTAGGTCCCTTGTATCTTTTTTGCCTGAAGTGTCTGACACGTCTGTATACCATCCTACCTGGTGACTAACCATATCTCGTCTTTATTGTTTCAAATACCTTGAATAACCTTCAACTTAGTTTCACGAAGATTGTAACTTAAAGTTGGGTCATTGCCAACCTCTTAGAGACAAAATGTTATCAAGGAAACTGTAATTATTTGAGTGCAGACTTAAAAGTAATTATTTTGCTTTCAAATTCCCGAAGACAACAATGGAGTTTGGTGTCTGGCTAAACCTCTCCAAAGCAGTGCTGCTGTACTCTAATACATTCTATTATGAGACAGTGTGTGTCAGATGTCATCCACAAAATATAGAATACAACACATATACCAATGTTTGAAGGCGAGATGTAATTGCTGTGTTAAACTCAAAGACAGACTTTATACATTGACATACCGAGAATCTTTATGTGATTTTGAAAATATCAGTCTCCTTTTATTTCTTTTTACCACTGCTGGGTGCAAGCCATCACTGTGACCCCTTTTAGGCTTTCGTTGTCATAAATGTTTTATAAAGCAACTCTTCTCTACAGGAGAGAGCTTTACGTGTGACAACAAGTGTCAAAATATTGAAAAGGATAGGTGGGCAATTAAAGCAAAAATACTTTTTGAAAATCATCTGCTCATTTTTTTATTATAGCACAGAATGCACACTCATACTCTAAAAGGCGACAGGCATTAATCATTTTGACATTGCACTTGTGTATGTCATTTTTTACTCATGTTGAATAATAACATCTCAAAGTGTCAGCTTAATAACAATTTACAAGTCTTTTCTAACACAATTTTCAAAACAGAACCTCAAATAACATCTAAGACAGCAAGTGATGACAAAATCTTTCAGACTGTTGTCTATTTTACATTTTGGTTTCAAAAACTGAACTCATAGCCTTGAGATGCCTTAAGTCTATCTTTTGGAGGTACCGAGATCAAGAAGGAAGCTCAGAGGGGACACGGCTTTCTCTGTCATGGGCCCCAAATTATGGAACAACTTGCCTTTGCAGGTCAGGGAGGCCCCTTCACTGTCCACTTTTAAAGCTCGTCTTAAAACCCATCTATTTTATTTGGCTTTCAACTCTAGCTAGTTTTAAATTGTATGTTTTTGTTTTTAAACTGTAAGTTTTTATTTTATGCTTTTTTATTGTTATGTTGTGTTTTGATGTACAGCACTTTGTATCAGCTGTGGTTGTTTTAAAGTGCTTTATAAATAAAGTTGGTATGGTATGGTATGGTATGCTGAAGTCCCATTTAATGGAGCAAGGCTTTTTTACACTAATGATTCCATCTTGCACTCGTTCAGAGGAGCAAAGCAGAAAGTTAATACATTCTCTGGCAGAAATTGCAGCTCACCTTTGATCTTGTTTTCCACCTTATAATTTATACTATTAAAGCTACTATAGTAGGCATATTGCTGCATCATAGCGGTTATTGAAGAACTAGGTGCTCTATTGCCACCTTAGTACTAAGTACACCTGTAAGTACTGTTCACATGATAAGCTATGTAGGCTATTCACATTGCATGGGTAAGACTCGGTGCTTGGGGAAGAGGGCACACGTCTTTTCAAATTACACCTTGAACACAGCATACAGCTGTCTGCCAAAGAAAAGCCCCAGTGCCTTTATTCACTAATGATGAGAAGAAGAAGAAAAAAAAAACATCAGCGATAATATCATCTAGCTATGAAAGTTGGGCTTGCTCCCCCAGCTGCTGTACTGAAACAACAGTGTCTTCCACACTGATGTGAGACAGCGCAGAGCTGTGTGGCAGACTGAGAGTCTGCTCTAAAATTAAAGTCAGTCACAACTCAAACAGCTCTCTGTGATCAGGTTGTGGTCATTAGTGCATAAACACACAGATATGGATGGGGTTTTTTTTGTTTTGTTTTGTAGAATTTCTTCTGATGAAATGATATGAACTACCTCATCAGAAAGCTGTTTTCAAATTAAATATTTTGAACTTGGCTGCAAGGCAAAGAAAAACACTGTGATATGGTGCATTGTGTTGCACTCTACACGTTGTTCAGTTCTGTACACCATACCCACCTCTGTCATTCTTCAGAAATCAAAGCAGCCTGAAAAACAGCCTGAAACAGTGAAAAAAACTCGAACTATATTCTACTTTACTAGTTAGATTTGTCCACTTTTATTACTAAATTAAAATCATTGTACTTCCTTAAAATGAGGCCAAAGTTGATGTTGTTTACTTGCGATTAGCTAAGGCCATAAAACAAATATTACAAATATTATTTCCAACATTTAACAGTAATTTATACTGTTAAATTATGGAAATGGATGTTCCACATCATTGGCTGGCTTGTTAACAAATGCTTTTGTATTTCCCTGTCAAGCATACTGAATTAGTGGCTTAATTCTTGTCTGTATAATGGCTGGTCACAACATATTTTTTTAAATTCAAAATTAATGCAGAAATGTTATCAAGAAGAAAGTCTTATTCCCTCAAGTCAAGGGAATAAAACTGTTTTACACCCTTCATGAGTAGAGTTGAGTATTAATTGTCCCATAAGGGGAAATTCAGGGTAGATGGAAATATAAACATTTTTAAGAGCAGATCTATCTCTTTAGGAAAACCTTTCAGTGGTTTTTGTTAGAATTCATGTCTTCATTATTTGTGTCTGGATTTTATTATTAAAGTTTTGACACATTTTTATCTTTTATTCTTTTTTCTTGGGTGTTAATTGCAATTTTTTGTTCATTTTAATTTATTTCACATATTAGTCTTACCTATTTTTAAGCCAAGTCATCAGATATACATGTCTTACATTGTGTTATTTTCACTTTTTTTATTTGGCCTTTCTTTTCTTTAATTCTGTAATCTTATCTGAACTCCATATTATCTCATTATAGGCAATTATGCTTAAGACTGTGCTACTTTTGTGGTCATAGCCATTTGCAAGTCTGTGGGTGGTCATGTGAAGTCTGTGTGTGAAGGGGTGTGCATGCGACTATAAGTGGTTGGGTTGGGCAGGAATTATCCTTTTGTTTCTGTTGCTTTATGTTGAACACTTCATCCTACATTCTTTTTTGTTTGAAATGTTCTTTATATATAAAGATTTATTTATTTTTAGTTGATGTGCATCCCAATTCAATAACAGGAAAAAAAACCATTTGAATTTATAGTACAATAGTTCATCCAAATCTCAATCTGACAAAAAGGCTTGTCCCATTAAACAGTCCATCCTGACATTCCCCATTGTACATTTACAAAGCAAGCCACGTCAGAAACTAGCCAGTTTCATTTCCTCTCTTTGTGTGGGAAGAGGTCTTTTGTGACAGAGCTTTCTTATAGCTTTGGATGTAAACAATATAACTGATTGGGGTGAAATTGAGGGGTTTGTAATATGAGGCTGGCAGCAGGAGAGGGAAAAAACATTCATTGCCACAGGAGGGCTGTGAAAGAACAGTGACAAATTTTATCAGAGCAAAAGAAACATCTATCTTGTCACATTTTGTAATCTAAAGGTCGGAACACAATCCTGACTAGAACTGTCTCTCTCTCATCTTTTTAACATCTATTTGTATTTTTATTCTTTATACCTTTTAAATTTAATCCAACTTTTGGTTTGATAAGACACTTTGTGCATAACTCTTTTACAATTTCACAGTGTCTTGAAAATATACTACTTCATCACCAATGTGGAAACCCTTTCTAATCTGGAAGATCCTGTGGCACTAGAGGCGATGCCTGCAGTGAAGCCAGTTTAACGTCACCATGAAATGGAAAGGTAACACCAATAAAGAAGAGCCTGCTCAACAATTGTTACCTTCAAGCACAACTGAAATTAGTCGTGTCCCACATGGAAAAGATCAGACAGAAATTGAGCAATTTGGCCACAATGATGAGAAGGACGTTTGGAGGAGTCAGAGCAAGAATTTTAAATTTTAAAGACATTGTTCCTGCTGCTAAGCATGGCAGGAGCACCATCATCCTGAGGGTCTGTTTGCTGCCAGTAGTATTAGTGGACTGTAGAAATGGGTTTGCAATTTGCAGTTTGCAATTAAAACTGGACAAAGATCCCAAAATCATATCGCAGTTTGGATATAGCTCACGAACATTATCCACCTAGAACGGCTGCAACCTGAACCCTGTTGAAAAATTATGGTCTGTGCTCTGCCAAGGAACCAATCAATCAATATAATCTCCAACGTTTCTTATGAGAAAATAGTCACATATTCAGGCAGAACTGGGCCAGGATCTCAGCATGGCTAGAAAAAGCATGTTATTTCTCTGCAGCCTAATAAAGGACAGATTGTGAGCATTTGATGGGGTGTATGTTTACGTTTGACCCTGTATTTATCATTTTCACACTAGTTTAAGTAAATGAAACCTATAATAAAACAGAACTTGTGCAACCATTTTTTTCTTTTAAAACTCTTGAATGTATCTTTGTTCCACCATGGGAAAAGAATGGCTCAAAATGCTGAATTAAACACCCTCAGATAAATGGGATTTGTGCACCTGGCTCCCTGTCTACATCTAAGCAGCATTGTAGTGATTCTGCTTGTCTTATGTTTTTTTGTAGAATGTTTTTTTTGTTAAAATGTTGTTGTTGTTTTTTTTTGATGCAGTGGCAGTTATTAACATGCAACCCCACATTAGCGTATCACATCTCTAAATGGTATCACATAGAAGACACAATTGACATCCACTGCACATTGAAGGCTTTTTCAAATTTTTTTATGCAGGATGAAGTGTAGTGCACATAATGATGAGCTGGCAGGCTCGGCTTAGACACTTTTCATGTGGGCAGCTTTATTCCAGGGGTTTCATTCAGTCATTAAAAAGAGAAGAGGCTGCATTTGTATGCTGAATAAGTTTATCATCCTGCAGCTGCTGGCACCGATAATGAATTCTTGCATCTTTTACTTCAAAAAGGCACACTTTTTACTAACAGAGTGGGGGCTGAATTAGTCCTAACGTTTTGATTGAGCTAGATAATCCATAGAGTTCATGGTATTCTTTTTTGCCTTTATTTCCTGTGATGATTTTGGTGTCGGTACTTATTGTATATTCTACAAGAAGTAGAATAGTACTTCTATTAGTAAAAAGTTGTTTTTTTTTTGTTTGTTTTTTTGCTATGATGGTACCTGTTTATCTATTTTCCTCTCCAGTGGCAAGGCAGGTGTAGTAAATGTTATTAAATACTCGGAGCACACTGTGTGGAGGTGGTGAACCAATCAGCTAGAGTGACTCATAGTAATGAAAACTGACGCTTAAATCTAGAAGCTTTTTCATTTAACTACAGTTTGTCTTTTCTCCTTTAGCAAAATGAGATATGTTTTATGGGGTTTTTTTAGGATTCATAGAGGCTTTTCAAGCTTTTGTCATATCAAAAAAGTACTAAAAGGCAGGAGTTCTTTATAGTGTAAATAAGACACAGCATCCATTTGATGTGTAGAGTGAACTTTCATATGATGGATGTTGGATGTCGGATCCTCTTGTTGTCACGTCAGGTGCATGCAGAACTGGCCTACTGCCTAAAAGGCCAGGTGGCCGTAGGTTGGCTCCTGTCACTGCTGCAGCAACACGCTCATTCTAGTCTGCGGCTGCTGCAGTGGCCCTCAGGGTGTACTCATCCTCTAGGAGTACAATAAATATTTAGTGTAAGGGCTTAGCGATCAGTAAATAGATGCAGTACTTCATAAAAGCATTCATGCCCCTGGAGCTTTTTTTACATTATCACTCTGCAACCAGAATTTTTATGCATTTTATTGGGTTATTTTTTTGGTGTCAGATAATTAAGTGGAACAAATGATATATGGTTTGAATAAAGTTTCACTTGTAATGGAAGTTGATATGTGCAATTGCGTTTAGCATCCTTGACAGAAGCACCTTTCTCTTTGCTTGCATATATCAAGTCTTCTGCTATATGTTTCTATCAACTTTACACGTCTAGAGACTAAGAAAACTTAGAAAATCCTTTGCAGAATTGCTCAAATTCACCTTGTCTGCTTTTACTGCATCTGGCAGAGGGAATACAATAAGTACAAATATATCAATTTATTCAATAAAGTTAAAAAGACACTGAACCTGCGGAGAACTAACCCACTAGTGGGAAGTAATTTCAATTCTGAGTGTATGTTTCTGCAGGTACATTAATGCTTACAAGATCCTCCTAATTAGAGGACTTGTTCAAAATCAAAGATGAAGTCAGATAAAAAAACAAAACTGCAGCCTTGTGCATCGATTTGTTCATTTTGTAGAGGCGCTTTTTGGAGCCAGGGCTAGCCGAATTCTGAAATGCTCAAAGGTGACCAAAGCTGCTTCATTTTTGCAAAGAAGTGAATCTCAAAACATTGATGCCATCTTTGGAAAGCACAGGTAGCGTTGTGGCTTACTGTGAGTGGATTGCAGACCTGAGGACAGATGCTTATGCCATGTGTTTGCAGAGTTGGTTGAAGTAACCATCTTGGATCCAGTGATGCAAACACTGCATGTTTCCTACAGTGTTTATTGTGTTGAATATGCAACATGATTGGAGTAGGCAGTGTAAGCTGTCACGAGAAGACCAAAAAGCTGTGTAATTTTTTGCCTTTTTTTTGTTTGTTTTTTTGGCTGCTGTTTATAATATTTTGAAGTACAAGCATCTTGTGATAATCTTTAAATGTTCCACTCTACAGGGACTTTATATTTTATTTTATGTTTATTATAGAACATATGAAGAGGATCTTGAGTTTTATAATTGGCTATCAGTGAGAGATTTTACAACTTTTCAGCTCATGTTGGGGTCTTACTTATTATGCAGTGTGATAACAACTCCAGTTTTCCTCACAGTGAATCCTTTTGATAATGTCTTGTTAATTAGTAAGATGCCCACTGCCTACTATTTAGATAATTCCTGTTTATGGTTCTGTTTTTAATATATATAAAAAAAAAAACAAAACGTTTTTTTATACAACAGCCTCTCATCCCTTCTGACCAGGCTCGTCTTTTGATTTGTAACTCATATCTGATCTTTCCATATGAAGATGCCAGGTATGATTTTTTTTTTTTTTTTTACCACATCTCGCTTTCTACCATTTTATTATTTTTTTGGTGCTAAATCACACTCCTAAATAATGTTTAAATTGAGCATTGGAATAAATGTTGCTCTTTTTCTCACTCTATTTATTGTCTTATGCGTCTTTGTTTCTTTCCTGCCAGCTCCTTTACCAATTTGCCTCTTTCTTTCATCTCCTTTCATCATCCCCAGCTTACTTTCTTTCCCTGTACGCTCCACCCATTGCTTACAAATTTAAGTTCATGCGTAAGAGGTGGCTGAATTGGAGAAACACATTCACTCTGTTTTTATTTTGTTGAAAAACTGCTACTGTTTTAAAGATAGTGTTCAGCACTCTCAAGGTTTCTTGTCACTCCAGGTAAAGATTTATTAAATGTTTTAAAAGGAATTTTTCTTTTATTGTAGTTCTATAATCTTAGACAGAAAAAGTAAAAAAAAAAAAACACAGCTTTTAATTTGATTGCATTGATAACAAAATAAATGTATCTGAAGCATTTTTGTAATTTTAATTTCTAATTTGATAAGAGTGTCTTGGAAATTATCATTTGAAACATTTCACTTTGTTTTCTTGGGAAACGTAACACAACTTGGAGATTATTATAGCCACCTGTAAAAAAATAAAAATAAAATGTGTACTGCATTTATTTTGTTGCAGCAAACCGTAAGCAAGATAGTAGGAATGATTAAAGATCTATAAAACTCACTATTATGAAATTAAAACAAAAATTAACCTTTGAGGCAATGATGGCTGCACAACAACTATTAGACCCAATCTACATGCCAACTTCTTTTTTGGTGGTGTGGCTTTCCTGTCATTTCTGTCGATCTTTTGTAAGGAAGAATATTTTTTCATGCACAGACATTGAAACAAAGGTCTTAGAAACTGCCCTCCAAATAGGTCCAAGTAACCCTTTAATTTTTAAATTGCTCCCCTATATGAAGTTGGTATGACTGTTAAGTTGTTAATCAGCACCAGCAGTAAAATATGTATTCACTGAAAATGTTTCACCATTACAGCCATTGGATGATGCATGTGGATGCTTTCTGTTTACTATCATTTTCACTTTACTTGAAAAACAGAAAAATTGTATCACATTTTTGTATTTTTCAGATGATCAAAATAATTACAAAAAGTTGTACTCCGAAGTTCCGAAGTTTAATGTAATGTGAAATAAATATTTTGCTAGACCTCAGCATACTTTGACTAGCATTAATATACCTCATGTATGTTGAAAATTATTGGACTTAAGGAGTAATATCTTCTAAAATGTTTTAATTGATCTTTTACTATATAGGGTATCCATTTATCAAAATCAATCAAATTTTGTTTGTATAGCACATTTCAGCAGCAAGCCACTTCAAAGTGTTTTATATCATAAGAAACATAAAAACACAAAGTCATGCAACATAGAATCAACAATCAAAACATTACATTAAGTCAAGTGGCATCATTAAATTCGTAATTGATTACGTTTCAAATACAGCTCTAAACAGGTGGGTTTTTAGTTGAGATTTAAAGAAAGTCAGTGTTTCAGCTCTTTTACAATTTTCTGGAAGTTTGTTCCAGATTTGTGGTGCATAGAAGCTGAATGCTGCTTCTCCTCGTTTGGTTCTGGTTCTGTGGAACCAGTTCTGCTCTGGTTCAGAGCAGAACCAGAGCCAGAAGACCTGAGAGGTCTGGAAGGTTGATACAACAACAGCAGATCTTTAATGTATTGTGGTGCTAAGCCGTTCAGTGATTTATAAACTAACAACAGTATTTAAAGTCTATTCTCTGAGCTACAAGGAGCCAGTGTAGGGACTTTAAAACTGGTGTTATTTTAAAAAATTATGCATTTCAAATGTATTAAATTATGAATTAATACTGAATTGTTTTTAAATAAAATTTCCTGTGTGATATTATTCTTCAAATAATTTTTTATGAGGCTTTTTAATGCATCTTTACCAGGATTGCCAGGGAATGTGTAGGATGCTGTAAAACTCACTGTTCATAATTGTTATATTTGATCCATTATGGTGTAAAATTTCATCTTGATGCTTTTGTCAACATGCCCCCTGTAGGAATTTACACACATTAAAAACGTATAACCTCTGAAGCACTCTGAGGCTGACAGTGACATGTTTATTTCATAGATGAACTAAAAACAGTTAATTTTTTCCCCTAACCTTAATCCAGCAGCAGATGTATCTAAAATGAGCAGGCAGGCTCAGATTGGGGTAATTAGTTGCAATTTGCAGCTGACAGTTGTAACTGTGGATATTCTCAGAGGGGCCGTGATGTTACCCACACTCTTTTCAACAGCTGAGTAATGTCTCGCCCTTCTTCCTCTTCTTCTTTAAGGAATAGTCTGAATAGTAACTCCCCAAAATCTTATGTGTCTTTGTTTCAGCATTTAGGAACCCATGTCTCTTTCAGTGGGTATGCTATGTTATAATGATACCCACTTAATAAAATCTGCTTCACTGTACATCTAGATTATTTGGGTAGAAAAAGATTGGGTAAAAAAAAATATTTCACAAAAATCCTTTCTTCTATTTTATTATAAATTGTGATAAATATCTGAGATGTGATTATTTATTAAAACCATCTCAATGACACAATTATGCTCCCGGCAAAAAGTAGGTCCTTATTTTCCCCGCTGAAGCTGCCTCCCCAAGTTCAAATACATGCAATGTTTTGTTGTTTCACCAATTCAAAATTCTGCGATCAGCATGCGTTGCATTAATGTGTAATGTTGACAAGGCCTCACATGGAAGTATTGAATAAATAAATCCTTAATCAACACACAACCTTTCATTTCCTGAAGTAGACAGGCCTCAGTATTGATTTTTCACTGACGTACAGAGTTTTGGGAATTCATTGTCGCCAACGTCAATATAGGGGACAGGATGTCTAATCTGATCAATCATTTGTCCAATCTTTTCTCTTTATCTTCAGATTGTTTAATTGGAAAAAAGCCGCTTGTGCTAAAATAATATTGTTTCTTATTTCTCTTTAGCTGCAGGAAGCCTACTCTGCTCTGTCCGGTTCTGGATCTCCTCAATTGTACAACGTGCCACCCGCGTATCCTCAGGATCAAAAATTGTCCCAACGAGCAAACCGCTCTAGGGAGCTCCCAACCGGCTCATCATCATCATCTTACACCACGTCCAAAGGCCCAGAGAGACACAGGGAGAGAGATCGGGACAGAGATCGAGAAAGAGATCGCGATAGAGACAGAGCAAGAGACAGGGATCGGGACAAAGGGAGGGATAAAGACAAAAAGAAGAAAAAGCACAGGAGGAGATCAAGATCAAGGTCAAAGACCAGACACTCTCTTCCTAGTGCCTACAAAAGAGGTCACAGGTAAGAACCCACAGATTAATTGGCCCAGAAATTATTGTGATAAATAATATCGTTGTTTTGAGACCATTGTTAACTGATTAACTAAAAGTGGCAAAGTAATGGAAATATGCCCTCTGAAAGATTAATAAACCAATTTCTAAAAAACAAAACATTTAACACTGTAACACTGGAATTTGATCAAGTCTGTGTAATCAAACTTGACCTTAAAAATATTTTAACCATTAGGCTCAAACAAGGAAACCATTCAGTGGTGCTAACTGTTTGTACTAACAAAGCATAGTTTTGTTTTTTTACTCCTTCAGTTGTTGTCTAAATCTACTGAAGCTGTGGAAATCTTACACAAGCCCATATTTAATTCATATTTTAAACAGTAACATTTGTGTTTATGTTGGGAATACTTCTCCACAAGCATGTTTTACTGAGAGACCAAGCCAAAACAGACTTGCAATATCATTTTTCTCCCTGCATTACATCATAGCCAGCTCCTCTTCATGTTCGTTGCCCCCTGAAGCCAAAAGCAAATTGTTAGACTGTAGCTGCTGACACTAAATTGCGCAGCGTATTACAGTGTCACAGTGTAACAGCTGGATGGATGCAGAGACATCTGGTTTATCAAGCCCAGATAGTAAGTGTGAAGGGTGGAATCTTTTCACCTCGGTCTGGTTAACTATGTTGATTAATGGAATTATCAATGGTTTTGATGGAGCACTTTTTAATAACCATTAAATAGCACTGAGGGGCAGTAGATTTTTTTTTTTAGGATTAATAGTGCATTAATAATATCTGTCACACGCTTCCTTTACCTTTCACACAGCTTTTATTCACCACCCACTCTTCTAAGCTGTATAGGTTATCCCACTGTTTTCATTTTAGGATAAGGAAGTGTACCAAAGCATCCCACATTAATCTTTTTGTCTATCATTCTTTCAAAATATAATATGCTTTGGTTTACATGCTAAAAATATATGTTGAGGGTCACATACCACATCTCTCCTTGTGTGAAAGAACCAAGAAAAAATAAGACATTAATAGCTCAATTTCCATGTCAAGATTAGCAATTATCAGGCTTGGATTTTGTATTAAAATACATTCAGAAGGTGCATTTCTATGGATATTATTTTTTAATTCCTAGTGCTCACTTGTAGTATTGATCCTAGACACTGCTTTTAAATGAGGCCCTATTGCAAAATAAATATTAATTTGTGTATTCTCTATTATACAATTACTTACTCCCCTGCCCCCCTCCCCCCCCAATATAATAGCTTTAGACTCTGCACAGAAATGTAAGGCTTTTTATTAAAAACTAAATTAAAATAGGAGAAAAAAAATGACAAAGCGGACAAAAAAATAATTGTAATCCTTACATTTAGTTTGGAATGTCTTTCAACGTTTTTAATTATTCTTTTCTCCATACATAATTCCTTTTTGTTGGCTGATAAAGATCTGACCCGGACAGGATTTGAAGTCATGTCTTAATACAAGACCCTGTTATCATTTTGCATGCACAGGGTGTATACAGAACGAAATTTCGTTGCATACGGCTCAGAACAATGTTTTGAGGTTCCAATGTTATGAGGCTACTCCGGAATATAAATATAAAATATAAAGTGCAGGAATGACAGTAAAATAGAAGTTATTTAGCTATGTACATGTGCCAAGTATGAAGTGGAAATCAGTTTTTGAGTGCAGTCCAGTTAAGAGTTCAAGCTCAGTAGTCTGCTCATTTATGTCATGTTCTGGATGTTTGGTTTTGACTCTAGAGCTTATTGCTGTTAAAATTGGGCCGCAATTTCTTTTTTTGCTTCCTTTACCAATTTGTATTTGCAAAGGATATTTGCACAAATCACACAGCTGTGCATGGTAGTCAGTGGACAAAATGAAATTAGCTCCACCCTTTGTGCGAAGAAATGGAGGAGGGTAACTAATTTCTTAAAGTAATATTTACTTTTTTCACAGCATGTTTTGTATTATGTAACATCTACATGTCAAGAATCTATCTGAACTGACTTTTATTATCGCAATGAAATTATTTTTATTAGAAATTAATTCTTATTCTTAATGTAAACTGTGGGGTGTACAAATTTTAAAATACAGCTTGGTACATTAGGTCTCCAGTGTTTTGCTTGATTTTTAAACTGTTACTGTTTTTATACCTTCTATTTATTTGTTTTAAGCGGATCAGCTCCCATCTCATATATATATATATATATATATATATATATATATATTTTTTTTTTCTCTCTTTACGTATTGACTCCGGCCCATCTTATGTTTTCATTGTCCGTTTTTATTGCCAGATCCCGTTCACGTTCCCCTGGGAGGAGGGACAGGAGGGCTCCCTCGCCTGAAAAGAGACGTGAGGAGAGAGATCGTTATCATCCCAGCAGCCGGTCCAACTTGCCCAGGGCACATTCAAGATCCAGGTAGCTTTGACTCCAGTTGCTACCATTTTGTCCTGAGAGCAAGAGTCACTGCGCTGGAGATTTCTCGAGTATTTCTCATTTCAACTGTCAAAGTAGACAAGGTCATTGATGCTGTCATGTCTGATGTGAATTCTGTTTTTTTCCCCTCCATTTTAGCTTTTATATTCATTTTAAAGTATTGTTTTCTTGAACAATGGTGTAATTTGCCTGTCATACTATGATCTATGTTTTTAGAAAGTCACATCTTTGTGGGTGGCTTACCAGTGTTTTGCTCTTCATCTCAAAATTTCCATTATTCGAAGTTGCGATAAACACGGTCACGCATTCTGGTACAAACTGTTAGGTTAATGTTGTCTTTCTGCTCATTTCTTCCAGGTCCCCTTCAGAACAAAAAAGAAACTTGTTATCTTTGTCAGGGCAGGTGCAAACAGCAGGATTCTCTGTCTCTCCTTATTCTTCACCCAGAGTTTTGTCGGAGTCTGTGAGCCCTGCATCCAGCCTCAGCCACTCAAGGTTATTCTTCCCAACTTTTAGTAATCCACCTGAACTTTTATAGGATTTGCCCCATATGTGTCACATCAGCGCCTCACAAAATGATTTATATGCCTTTAAATTTTTCATGTTTTTCCATGCTACAACCCCAAACTTCAATGTATTTTATTAATATTTAATGTCATAGACCAACACATAATAGCAGAGAATCTTTTGCTAAGACTTGGTAACAAAGTGTTTCCTGAAGGTTTGCTTTGAAGATTTGAGTGTTTTAATCCATATAATTTAAACCTCAACCCACACCATGACCACTAATAAAGGAGAAGTTTGGATATAAGATGAGCAAAAACCATAGAAAACACTGTCTCCAATAAAAGAGAAGAAACCAGAGCAGCAGAAAAGGTGCACTAAAAAATATATTCCAAGGTAGTACAGCAATTTGTCCATACTTGTGTGCCCTTGAGACTTCCAATCAGCAGTTCCGACTAGCCACATGAGGAGGTTCAATTGAAGAGCAGAAGCCAGTGTATTATTGAGGATGTTTTCCATTGCACCATCCAAACTGTTAGGATTGTAACATGAGAGTAACATCCTTGGACTGGGATTGAACAAAACTGAAAAAAGCTATTTGAAGGAGGAGGCATCGACAAAACCTCAAGTATAAAGGATCTAAGAGTTGACTGCTGCTTTCTGACGAAAGAGAGAATCGCAAGTATGAACAACTGCAATGCACCAGGCCCTGACATGATTAACACCTACTGAATAACTGATTGCACTCCATAAACTGCTGCCAGCACAAACGAACGGTTGTTAATGCATGGGACCCCAGGCCAGAGGCAATCCCAACCTAGTCATTGACCTGCCTCTGCAGAGCTTTTCTTGCTTTTTTAATTTCAATACCTTATGGGCTCTTTTTATGCTAATACAAACTCTTCATTGAAACTAGTAAAAATGGCTGCAGTTGTTTTTAAAAGGTGTTGCTTTCTTCTATGTTGATCTATTAAAACTAAAGGAATATTAAGATTATTTCTGTTGTCTCAGCTCAGGATGTTTATTTTAGCCAAAAATAATGCTATCTTTACCTTTTAGTTATTTTTTAAAGGATTAGTCTGCCATTAAAAAAATATTTTTCTGTTTCATATGAATTAAAGACAACATTGGACTTTTTGCCCGTTTCATCATTTTTTTATTTGGTCATCAAATTTTTACTTTGTCTTTGCAGACAACTCACCAAATGACTGAATAGATGGAACTGACTTTTGTCAGTTTGGACCCAATTCAAAAACCCCACAGCATCAGTCGCTGTCTGTTCTGGAGTTTCACCTGCTGTGTTCAATCAGCTTGATGTGCACGTTGTTCCCCTATTTTAAAAATACTATGCTAAATTATGAAGTGCTTGGGCTGTAGAGAAAATAAAAAAAGCTTTGAACAGAACCATGATGGTAAAGTTAAAGCCTGCAGTTTTGGCACTGTTTGCCTGATTTTACTTTCGGCTGTTTTTAGCCGGGTAGTTTGGCCTCTGGATGGATATTTGTATTTTTACAGGTCAAATGCCATTGTCTTCTCCTTTCTTGTTCTTTTGCTCTTTTTTCCTACTAGTACAATGCTTGATGCCTGTCCAAGTTAAGCATTTCAGAAAATATCATGAATATTGCATGTTCGCTTCTGGTAACACAATTGATTTTTTTTTTCTCTCTTTATTTCTCCTCTCTGTTCTATTCAGGGGTTGTTCTCAGGAGAAAGACAAAGCAGTGTCTTCATCCATAGTGTCCTCTGTGCAGTCCAAAATAACTCAGGTATTGTTCTTTGCTTTTATCTCAGATGTATCCCATGCTGAACTTTACGGCCTACCTAATAAGTGCACTGAGTAGAGTTCTTTGTTTCCATCATATAAAAAAGAAAAAAAATGCTAAGTGCTGTGCACTTTAACATTCAGTTTTTATAGCTTTTGTTTTGGGGAGTGCTGTATTAGTTCTTTTTTTGTTGTTACATCAACATGTCCTTGGGAACCTACAGAATAATTCTGGAGGATATTATGGTGTTATCTTTGGATTCGTCTTACAAAGTTGCTCGGTGTGCACACTTGCTTGTGAGCGATCTCTTTGGAACGTTAAGGACAGTTTTGGTAAAAAAAAAAACAAAAAAAAAACAAAGATCACGCTTGAGTACAATACAATGTAAAAAAAACAGGATACGAGGAGCATTCAAAAAGCATTGCACAGTCTTATGCTTTATTACATTTATAGCAATATGTAGAAACAGTTACAGCAGTTTATCTTCTGGTTATACTGGTGTTTGCCATTCATGAGTGTTTTAACAAAATCCCATCTATTTTCTTTGTGAAGAGTTTGCATTTTGAAACCATCTAGACATTATCATCTGCTATATAGAAAAGCCAGGGCCAAGATTCTAGTTACTTACATGGCCTTGAGTTTTCAGCTATATGTAGAGGATCATTGTGTGCAGATCAAGGGGCTGAAACACAAGAACTTCAGTCTATTTTGACGACTGTAGTTTGTTGAACTATTTTAATGAGAACCTGTGAGTGTTTAGCCAAGATGCAATAATTTTCAAGGGTTGTGAAACATCTTGAAAAATTGCTAAGTTGCAATTTTTTTTATTTCTGCTTCCATAAGTTTGTTTTCCAATTCAAGACATTGTCATATACTCGTATAAACCTGTATCCTAACTAAAATTTTATGTGCGAAAAATCCCAAAAGTTTTATATGGAGCCATGTTCATTAAAATAAAAATGTCTAAATAACAGCTATGAAACTGCAGAGAATCATTATGTAAACCCTCAGCCAACGTTAAATGTTGCATCCCATCTTGGACGCAAAAACCCAGTAAAACACTTTGTTTACATTCTATTTTTTTCCTTCTTTCTTAAAATTACTTTGCTCAAATCTTCTCTGTATTTTCATGGTTCTATTTTCTCCCAACTCATTTCCATCTGTATCCATTAGGAAATCTTGCAGAACACATGTGCTTAACTATTGTGTATTCATTTATTCCTGTATGCGGTCTGTTGATAAATTATTGCAAACAATTAGACATGATGATGAAATTTGATTTATTCAGTTTCCCTAAATATGTTATATTGTCCCATTATGTTATGGTTTTAGTCTGCATATAGGCATTTTAGGGGTATAATCAGCTCTTATGAACATATGACATTACCACCACTGATTAAATCAGATTAACTTTGAGAAACCTCATGGAGGTTTAAAAAACACTGCAGTAGACTATGATTAGATTTAAATAACTTTAAATAATTTGTTCTCAAAGTAGTGTAAAACATCCCATAGAAGACAACTTCATTCCCTGTCTGTCCAAGTAAAAGGACTTGGAAATGTTTTTTTTTTTAAATGCGAGCGATAAGACCTTGAACTAGAGAATTGCTAAAATGTCACTGCAGTTTAAGTGTGCACAATCTTGCAAATGCAAAGCACTGCTTGGACACAAATATTTGGTCAGTACATTTCGTGTTTGATTCACTTAAACACTGTCGATAATATCTAGTCGGATGATCCTCTATTGTCTTTTATGCTAATCTGACATAGATTTCAGTAAAAAAGCTGCTGAATTTTAAATTGAATAATAGGATCATTGTGATAATGCAAAAGGAAAGATTGATCAAAATGTTACCTTATCACAGCTGATATTGTCATCTCAATTTTCAAATTAATATTGCAGTGTCTAGTTTTCTAATATTGTGCAGTCCATCCCTAAAACTTTACTTTGGTAAAAAGGTGTGGCTTTGACCCTTCGATAAAACCAAAACCTGCTGTTTTAAAGCTATTTGAGTATGAATTCTTTCTAACCTATCACAAGATCTTGAGGTGTTTTCTTGCCGACACTGAAAAGAGGAAAAATGAGCTGCTGTAGTTCATTGTGAGGATCTGGTGACTTTTATTTAGACTTGTGAACAATTCTCCCACACACTTTGTGGTCTCCCCCATAACCGTTCTGGAAATGCCCTTAGGACTGCTCCAAGTCTTCACTTTCTTGCCTGTCAGTTACAAACAGATTTTATATGAGAATGCTTATTTGGCGAACTCAAACTATCTTTGAACACTGCTGCTAAAGTGTGCGCTGCTTATACCTCAGAAATAGACGCAACAAAAAAGGCCTACCCATTTATTTTTCTTCCCTCACTCAAACGGTGACAGGCTACCTGCCGTTATGCTAATGCAGATTTATCTCTAGACAGACATCACATTCTGAGAGAGGCAAATCACAGGAGTGAGAAAAATAGGACATATTTTTGTCATGTAACGTTGTATGACGAGGTGGCATAAAATAAATGGATGTTGAGTTTGAATCACTTTTTTTTTTTTCCCTTAGCCTGACAAATTTGACTAATCTTTTTGTTTTGGACCATTCATAGAGCTTAGATTTTTTTTTCTTTTTTACTTTCAGACAGTTGGTTGACTCCTAAATATGGAAAAATAATAAGGCAAGATGACAATTTCACATCAAGAGTAATAGAACCTGTCGTGATGCAGCTGAATATTGTTAAATCTACACATTTTGAGTTCAATAGACATGCACTACTCCAAACACAAGCAACACATACTTGAAAAGCATGACATGTCTACTTGTTACGCCAAAAATCTCCTTCATTCCTCCCTGTTTAGACCTACATTACATGCATTTTTCAATACACCAGTGAACACGACAGGAAAATACAATAGTTTTTAATTTCTTGCTAATATCTCTTTTGCTTAATGTAAAAATGGTGTTTTGCTTTAGTCTTCATGATACTGTAGCATTTGTTGGCTTATAAAAACACATGGGGCAGTCTTAAAGTAAAAGCCAGGACATAAATTTATACATAAATGGCTTTTTCATTACATCTAAGGCAACGTCGGTCTGACATTCTGATTCTTTGATTCTTGTTTTCCCCAGCCTGACATCAAACGTGGTCTAAATACCAAAACAAAATCTGGAAATTTGTGTTTATGTACATAGTTTCATAGTGTGCCCATGTGTGTATGCTTTACAAAGGATTTATTCATGTTAATCATATCCATATTAATGTATTTGAATCATAATTTGGGCTTAAGGACCTGGTTTGCAGGTTATTGCTGTAAATATTTACTTACTAAATGAGTACCACTGATAAAAATGTGATGAAGAGATATTTGTTCCTGGGAAAACAAGAGATGCTCCAGCAAAGACCAGAATTAGACGCTTTGACACTTGATGTAATGAAGGTCAACAATGTTATTCAGTAAACTGGTGCTACTTAAACTCTATTCAGCACTCGCACTGCTATTCGCCACTGCTCGTGTGGGAGAGAAGGAGCTTCAATCTGTCTCTACAGTTTAGGCAATAAACACAAAACAGAAAAAAACTACATATTTTTCTTTGTTTCCCAATCAAGAAAAACCAACAAAAACAAAATGTCTTCTGTGTACTTATTATCTCTCACAACCCATTTATCTGCCTTCATTTCTACTCACTAACAACATTAGCTTGTTCATGAACATGCTGCGAACATGCTTTGAAACTAAACCACTCACTACATCTGTCCCATTTGTGATGTTTTGCGAAGATGCATTGAAGGTTTCAGCTTATTTTCATCTGGGTAATGTCCTCCACTCTCTTTTTGTTTATTTCCATATTTATGCTAGGTGATTGCTGTGCCTTTAGCATACATCTAATACTGCTTAACACATTATCAAAAACCCTAACCACTTTGCTTTTTAATGTGTTAAATACCAGGCCCAGCATTTCCTTTTCTTCTACTCTACAGCAGATCAAGTTGACCTATATTCTATTTTCACAAGTCTGTTTTAAATAAGTCTGAAATAATTTAGTCCAGGTTTGTCTAAGTAAGTGTAAGTGATGCAGTTCTTCAGCAACACCCCATCTAATGTGATCATAATGCCAAAAATATAATTGAAATGTAACAAATACGGGTTTCAGAGTTAAACTGTTTTAATTTATCTTTTTTCATGATTGAATTTTCTGGTCAAGTTTGATTTGATTTATTTTTTCCAGTTTTGAACAACTGAAAGAAAAAGACCCAGACCAGATTTCTTTAAAATATTGAACATTTACTAAAGCTGGGAGTCACATTCACTTAAAAGACTTTTCAACAGACCCAGAGCCCATAGAGAGTATTCTTTGTGTTCTCCAAAAAGGAATAAAGAATTAATAGATAATACAGTGGATTCTAAATAATTCTGATTAGTTTTGACTGATAAAACAAATTCAGATTTTTGATTGTGGGTGTGATGCTACAAATCTTAAACCAGCCTTATATTTGTTTTCTAGCCATACTGTACTGCAACATTCATGTCTCCCTGAAGTTAACTCATATATGCAGTTATCTCTACAAATTCAGTCTTACTCAAAATCTGAAAATTATTTGTGACACATCTACTTATCGGTGTGACTGTACAAAATATACTCTGAGTTAGTAATGTCTTGAGTAACCAATTGTCCTCTTTATATTCAAACAAACACCAATGATTAATTAAATATGGCTTTACTCACCCTAGCTGCGATTCATTCATTAATATTACAGATCTTTCCCAAACATATCATATCCTTACTGTAAACACCCTGTTTATTGCTTGCAATGCGTTTCTTTGTTGTGTGTGTTTGACTTTGCAATGTGCAGCAACACATTCCACCCTTGCTCTGTCACTTCAAGTTTATCTCTGCTTTATCGTGTTGAGCCTTTCTGTCTGTGGAACAGAAAGTTGCTTTGATCAGCTCTAAATGTTGGAGGCAAAAGTTCAACTGTAAAGACAACCTTTGTTGAGGGACAATCAAAACCTGGTTATTATTGACTCTCGATGGTCACAAGTCCTTCCCAGTGTGCTTATGTGTTCAGCCTCGTCTCACAATTACCGCATAAAGTAACCCAAGAAAGTCTTTGTATTTATTTATTTACGTTAAAGACATTGATGTTACATGATTCATAATCATCCATGTCACACATTTCTTTTCAGGAAAAAGCATATTTTATCCCTCATCTTGTACAACCATGCCATTTTCAGTTACTGACATCACCTTCATTTCACATTCTCATGTTTTGTTTAACCTTCAACAAGTTGTGTTCTCTGTCATTGTCTGATTTACTACTTGTGATAAAACCATTAGACTGGTAAACTTAATAAGTTAGCCAGTACTTAAAGAATGTATGACAGTAATTAGATTGTAGAAAGACTATTGAGGACTTTTAAAGCAGGTCATACAAGACTACAAAATTTCAACATATAAAAACCCAAACCAAAGTTTTCTTAGGTTTAAACTAAACATAAAATAATGTAAAAATGTGAATAACCAATACAGGATTTAGGTTTATGGAATATTTTTGCCTCTTTAGCACATTTTATAAACAGTTCAGCTCAATCAATAGGCAACTGTTTCAATTACAGCTCTGGTTTTAAAGGGACAGTATCATGTAAAATGGACTTTTGAGCTTTATATCATGTTATATTGTTAACTTATACCAGCTACTGGTCAGTGCAACATTGGTAAAAACGTTGTTGTTAAAGGGTTAACAAAGGAGCGCTGTTGTGATTATTTCCTGAAGGCGCAGTGTTGGAAAGAGCAGACATTTCTTTAGAGAGACAGAGGTCCAATTTCAAGGCGTTAAATTACAAAGTGAAATTTCTTTTTCATCATATTTGACATTTACAACATTTTTAGAACAATTGAATAACATCTAGTTACTTGATTGTGCTATCAAATAGCACTATGTGCCTGGAATAAAAATAACAATTCTCATTTAAAAAATAGGCCTTAGTCCTTTTTTGGTTTTATTGTTTTCACAAGATTAGGAAGTGTAGGAAACTTTTAGGTCAACATGTCAGACATTCATTAAAGTCTTTCCTTTAATTGAAGCATAAAGGCTATTCATGTAAGATTATTTTCATATCACATCAGGTCATCAATTACTTTTGCTTTATCAGTTTCCCAGGACATTAACTGTTCAGAAGAGCTGAGTTACTGTTAGTTATTTGCTCGATTTGCGGGAGATCATGTGTCCGTGTTTGCTCAGCCACACCAGGGCCTTCAAGAAAAAAATGACCTTTTGAATAATTTGATGTGACAGCTCCTTCCCCCATGTGATTACAGCTGTTAATTTGTCTCGTCTGTCAGGAGAGTTCAGGGGTGGAATTTTGTCCATGCGTGTATGAATCACTCATGGGACGCAATGCAAATTAACACTACTTTTTCTGCAGTGCAAGCATTTGGCTGCCAGTCAGCAGAATTGAAAAAAGTCTACCTATACAGACGTGGGGAAGGAAAACAAGGTCTTCAAACTAAGCTTTTCAGCAGATTTCTGCACTGGATTTTTAATTTCTTCCGCTTACAGCTGCAGCTTTTCCTACAAATTTACATTTTATTTTTCATTTCGACACACCAGTTACTTGAAAAGTCAACGTTTTTGTTTTAGTAATTCTAGCAGAGGTGTATCAATATGTTCATAAGAACTTAGCGGGTGTTTTGACCTTTCCTGGTAGATTCAAGATTGACTCCACTGTGCAGCAACAAAAGACTAACATGGTTCTTTTTACAACGTCCTTTTAGCCAAGCCAATGGCATTTGGCCAGAACCCCCTGCTTTGCTCTTTCCGGAGAAACGGCTTCCTCACAATTTAACGGCTGCGTTTATTCATGCAAGTCTCCAGCAAAGTCGAAACAAAAACAAATCAGTGAGCTTAAGGCCACTGCAAGCTCCTTAGTTGATTCCCTATGGGAGTGGTGTTACTACCAGCCCTTTTCACGCCTCAGGGAGTCATTTGATTAATTATACACAGAATAATTATTCATTGAGGAGCTGTAATGCAGTGCAAAGACAACAGAAAAGCGTTACAACATCAGCGTAATCCCTGTTGTCAGTTATTTCAAGTGATGGTAATTAGTTTACATATCAGTCTAGAGTGTTGCTCTGATTGCAGATCAATTGGGCTTGTAGAGAAAATTAGAGAGCATCCACTATAGTAAATCTAAAGCACACAGGGAGTGTTGGTGCACAGTAGATATGGGTCTGTCTTAGAGTCCCACATTATTACCTTAAACTAAAATTGTTTTCTTTAATCAGACTTTTTGAATTCTACATACATATAATGTTCCCTTTTTTTTTTTTACTTGTTTTATCTTTTGAGACATTCTGTTATCAGAGACAAGCTTCTTGGCTGAATGAAATGTGATTTGAATCTTCTATCTGAGATGGGTTTAACTAATTTTTTGACTTTTCTGTCATTGTATTTCTAAATATAATTTTTTTAAATTACATCCATAATTACATACTTGAAACATTCTTTCAGGTGTAAATCAGTCTTTCTCTCATCCTAGGGAGCATTAAGTTGGATGAGATGAATAGGGGAACTGACCTGGAGGAAAACTGGTGCTGTAGCTGTTCTGTGCCCCAAGATATACTTTGCTAACTGCTATGCTAGCTACTAATTGTTTTCAGTCTCTTCAGTGAGTCTTGTTATTCAGCAAATAAATGACGAAGCACGGTATTCATTCTCAGCTCATTTCTATTTGATTTGTATTCATAATTAGCAGAATTCAGGAGGATGCTGTAAATGCCAGCACTGCGGCCACTCCTCTGGGAGACTCCATTCTGTTTGTTTACATAGGTCAGTAAACGTAAATGAATCAGAATTATAATGAAGTCCCAAATGTAAAGGATCAGAAATTGGTTGTTCTGATCTTTACCTAAAAAATGACCATGCCAACACACATAACCACATTTTAACAAATAACTCCGCACACCAAACTCTGTGGCCCAGGTTTCTACAGCACATTTCAGGGGTTCTTCCGATGTTATGCCATGTACATATACCTTGTCACTACCTCATGCATTCTGACATTATCTTCTTTGATCCCTGTCTCTCTATAAATCCTCATGGTATTTTGAATTACTGCAGCTGAAACACTCCTGGACATCTTCACAACATAACAGGAAGCCATACACTGCTTTGTTTACCTCTGGGCGGTGTTCTCCTCAGTACTCTGCCTCGTCTCTGACCTAAGGCCGTTCAGCTATCGCTCTGTTGGGGATTGCATTTTTGGTTTGTTCTTATTTTACTACCGTATTTTCCTTATGTCAAGTCGCTCCAGGATGTAATGTAAATCACGTCAGTCAAAAAAAAAAAAAAAAGTGTCATGAAGAGGAAATAAACATATACATTTCACTGGAAGTTACATTATTTAGAAATTGTCAAATGTAACGGAGACCTTGTTGATGATATGACCTGGTAAGAAGTTGTGTTCAGTTACCTGCTTTTCAACAAACTCATGGAAATTGTCAACCATGGCTTGGAAGTCTGCTGCCAAAAATGTCTGATACACCAATATTTGTGCTCTAAATTGGGGAGGTCAGAAATGACTCCACTCTGCCAGCAAAGTGTGCAGCAGAACACAGCGTTGACGCATCGTTGTCAATTTAGGGCCATGCCTTGCATGAAACAATAACACCAAGAACGCTCGCCTGGAAGGTCATTTTTTATTCATCTCCTTGGCAACTACCAGGATGAGGAGGCATAACTTCTGCCTACCTTGGTAGCATGTTCTTTAAGCACCCGACTGTGGAACCCATCCTCCAGCTCTGGCCATCTTCCTTTCTGCCCACCATTAGCTTTCCTCACGGCTGCAGATGGGAATGTTTAATCCTTGACTCATGTCTGACAGTATAATGTTTCGGTCAAGAAATGCTTCTTGAACAGGGAAAAAAAATGTATGAGTTGCACCTGAATATATGTCGCAGGACTAGTCACACCATACCAAAGAAGTGCGACTTAATAATCAGGACTATATGGCAGTACAGTAAAAGGCGCCAAAATCTGTTTCTCTGGCCAGGAATACATAAAATGTTAAAAAGTGGTTCATATTGGTGAGATAGGTTATTAAACAGCTATATCACCTCTATCTTGCTATCTGTAGTTTTAAAGCAGCATCACCATAAGAACAGTGACTTTTTTTCTTCACACCAGGATCATCTGGGTTTTTTGTAACAGAATATGTTCAAAGAGCCAAATTAAGCTTTCTTCTAATTGTGTGAAAATAGCTTTTAAGCCTGCTGACTAGCAGTGCGTATCAAAAGGTGAGGAAGGAGTTATACCGGAGTCATAGTATATGCTTCACTTAACAAGAGAAAACTTTTGTAAATGCTTTTTCTTGCATCTTAATTAAAATAACTGTAAACTGTGGAAATGGTATGAAATAATTTAGCAGCTTTGAATGTCTTTCGAAATCATGAATTAATATGGCTGATTTTAAAAATGCACCTTTTGCTTTTGTCTTTCAGGATCTGATGGCCAAAGTGCGAGCCATGCTTGCTACGTCCAAGACCTTCCAGCCTCCCACTTCCTGAAGAGGGCAGATCTTTTTTTGTACCCACTGCAGCCTCCGTTGGTCAGACAGCGCTATTCTCCAATTTCCTGGAGATTCATCTTGCTCTCATCGGTGTTTATCAGCGATGTCTTTATCTATGATTTATTATTTCAGTTATGTTTGCTCTGCAGACTCTGTTTAGCTACAGAATGTCCTTTGCAGTGTCGTAAGAATGAAGCAAGCTGGAGCCGTAAGTGTCTAGTTTCACACCTGACTGGAGGCGGCGGCTCATTTGCTGGGAGATTAAGACACAGTTGATATGTTTTGGTGCAGCGAGAATCAATTGTGGAAGTAATCCATGTGTTATGCATTCTGTTTTATGATAAACCCGTAAAATGATGTCAGTCATTTCTGCAGCGTTATGTGGAGCTGTGGCAAGTGTAATTATCTCCTTCTGTGAAGGTTTGTGTTTGATAATTTCATTTCTCTCACATATCTGCTTTTCAATGCTGCTGTTTCCTTCTCTCTCTCTCTCTCTCTCTTTGTTTCTCTCTGTTTCCCTCTTTCTTATTATTTCACCCTCTAAGTGGAGAAGTGGTTTTAATTTTTTATTCATTCCCTCAGCTGTACGATGTGGCCTTCTATTTCTGTTCCTGGTTTGTACTGTAACGAGTTTGACGCAGGGCAACTTTGTAAACTGAACAGTCAATAAAGTCTCAGTTGTGAAACATGTCTGGTGTTTAATATTTTTTAAGGTTAAACCTCATGCAAGAGATAAGGAAATAAAATGTTTTTTTAAATAAACTAAATAAAATGCTTTTTAAGCGTTTTGAGACTTGGATTTTAAATTAAATTTCAAAGCTACAACTGGAGTCATAGTTTGAAAATTACATGTAAAGGTCTGGAAAGATTCCTGGGAGTTGACTTTAACTCTAAATCTATTGATTCTAGACATTGTTCTAAAACAGACTATTTGTAAAGATTTGAGTGGTTGCAACATATTTAAGATTTTAAACTGTTCTGTGGAAGATATTAGATATGCAATTGAAAACTGCAAAAAAATAGTAGATGGTGCAATTATCTGTGACTAATTCCATAATTTAGTTTTGTGATCTGCTACATCTCCCTGTTAGGTACTTTGTTATGAGCTACTAGCCACAATTAGGATAATTACACGAGGAATATTTCAGTACCGGTACTTTGCCTGGGATCAGTAAATGGAACAATGTTCGTTAACTTTTATGTTTGGGTGCTGATCTATAGTTTTTTTTGCCAACCAAGTCATTCAGTATCCATTAACAGGTCAAGTGCAGTTGTTTGTGACTGTCATTCACGGTCTCACCTTTTTTAGTGGAATTCACTCACACCATTTCTATTTTTGCCCTTTAATAAAAAATTAACAGTGATGTAGTAAAAAGGGTTTGCAAGCCAACAGATTTAATCTGTTTTTACTTTTTTCCACACCCAAATTTTTCAGATTATCAAAGAAATCCTAACATTGGATTAGAAAAAACCGATTCAATACAAAGCGCTTTTCGTTTTTGATGTGAGATCAGCTGTGGTTTTGACCTTGGCTCTCCCTGTCTGCTTCTTATTGTTAAAGCTTGAACACTGACCGTAACTGAGGTAATTGTGACCACCCGGTCATATTGTTGATGTGCTCTTGGAGTAATTTTGGTTGATTGGCTTGTCCTCTGAAGGTTCACTACTGCTTCATGTCTTCTCCATTTGTGGGTAATGGCTCTCACTTTAGTTCGCTGGTGTCTCAAAGTCTTATAAATGGTTTTGTAAACCTTTCTAGATTGATGGATCCCATTGACATTTTTTTTTCCATTTTCAGACCTTTTAGATGTTTCTCTTTTGATTTTTATTTAACCTTTATTTTACCGGGCTAAAAAAAAAAAAAAGACTCTTATTGACATCTTTCAGCTGCGCGAGAGGCGTTTGCTTGTGAAACTGGGCTAAGATTTCTAAAAGATTTTATTTAATCACAGTTCATTCGTGATTTAAAAAGGGCAATTGCCTTTAGGAATTAGTATTTTATTGTTTTCCCTTAATGAATGAGATTATTATTTGGAAGCTGCTTTGAGTTTACTCAAGTTATCTTTATCTAATATTAAAATTATTTTCATGATCTAAAATACTTAATGTTGACCAGAACAACTGAAGCATGAAGACAGTGGACACATCTAAGCTATTCTCTTGTAGCTCTTCCTGTATGATTCGAGTGAAACCTGAATGTCAATTCCTTTGAAGCTTCTGTCTTTTACTCTCTTTTTTTGTTGACTTTTTTGCAGGTTTGCTCTGTTTTCAGCGTCATCCATCTTTCCATCAACTCTGACCAATTTTCCTATCCCAGCTGATTCTTCATTGTGGGGCAAGTATTGTTTCGATTTATGCTTATATGCGGTATTAATTTTATTTCACACAGTGTTTTGCATGTGAGCAAAAAATGTAAATATGTACGTGCGAGTGCTTTAACCTGCACATGACAAAAAAGTTCATTACCCTTCTGGCTTTGCTTTAATAACAGCCTGGAAGTACAGTGCTGTTGGGTAATTCTACCTTAATTGCCTTAGACTATGTGTCAGTTCATAAGGGAAAAATTAGTCAGACTGATAATCAATTTCAAGCTTGCGTGGTCAAAATCAATTAAGATGTTGACAGGCGACTTGAGGGAAAAAAAAGTTTGTTTTACTTTGTGTATAAACCTGTTCTCATCTTTTTGTTTTATACCTGTGAAAATAACAATTTTGTGTCCAAATACTTATATCATGCTGTGCTAGTTATTAGCATTATTGACTTAATTATAAAGAATATTTATTGCAAAAATGCTCAAATCCTACATGTAATTGAACTTAATTATTCGTATCTTAAAGCATTGTTTTGTTCTCTATACCTATTTATCTTGGATCTAAACAATGTTTTAGATTCTTCTGAATATGATAATTATGAAACCAGATCAAAACAAACTAACTCGGAATCAAAACTTGAAACTGTGAAACAACTAAAACTGCAAAGGCACGAAAGGATAAAATGAGCAGCACCTGTCCTGGTATGATTATGATTTTGGATGTTTCAGATCACTGTAATGGTGAAACGACCTGGAAAAAGTCATAAAGGAGTGCCTTGAGAATAGAAGTGTTCTTACACTTGCAAAACTTTTCATGCCCCTTCAATCTTTTCACATTACAGCACGAACTGCATTGTAAGTCATTAGGAATTTATGTAAGATCAACCCAAAGTAGAACATTATCAGCATTTGTGAAGTGAAAGAAAAGATATCTGTGGTTTCAGATATTTTTCCAAAAATAATTTGAATAGTTTTCATACTGCATACTCCAAGTCATCAATATAGTTAATAGAATTCATTGGTGTCTAATTTTAATTCCAGTGTGAATACAGCAGAGCGGGGGTTCCCGACTACTTCTCAGGACACGTAATATTTAACCAAGTTAAGGTTTCCTACACTTTGTACAATCTTTATAATAATAAATAATAAATAATTATAAAGGATGCAACTCTTTTGTAAAAACTTGTTGACTTTGCTTTCTTCTGTCAGTTAAATTTTTCGTTTTTGATATATGTAATTGGTCATAGAAGTCTTGAACTTTTTCCTCCTTACGATCTTAAATATTTCTGCTAATGTTTGATCTCTTTCAGTCTGTTATTAAAGTTTTCTTTTTATTGTAGACTTCATATGCAGTTTTTAAAAAACAATGAATTGCTTCCCAAGCTTACAATATGACGGGCCAGTTGATCTCAATACAGCCTATCAATACGACTGGCTTCATTTCAGTGAATTTAGGCTGACTTTAGCGCTTTGTTGTCCAAAGGGTGCTTGACAGAGTGTAAAATTGGGCTGGATTTGTTTCTGCTTTATTGGCCTTCGTTATCAACTCTGCTAATACTGCTTTGTCTTGTCTTTTCATGTAGTTCCTAATAGAAACCTAACAAACTTAAGAGCTCTGTTTTTAAATTAGTTTACCTAATTAAACACGGCCTTTTGGCTCTGTAGGCAAACTTAAGACTATGGAAAGTTTGTCTCAAGAAAGCACATTAAATAGTTTAAAACTTTATACAAACACACACATATATATATCTTTCCCACATTTGGGAGGAGACAATCCCAGTGGGTTACTCCAAAAGGTTGTCTGCCAGTCCCCCACAGTCTGATTCCTATTGAACACACATTCATCACACAGAGTTAAGAGTTGGCAAAAAACTTCTGCAACTGGCATGGCTCAGAGTTGACTTGAAGGTTTGAGTGGTAAAGAGGGATCAGAAGCAGAGACAGGACAGCCTGCTGCGGTGTTCCTGTGTGACTGATCACCACATCACGCTGGAACCTCCCCTAGCAGAACATTTTGAGAGCTATCTGACAAATAATCACCCATCTTGAGGGGCTTGTCACTCAGCAAAGAAGGCATAAAAAAAAACATGCCTCTCTCCACCACCATCTGGGTAGGAGTGACCTTTCTGCAGCAGATGACAGCATCATTAAATTGTGGATGGGCTGGTTGGGAAACTTGAAAGGGTAGCGAACACTCCTTATCTGTGATCCAAAATGGGCCAGAATTAGTCTCGCCAGAAGCTTAATAAGACGTGAGGTCAGGGTGACCAAGTTTGAAGTTGTTGAGGCTGTTTCCATAATGTCAAGTACATGTGGATTCAACTAAATTTGAAACGGGGAGGAGATGTTTTTCTGACAATGTTTCATTTTCCAATTATTCACTACTTTTGTTGGTCTATTTAAAAAAATCCCAATAAAATACATTAAAGTTTAAATGTGTAAGGTGAACAGATATTTTAAGGAAGACACTGTATCAAAAAAATCATTCAAAAACATTTTACACACACTTTTGCAGATACTTCACATACAAGTCTAATTGACCATGTCTCTGCTGACTCTACTGCACAGCTTTAGCTTGCCGGTATAGTTTTACAACCTCCAGCCTGTCTTGACTCTCTTGGTTTTAATCACACAAGAACTATAGAGCAGTCGTCTGCAATTTCACAACAATAATTTTGAAGACAATTGAGCAGCTGTTTGGAAAGAAGGTGAAAGGCGTTAGCTACGCTTTGAACAATGTATAGTCAGCTAAATCTAAAATGAAGACTTGGCTGACTGTTGTGCACCAATCCCTTTTTTTCTGGGACACAATGGATTGGGAGAAAAATATCCTCAGACTGTGTGAAATTCAGCTTCTGCCCAAGATATACATTGGGTTAATTGGTTGCTTGCTTCCATGATGCCCTCTGATGGACTGGCAATCTGTCCAGTGTGTGTTCTTTCCTCCCGCACTAGCACACTCGGAGGGGAGAAAGTAGATGTCTGAAACAAATTCATCTCAAAAATATATTCAAGACAGAAAACATGTGCTGTTGCTGTTGATAAACTGATATACAGTGATTCATGGCAATCACTGTGCACACTACAGTTCTTTTAAACAGCTACACTTACACTGTCTGTGTGGAAGATTGCAGGGGGCAGAAGGAGCAATTTGTGCTTCTCACCAGGAAATAATAAGCTTTAACAACTGAGGGCTGGGAGTCAAGTTCAGAGGACAGACAACATACAGTAGTGAGATTCTTTCTTGGTGAAGAAAAAAGGGAAAAAAACTAGAACTGTTCAAATCCAAAAGTTCTGCTTAAAATTTCAGAGCTCTAAAGGGTCTTTAGAATAGCAAAAAATTTGATGTAAAGGTGAAAAGAAGGAACATTGTTGAAAATCAGCCAGAGTCTGTCGAAAGAGAGCCCTTTCTTAGAGGCAAGCATTTTTCTGATGCTTGACTAAAATAACAATGGTCCCCATAAGAAAATCATTTTTAATGTATATCAAATCATTGTCATGCTAGAAAAAAACACATTTGTCACATGCCTGCAGAAACTGATAGTCACTTCTTCATGCCAATAATCTTTCTATGTAAATCTCTATATTTGTCCTATAATGCCAAAGGAAGGCATGAGAAACTGTGTTGTATGTATGACAGCAGCAGCTTTTCTCCTATGAAATTAATATTGACCTATTGTCATTCATAGTTGTATGATAGAGCACCAGACTAAAACTCAAAAGATTAGCAGATCAAATTTCAGCCAGTGATCTAATCGTAAGAAGCAACTCACATATAAAAAAAACAATACATCTATTAATTGAATCCAATAATTCTATTATCAGCCTATAAACCAGTGAACCATTACCATGCCCTTTGATTCACAATTCTTTTTTGTAACTTGCAGAGAAGAATGGGCAAAAACTGGATGCACAAAACTTGGAAAGACATGTCTTAAATTAAGATTTGCCGCTTAACTTAAAAATCCCGTATTGCCCCTTCTACTTCATGAATAAGTTGGTTTATCTGTCGTCTAATATAAGAATAAAAAAATAATCTGCTGTTTTAATGTGGTCAACTGAGAAACATCTCAAGTGGTATGAATTTATTTGCAAGGCAGTGTACTTGCTGATGAACCTGTTGCATATGTACTTGCATCTGTTGACATTCCATCCAGTTATCCAGGGATTGACATTAGCAGGAAAACGCAGTGGTGTATCTGTTTCTAGCAGGTCAGATCTAAGCCATGCCTGTACCTAATTCTGTCAGCTCAGTCGGCTGGGATACCGCCGCAGCTCGGGATAAAGCTAATATCTGATACCCAGCTGTCTGTTATCTTCCAGAAATCCTAAAAAGCCTACCATTGGCCTCACCCTAATCTTTAACTCCTTCCACAGATTCTCAATCAGATTCAAGTTATTACTCTGAGTCACTCCAAACAATAATATTACCTCCAGTTAAAATAAAGAGCATTGGTCAAATTTAAACATTACATTGAATTCAAATATGCCAAGAGGTCTGAATACATTCTTTTGCTACTACCAGGAGCAGCAAAAGAACACTAGTCTTACTGGTCTCCTGACAAAGCAAATGAGGCTGAATTGTGTTAAATGCACTGGAGAAATCAAAGAACATAATGTCAGTCCTTGTTTAATGTAGATCTTAGATGAGACTAGAGCTTGGATGCCCTGCTTTGTGCTAATCGATCACCTAAAATCACAATAGCCCAATCGCTTTGAAGTTTGTATTGCAGCATTAAGGAATATGAAACAGTTCAACATGTAAGAGCACTTTTGTAAAACTATGTGCGAAATAGCAGTGTGAAAATCACTGAATCTCATGCTGTCTGACTACAGCAGAAAAAAATTGTTGAAATGTTGGTATGGTACATTCTTACCACCTTTCCTTGATACGGTGCAACCCGTCGGTCAGAAATTCAGCCAGTGCTTCATCTGGCCAATCCAGTTCATGTAAAGGGAAACTTCCTTTTTAATTGTTGTCTTTTATCTGTCAGCACAGCTGTGCTGGATTTGATAAGAAAAAGAGGCGAGTGACGCCTTATGTGGCATTTTTCAAATAGTAATTGAGCACTACTACTGTGGAATAGATAAGTACGAGTCAAAAGGCTCCACTGAAGCAGATTTACATGAAGAACGAGCCTTTCAGTGCCAAACCAGGTTGTCTAATAATGCTTCTAAGCACGTTTGAAGTTTGTTTATTGTAAAAACTCTTTTTATTTATTTCTGAAGACAAAAAAGGAGTATCACTGATAAAAGTTTACTCATATCTTCAACATCATATATGGAAACTGAAGTAAAAGTAGGTGATATGTTTTATGTTGAGAAAACATTAGACTTAGAGAGCAATAGTGCAATTCTTCACATCAGTCATATATCATCTTCAGTTGTCAGCTTTATGTCTCGACCTCTGAACTCTACTATAAAGTTCATGCCATGTTGAATAGAAACCTATTAAAACCCATTCACCTCTGACTTTTGCTCTCAGTATGCAAGTGTGACAGTAACTTTCGGTTGAGGTCAAAGGTCATTTCCAGTCTGAATTGTCAGTAAGGGAAACATAGGAGGGTTTGTCAACTTTACATTTATAATGTATATTCTTTTGTAGTTATCCTTGCCCCAGCAGTTTCTTCTGTCAAGTCTGAGAAGTAAACGTATCAGTACAGAAAACTTTTCTGGGCTTAATTCCGGTCATTCACACTCACCTGCTGGTAGTGTTGTCCTTTTAGGAGAAGTGAATGTGCTAATTTTAAAAGAAATCCATTTCTTATTGCTCACACATTGTATATTCCTGCATTAGGGAAACAAGACTCATTTTTAGGAAATAAAAACAGCAAAAACATGATTGCTGGGACCCACAACTATGTTTTCAAACAAATGCAATGTTGTTTTTTTTTTTATTTAAATTTTTTTTTATCATTATTTATACTTTACATCTTGAAGTTCATCAGACTTTCTGTGAACTCCTAATTAGAAATCCATGACTCTCCTAGGCTCTAGACATAAAATCAGATAGAGGTCATTTTTATCAAAGTGCTTGTCACTCGATTTGATGAAAACCCAAATTTATCTTGCCACCTCAGGATGGCAAGGGAGGCAAAATAAAACTCCAAAGCTTTATTATTAACAGTGCCTTTAACTGTTAGAGAAAGGCAGCAAATCAGGATATCTTAGAGGCACCAAACCAAAATAACAATCTTCAGACACTAGCAACATCCCAGCCAGTTTGGAAGTGATGGCAGTAAAACACACTTTCTGTCCTACCATTACAAATGTAGAATTATCAAGTTTGCTACTTGACTAATATGACTTTAAATGAAACATCGCGCTTTGGCCCAGTAAGGCTACAAATTAGTTTGCCGGTAACAGATTTTTCCAACATAAAATGAGGTTCTATGTGGAAAAGAACCTCAGGCACTTTGTTTAGTATGGTGGAGAATTTGTGAAGTTGTGGACTTGTTTCCTCTTCAAAGGACCTGCAAATATTGGAAGAGCTAACTGTATCATGACCTTTCTCAAATTTAATAATAGCCTGGTTGACAAAAATATTATTATTTTTTATTATTATTATTATATATTTTTTAGACTTTAATCAGGATCCAAAGCATGGGGCCAAATTAAGAGAGAAACAGAGAATGAAGAGAATGAAACATGTGAAACGACTCAGAAGGCTCATGTGAATTAAAGGAGAAATGGTCCAAAATCATTCTCTGTATTATCCAACCTAGTGACATGTCAAAGAAGAACAGTAAGTGCTATCCAGCTGGCAAAACTGGACTGTGTGAAGTATTGACAGGAGTGATTTTGCTAAAAAATAATACTAACTGTCTGTATGAACTCAAATAAAACCTTGAACTTAAAAAATATATATAATTAGTAACATAAGACTTTTAACAGACTGTGTCTGGCACTGTAAATAGAGCAGCATGAATTAAAAAAAATATCCAATTGTGCTTCATTCCATTAATTTAAAATAGGTATTTTCATAAAGATGTTATCTCATACTTTTAACTGGTAACATTTTAAATGATAAGACTAAGAGACAAAAGAAAATAAAGTCTTCCTTTTTTGTATTCCTTGAATAAAAAAATATTTAAAAAATATCTTATTAGGACAATGTAAATAAGCCTGTCAGTTTTAAAAGCTCCTCAATTTAGAAACTCAGTTTATTTATCAGACTGGAGCTTTCAATATAAAACAGATTTTGTTTAAGAACGTTTCTTTGACCAAATTTTCTGATATATTATGTTTGCTAAGCCTTATAAAGGACAGCATTGGTTAACAAAAATGTTTATTGATGTGATTGAGTAGAGTTTTAAGAGCAAAAACAAAAACTCATTCATCCAAAATACACATGGGACAGTTTATTTGCCCACAAAAACAAAGTTCAAGAAAAAAAGATAAACACATATAATAAATTAACTAACTGTTACGTAACTGTTTTGGAGGCCCACAAGTCGCTCCTACGTCTTTGTCTTAATCACAAGAAATAAAGTTGACTCCTGCAAAAGTCATGGCTTGGAAACTAAGGGATCCTACCTCTGTCTTTAAAGCTATAAAGGTGTCCTTGCATAATTTTAAGTATTTTTTTTTTAGTATTTGTGTGTATCTGAAGACATTTCTTGAAACATCCAGTTCTTACAAGAAGGTTTTTTCTTTAGGAGACTTAATGGAACAATAATATAATTTATGGACTCAATTTATTGTACTCTGATCAAAGCCAAAACTCACTTTGATCTTCTTTAAATGAGCTTTCTGCACTAACTTTTATCTCAGATGTGTATTTGAAATTCTAATAAAAAAACTTCCAAAAATAGAGTTTAGGACAAAACAACCTGATACCCTGTTTGCTATTCAATCTTCCATTTGAGTCTTATTATAACTGCACAACAGAGGCTGGAAATAGTCACACAACTGTTGAATTGTTGCAGATGAAATGGGAAAGGCATTCATAATCGAAATGGCACATTGGTGCCAATGGCTCATCAAAACAACAAACAATTCAAGAAGTTATAAGAACAGCAAGTCCATCCTGCCTGTTCAAAGTCCTGTCAGTAGTGACCAGAGTAACCACAAGGCCTCAGCCAAGCAATAAATCTGAATTTTATATGTAATCAAGTCAAACTCATCACATCTGCACTGATTGATTCCAGACCAAATTGCGGCCTGGCATTTGCAATTTCATTAACTCATACTGGCAGAGAGCGGCTAAACGTGTGGGGAGCAAGACACTGTGAAGCAGAAAGAAAGAACGTGCCAGGCGAAGTGACTCGGGCGAGCCGTGAGAGAGAAACATGAGGGTAGGGGAGTGATTTGTTTGTTCTGCGGGATGTGAATGCATCGTAATTCAGTAAGACGTGAAGAAATGAGTGTAGGGGAGGAAAAAAAGGTCCTGGTGAAAAATAATGGTTCCATTCCCAAAAGCAATTCATGTCTTATTCATAGTTTTACAGGCAGACATTTTGGTGAGTCAGGTTTTCTGATTAACCCTGATAGGATTTGACATCATGTGCCATATGATTTTTCAGCGTACGGCTGTTCAATCTTTAATTTCAAGAAAAAAAATAAAATAAAATTGCCACACTTTAGCATAATCATGGTTCACAGCTTCGGCGGGTTTTAAGAACGCAGGGTGAACCTGGCTTTGATGGATAAAGCTCCTAGAGCTGGCAGCCATCTGTGGACAAAGACACAGTGCTCTAATTAAGACGTGATTGGCAAAGCAAGAGCAGAATTCCCTTTGGTAAACAGAGAGCAGGGGAAGACCAATGTAGACATCTATCTATGAACCCTTCTATCTACCTAATCTATCTAAAATTAAACTAGAACTTCTTTTAGATTCCTCTTGGTGTTGCAACAGTTGCCACTTGTTTTAATTAGACCAATTTGTCTTGTCTGGGATAAAAGTGCCCTCAGTCTTTCAGTCTTGTAACTTCAGTACACGGTGGCTCAGACTCTCTCCCACTCACTCTGAACTGCACAGAGACAATCCACTTAGTGTGATTACAGTCCCTAATACTCTTCCTACATTCAGGAAGGCACACCGGCTTTTCTTTTGTGGTAGTTTGAGTTAAAAGGGATGATTTTGCCTTATTGTATTCAGACTTGCTATGTAGGATAAGAGTCAAGTTGCAGGTTTATTTTCAAAGATGTTACTGAAATCTTTGAAAAGAATGCTTTTTAAGCTTTAACGCTCAGGAGAATTTATTGTTTTGTTGCATTGCTGATGGACTGCAAACCCTTTCATACTCAATATCATTTGTTGTATTTTTTAAAAGCCATCACAGTTATTGCTGTTTCACAGATGAAGACCATACACCATACCATCAAATAATCAGCCAGAAGATGGATGTAAAAGAGTAAAAAGAATTTCACCAAGTATATGAATCAAGCAAACTAACACACAAACAAAACTGTCCCATGTTATTGTTCCCCACACATAGAAACCAGTATGCACTCCCTCCAAGCTGGAAAGATGTACTCATCTATAAACTATGAATGTTGACAGGTTTCAGGAGGAGCCCTGTGAGTTTGTCATGCACTTCCAATGCAAGATGTATTTGGTCATGCAAAGAGAAGTTTAGCAGTTCGTAGAGGAAAAAATTATAAGCAACAACTCATAGAATCTTAACATGTTTTTTTTTTTTTTTTTACAAAAGTCACAGTGACTCATAAAAAACACTTTTATCTTAAGGGCCTTGGCGTGATCACTTCAGAGTGACCTAACAAAAATGCTGAGACTTTGAGCTCCTTTGGACTAAATTTGCTGAGATCCGTGAAGAGAGTGGTGCTGCAGGTGAACATAATTAGGTGAAATGGCACCTAATTCAGTATTGCGCTGAGAAAAACCTTTCACCTGCAGTGAGGTTGCAGGGGGAACAGACTACACAGGTTGCCAGTCAGTTATGGGGCAGCACAGGAACACACAGGACAGACAACTATTTAGGCACACACTTATACCTAAAGGCAATTTGTATTGATTAGCCTAACAGTCGTGTTTTTTTTTACTAGGAAACCAGAGTGCCCTGGAGAGGATCCACACAGGCAACTGGAGAACAAGTAACCCAATGCAGAAAGACCACTGGCTGGGATGCAAACCCAGAACCTTCTTGCTGCAAGGTAACAGTGCGTCCAACTGTTCCACCACTCAGGAAAACACTATTAAATCACTGAGGATTTATTTAATGATGCGGAATTGCTCCTTTAATGTTTATTGCAAAGCTGGTTTTCATATTTGAATGCATTTCAAAGATGCTAGGTTTGTGGTTAAACAATCCTAACATAAAAACTGACAACATATCATCAAGACTTATGACCTAAAATCAAAGACCTGTAACTTCCCCAAGATTGACCCATTCAAAAGAGACTCTCCTTTTTTTCATCAACACTTTCTGCTTCACTGCCTGCAAATTACAAGACCAAAGAAATTATATTGTATTTCCTACTGTGAAAGTGGGTGTGAACTGGTGTCAGAATATTAGGGCATATGGATGGTTGGGTGGAAGGATGGTAGGATGGATGGACATGCCACCTCAAAGTTCACCTCTTAATAAACAACTGACTGAAACATTAGGTGGAAGATAAACTTCTCTTTTTGTGCACCTCTGTGTGCATGTTGATGATATGAGACAAAACCAAAGAAAATACTTTTTCTATGTTTCAGGCTTTTTTTTTTTCTTCTTTTCCAAAATCAGTATTTAGGTAATTATGTGAGTAAAATAGCCCCCCATGTAAGATTTAGGAAAATGGTGACTCTTCATAAAAATTGCAAATTTTATACTGCAGGATAATCACCTTTGGAGAGATTCAAGCCAAGCTAGTGAGATAAATGTTCTGAAACCATCCCAGAGACGGTAAAATTCTACACCTGTGTGTGTTCTATCAAAAGAGAAAATAATGTTTATTGTTGGAATAGATGATGATTAAATTCTGCTTTTAAAAGCCAAATTTTCAAGCCCACCACTTATGCCAGTGTTTACCTTTGCTTTGGAAACCATCTGCAGTCTGAACCATAGATTTGCTATGTTCCTGTACATTCATATTGCTACCAATTCCAGCAAAAACAAAAAAAAAAACTCCATTAAATTATTACAATTATAAAAAAATTGCTCTCTCAAAGTTCTTTATAGTTCTAGCAGGCATGTTTGACATGCAACACTGACAGCTATACTTGTAAGTATTCCATTTGTGTTCAAACATCCCTTCAACAACAGCATTATAATAGCCCCTGGGATCTGAGAGACGACAGATCTGAAGAATTACTGAGGAGACCATAAACCACACAGTAAAAACAGACGAATTTATGCAAAAAAAAAAGGTTGTTATCTTTAAAAAGGTGATTTTCAGGACCATAACTGCTTGCAGAGTTTTTCTGTTTTCCAAATGTTACACATTTACATAAGCTAAACTATATTCTCATCTGTGTGATCTAATCTTAGCTCTGTTTGTGTGGAACAATTGTTGGCCATTGTTCACAGTAAGAGCCATTATCATTACACCTCAATTATGTGTATGCACAGCAGGTTCAACACAAACTGCAAACTTCTCAAAAACATTTAAAGTTATTTATGGTATAGACACAGTGCATGTGTGCAAATATACACAGAGACTTTTAATAAAAGATAGTGAGAAGATGAAAAGAGTTATCTTCATATAAATCTATCTAATTAACACTTGAAGTTATTTATTTATGTTTAATTAGACTTTATAGACCATTATGTTGTATGAAATAAATTGTAAATAGGCAAATAAAAGATTTGGTCTTAATTGCTTTGAATGCTCATTGAGAATAATAAACCAGTCTCGAAAAAGTACCTGCTCCCTTACGGTTCATATTTTTGCTGCTTTATCATTTGTTGTACTTATAATATATTGTAATATTAGACAAAAGCAATCTGAGTAAATACAAAATGCATATTTCAAATGATAATTTGAACGGTTTGTGTCACCCTCAGTTGCAAAAACTGCCATTAAAAAGGCTAAGTTACAAAGTAAAATTTCTTTTAAGACGTATTTGATACATGTAGCATATAGTAGTAACATAGTTATGTGATTGTGCTATAAAATGCAACTATATGTCTGGAAAATACATGAAACTGCCCCCAAAACCACATACTACGGTTGTTTTTTCTTGCTACTGATTAATATATTCATAATCCTCATGAAAAAATGTCCATCTGATTTTGTTGGAGTTGTTCTGAACCTTACAGTGAAAACAAAGTAAATAAATTTGACCTTTCAATGAACTGAATGGCGAGGTGGGCCTCATTCGTCAGTCGTTTGTAGTTTTTTAGACCAAATTTACATTTCAGTTGATGTGGCCGAGGTCCAAGTTTCAGAAAGGTTATTCGGCGTTCAGTCAATAAATAAGTGGAACACTGGAGCAGAAGCTGTTTCTGTTCTTTAAGCACTTTTTATTGACAGAAAACCAGAAACCTGGAAGGATTAATTTTGTTCAATCTGACTCTGACCTTTTCTCTTAATTTAAGCCTAGAGAGAAGTTTCCTTTTCACACAAACTTCTCCAATGAAGCACTCAGAATTCTATAGGTGAGACATTTTCAGGATACACGGCCAGACAATAAGTCTCTGCTGACCAACAGACACACTCTATCTGCCACAGAAATTGAAAGTGGAGGTAAGATATCAGAGGGAATTTCACCACCAGTTGCAGCTGCAAGGCATTGACACGCCAGTCAGAAATCAAATGTTTACCCAGGTGTGAAGCAGGGAGAAACAAGAAAATGAAACAATTGATGTTCTTTATTTTATAGGTACATTTGCCAATAGTTGTAGGTAATTTAATAAAGCATTTAGAAATCCAGCCTTACATTAGGTAATAGCTTTGGTGGGACAATTTATTATTTTTCTTAGCATGGATTGTCATTAAAAACCCTGCAAATGTTTTCTTTTTTGCAGTTTCAGATTGCTAGATGGATTTCAACATTTTACTTTATTTAAATTTAGATTTATTTAAATTTTGCCATGCCTTTATTAATTTGGTAAAGCCTAAAGGGTTTATAAGCCTCTTACAATTTAATTCACAAATTTTGAGTTACTTCACATGTAGATGTTTTTTTTTTCTTTTTTTAATGCATACCAAAACGCACTAGTATTTTCTGTGACATCATGGAAAATTTATAACAAATCAGGCAAGATATCAGGAGAATTGTGGACCTCTGTAAGTCTGATTCATCCTTCATTTCAAGATGCCTGAAGGAGCTGCATTCTCTTTTTTCTTCACATAAATCTTTCCAAATATAAACAGCACATAAATGTCTAGCCAATCAGGAAGTAGATGGCTACTTTATAAAGATTTTTATATTGCGTTACTATTTTGTAGGAGAGTCAGTTTCATTTTCTATCATCAGTAAACTTCTCGGTACAATGAAAATGTTTTTTTGTTTTTTTTACTACACTTCATAATACAACTTTTTTTTTTTAGATGAAACAATAATTCTGGTTAGTTGCATTGTATAATGTTACTGCTTTTTGCAAAAATGGGTTTTGCTGTGGTTGCATATGTGTGCTTTGTTGAGTGTGGTTCAGTCGATAAAATGGAGAACAGACCAAGGTTTGTTCAGAGCACCATTCATGCAAGAATCACTGCTGACTGGGACACAATCACTGGACTAATATACCCCATGTAATCCTGATGGAAGGTAGAGTCTTATTTTACTGCAAGTTCAAGATGCTGAGTGTTTAAGTGTATAACCATGGCATTGATTTTGTTAGATTTTGTGTAGTATTGGACTGGGGCTCTGTGTCAGCTGAAGGTTTAATCTTTAATTCTTATTGACGACAAACGAAAAGTCTTTCTTGAACTAGATCTGTGCACTGGGAAAAAAACTGTTATTTTGTAGCAGCTTTTATCAAACAGACTGTTTTGTCAAATCATAGACATTAAAAGCTGAAAAATTGAACCCTAATAAAAGTGAGATTCTGACGGTAAATATATTAACGGCCCAGAAAATATCTGTGTTGTGCATCAGCAGATATACGATGAGTCACACAGACTCATAGTTTTACTACGCTGTGATTTTATGTGGGCTAATGATTCTTGCTCAAGGACATAAAAATGGAAAGATTACTGCTAAGGCAACACAAACAAACCATACCTCTTACTATGTTAAATCATAGACTCTCACCATGCAGACAATTTCACTAATGCTGAATAAAAGAGTGAATAAAATACAGACCAGAGCGGTTTTCGACCCAGAATTTTGAAAGGACTGCTGATTACAATGCAAAGTGGCAGGCAATTTCACCCAAGAATGCATTACATTGTATCTTGGCATTGATTTTTCTCGACTCTATTCAGAGGTATGGACAGATGTAACAACTAAGGAGGAAATAGGGGGGAAAGGGACCAGAGAAAGGTGAACGGTTTGAGTAGAAACATGATGAGGAGAGACTTTTCAAGAGAATCCTTGTCAAGAGTTATGTCTGCATGTGCTACAATGTTTCGCAATGTAAATGTTGTAGTGGGACCTACCGTAAGTGTAAGTGGGAAAATCATATACGGTCTTATGAGGAGAACATTTTAAGACTAAACACTGCAATTTAAACTGCCATCCTTTTCAAAATTCAAGGAGAACTTTGTTATTGTTGCGATCACACAACATGAGTTCTCACAATGGGACCGTCCTTGAGACAGAAAACCTGGTTTTGCTTTTATCTTTTCATCATTGAACTAAATACATTGCTATTTAAGAAAAATACTGTGGGCATAATGGGGATGAGAAGTTTAAAAAAGCCTTCTCCCCCAGACAGAAAATACAATTTAATATCATTTCTATAATATAAATTCTATATACGTGCCACTAAAGATCTTTCCACACGTACGTGTTTTATTCTCTCCCTATAGCCATTAAATAAAAAAGTAGACATTTATTATTTTGACCTTGTGGTGAAAGTTTAGTTTAATTTATTGGGTTGGGTGTGGGGTTAATGATAAAATCACACAAACTAGCACAACATCAAGGCTTTCCTTGTCCATTTTTAGTTTCTTTTGTTATCCTGCCACCTCTTTTCTTGCCTGTTTGGTATCCAGTGTTCCTAGACCTATACTGATCTCCCAGCAACTCCTATTGAAACTTTTCCTTTGCTTTATTATTAAAAGTACTTTGTATATTCTCCATCCATCTCTGCACTAGGGTTCTTTAAAAAACTGCAACGTGACACCTGTGCCCTCCAGCACCCTAACGCTTGCATGTGCACCCCTACATATGTGCACACATACCTATGAGCAGTCATGCACATATGCATGGACTTCAAACAGCAAGCTTAGCAAATAAATATGTTTGTTTTGTTTTTTTTCCCCAGGAGAACAGCTGATATCCTTTCAACAAAAACTAACAGTTACCTTATTATGTTATATTTACATTACTGAGCATATTTTAGAATTAAATTTGGAGCTGCTATAAATAGTTACAAAGGATATTTTGTTATGATATCAATTTTTCACTGTGTTATCATGTCTTGTACTGTTAGTTCAGCTCCATCTGGGATCATGGTGAACCTGTATGTCAGTCACTAGTGAGCTTTTGGCGTCTGCCTGTATTTAATTTTTTTGTCTGGGTATCAAATCCATATGGAGAAATCACAATACACTAAAACACACATACCTCTGAGATCTCATAAAATGTACTAAGCCTAAACACATACAGTCAGCAGCACATGCACACACTAATACACTTATTAATCTAGATACAGCTGTGGACAATGCCGAGCTTTGTCTCCTTCCCACACACACACTCAAGCGCACCCCCACGCCCCCCACACACGCACACACACACCCCCTCTCTCCTCTGCATTTATTTTACAGCCATCTGAAAACGTTTGAGTGCCTTGGAGTGCATGCTTCAATTGTTTCCCACCTTCTTAGTGTAGGAACGCAGCAGGGACACATCTTCACTGGTGCTTTTAAAACCACTTACCAACTTGTGCTCAGTACACACAAGTGTAGTGCCTGGGTGGCCATTAGTTTTGACTTTTCATTGAAATGTTACTTTACTTCTGATTATGAATGATTTTTTTTCCCACCTTATCATGCAGGCAACCTTTTCAGGTCCCTTTTTTCTTCATTCATGTGGTATTTTTTTGCTGTTTATTAAGAATCTCCTTGTTTTTGCTTTCTTTATCTCACCACAGACAAAAATTCCACATGTCATTGTTCTTTATTGCGAAAAGGTTTAATAATGTAAATGTGTTCCAATGGGATAGTTAGGATTTCTGGAGGTTTCTGGGACAGAAAGATTCTTAAAAATAAGGGAGGGAAATCTCAGAGCAAGAGAACATTAACAGTCAGATGAGAGGCCTTGTTTTAGCTGATATTAAACATCTACACTTTCACAAGACCGTGTTAAGTTTGTATTACATCGTCAGTGCTGTTGTAGAAATGATGATGCAAACACAGCACATTACCACTCATCGTCCTAACCACATGGTAAGGTGTCAGGACTCTGCTTCAGCCAGGGAAGTGAAGCTGATGATGTTACGTACTGCAAAATTCAAAAGCTAACTTCACTACTTATGCACTACAGGCAGGCCAACAAATTAGATTTAAACAGTCTTGTAAGTTTATAATGCAAGTTTATGAACAGTTTTGCTGAGAAAAAGCAACAAATTGAACAATTGTCTCTTGTAAAACTGTAGATGTTTAATGTCCCTAAATACAGCATTGCCTTCATGCAGTGTGAATACATTCAGTTGAAGTTGTTTTGAATAGTTTAAATTACTTTAAAACAAAATTCACAAGACTTCACAAAATGTGAATTTTCCCTGTTTTTTGTCTAGTTGTTATAGGAATTCAGCTGTCAGCCACAGAACTGGACTGGAACCTTTTGGGTTTTTTCCTGAATCTGCAAACAAAAGCAATAGTCCTGGTCTTAACCGTTTTGCCCACTCCTCTCCTCTGTGTGTCGCAATCTCCTGGCTGGTTCTCACAGACGGTCCGGTTCACCTAGACCTCGGGATCTGACTCTTATTTCGAGCTGCTATTGTTCCCCTGAAATGTGAAATCCTTCACAGCCATTCTCCCAGGTTCCATTCTTTGGAACGCAGACAGAGCACTCTGAACAATGGCTCCTGTATAACTGTGATGCTGGATGTGCAGGCAGATCCACTGTAATTGGAAAATACCGCTAATAAGTGAGGTTGAATGCCTGTCCATGGTCCACAAGGTCCAGTGCCTGGGAGTTAGCATTGTCTTTTTCCTCTGAATGCTTTGAGTGTAAGCTCTTTGACATTGCTTGTGGGGGTGAGTGTGTGAGTTGTCCCCACTCCCACCTGCCTGATTTGCATTCACTCAAAAGCCTTATGCTTCTATTCAGTGATCCACTTAGTGGTCTTGCTGTGCATCATAACTACCTGGATTGCATCTGCAAATCAGGTTGCCTTTAAATCATATCAAAGACTTTTATATTCCCTTTCCAATTATACGCACTGTCAATGAATGGGTACGTTTCAGGCCAGCTTGCCGTTTTCCTTTGAGAATGAGCTTCCAATCTGAGATATGAGTTTCCAGGTTGGATCTCATATGTCCTGATAAAAGACAAGAGCTAACTTTCTTCTGCTAGGATGGCTGTTTGGCCCAATTTTTTGTGGTGGCTTAGAGATAATCAAAATTGAGGGCAACATTAAAGCTCGGAAAGTGCAAAAGGCATATATATTCATATCAATTCAGCTGCCATATAAATAAATCAAGATGCCAAGTCTTTCGTTTCCTTGTCATATTGTCAAGAGATTTATCAACCCATCTTTGTTCAAACCTCCTGATTTACAGCAGAGCAGCAGTGGTTGAAAGCTCAGAGATATTACACACCGCGGTCTCGGTCTGTTTGTGCTGCACTCTGACTGAGTGACAGCCACAGTGGATTTCCTCTTTAATTGGTGTAGCATACATTTAATCTGTCTTTTTGACCATATGACAAAGTGTGTGTCCATAACTGCACAACCTCTTCCACCAACACAGGAAAGCGATAACATGCCTGAGACTTTGAGGCATGATATATTTTCTGCTTTATATCCTTTCTGATTTGACAACTCTCTTATACGTTTTTCTTTGTAAAATTGCACAAATTTCCATACTGAGATTCTAAGAATTTATCTATGCATTTGTTTTGTTTAATTTAATTTTGGTTAATGAAACTGTATTTGTTTAATTTAAATGTTTTTAAAAATTGACCATAACCCTGGTAGGATGATTGATTACTCAGTTGGTCCAACTTTTGTCATGCTACAAATAAAATCAGTAAATTAAAGGCAATCTACATGAAACTAGTTATATAAAATTTATATAATAATGGGCTTTAACAAAAAAAGTAGTTTCAGAATTGCACTTTTGAATGTCCTGACATTTAAAGATCAGAATTTGCCATTCAAAAAAAAATGCAATATACATTAAACAGAATTAAGTTCAACATGTAGGCATTTTTAAGAACTTTTATCTCTGCAAATAATATAAATATAAACCACTATAAACCGTTATGTTACTCTTACAAAATAGAATGTTCATAAAACACACAACTATGAAATGAGGATGTTGGGGATATGATCACTCTAGTTTTTGCTCTGGCATTTTCATTTTAGACATAGGAAGCACAAATCTCTTTCTAAATTTTCTTTTCTCCATGCCAACCAAAAGCATGGAAGAGCAAAGAACTAATTTAATTATTTTTAATGATTTCCTAATGGGAACCCTAATCTGATGTCAGCAGGTTTAACAACGTCACTTGTTGCCCTTCCAGTATATTGTTACAGCCCTTAAAATACGCTTTGATCTGATATTTATAAAAATCATTGTTTCAATTGATCAGTCTGATAAAATGTATTTGTAGAACAGTGCAAGTGTCAGAGCTATAGATGTTTTTTTTTCTTCATACATCACTGGTTAGGCCACAGAGAATTTGATCGACATGTAAAAGACTAATTAGAGAGCCAGACCAAAGGAAACTGCTCATAATTCTTGTTAAACATTCCTGCGGTCATCAGCTCACTGTGCAGCCTGTCTGGGGGTCAGCAGGTCAGACTGAGATGATAAAGTGCCATGTTCATGTTTCCTGAGTCAGAATGAGATGCCTGTGATATCTAATGATTACTTAGATCATGTTTTGTTTTGTTTTTTTAGATGAATGGTGACTAATTAGTGTGACATAAATAATTTTCAGACCACTTCTGTCAAATCCTTCACATAAAGTCATATTCAATGAATTAGTATATATGTTCCATTGAGGGTTACTTCTTGATTAAAGAGTATCACAATGTTGCATTACAAAAAATATGAAAATTGCTAGCTTTTATTTGAGTCAATTTATTCAGTGGAAGAAAAAGCCCAATCAGGGACTTAATTAATCACACTTCCCGTGTTACCCCAAACTCTGCTAACTTATTTAAAGGCCCGCCTCCAGCTCACAGTTTGAATTTGCTCACCTGTCTTCACTGTGGTTGTGGCTTTGCTGTTGGCGTCTTCCACACAAATTGATCCAAATCTTTGAATATACGGACTTGATTGGCTGGTGAGTTTGTCATCTGATAGCAATATTGTTTTTACATCTGAAACTTTTGCTCAATTGCTCATTGGGGAGTTGTTTAGCCAGAATTGTTGGCGCTGTTGACCTGAAACGTCACCGGGATTCTGTCACCACACATTGTGGGTAAGTACGGCCCACTACCATTGAAAAGGTAAATTGTTTGGTGCATCAAGAATTTTTGAGTGTTCTGGCACTTTAGCATTGATGCTGAGGCAGCAAGTAAAGTTTAAAATGACGGTGAAATTGATCAGAACAGAATGTAGCTGCACTTTTAAGTTTGATATTGTGCAGTGTATTTATCTATTTTTCTCTCTCTCACTCTGCTTGAGTATTTGACAATTAATTTATTATTTTTTGATTGGTATTTTGAAAGTGCACTTTAAATTGATTAGCTTGAAATATAATTGATACTTTTTTCTTCTTTAAATTATGGTTAATTTAACATGATTATTAAAATGTTGGATCATTATTAGAAATCTAATAATTGCATTTGCATTTAATATGCATAAGCCAAATGCCTAAATTTAAAATTTATGCTTTTGTAGCCACAGTTAACTGCCTAGCCCTTAAGTGTTACATTATAGAGGTAACATAAATATTGCTGCGCTTTCTACACACATATTTAAACAATAGATCTTGGTCTTCAACATTTTGCAAGCCTTGAGCACACAGAAAACAATGTATTTTTTATCATTCCTCTTGTCCTGTGTCTGTTCTATTGCTCTCTGCTCCACAGCTCACTGGTTCTCTATATACTATTTAAGTCTGTGATGGTCATGGAAGAAGATTGATTTTGTGTCTACTGAACCCTTCCTCTGTTGATTTGGCCATATGTTTTGGATTGTTATCCTGTTTTCTGGGAAAGACCATCACATTTTAATTTGAAATGTATGCTATTTCAAAGAGTCTATGATGTGATGGACTCTTAACACGGTTACCATGGCTTTTGGAAGAGATACAGGCCCACAGCATAATAGATCCTCCATCATAATTAGTCCTAGACATGAGTAGCGTTTCTACATATTTATGCCAAACCTAATTGGAGTGTGTGTTGCAGAAAAGCAAAATCTTGATCTCATGTGATCAGAACACACAATGCCAAAGTTCATGTAGCATTCAGTAACTTTTTCTGGTGTCTCTCTAAAGTAAACAACTGGCATGTATACAGCATCTAACGGTGATTATGGAAACCCTGCTGCAGTTTTCTCATACTGAGCTGCTACTTATGAAGGATGGCAAGATAAACCTGGTTCATTGTTTAAGGTATGTTTCATGTTTCCATTTATTTTGAAATGATTAATTTTCAATTTTAGTTGCCCTGACTGGCAGTTTAGAAGTTTTTTTTTTCTTTTTTGTAGTCAAGAAATAAATCTAAACTACATTTATTCTTTTTCAGTTATATTTGCCTATTCTTTCCCACCTCTGACATTGTTACAACAATGAATTCTCAATGTAGGATTTTTCTTTTCTTTTTTTTTGCCTGATTCATGTAATTAAAAGTTGTGTTTTTCCAAATTTTTCAGTGCTATGCTACTGCAATAATATATATATATATATATTTTTTTACATTTTTCCAAGTCTGAGTCAACAAAAGTAGATGGCAATGAAAATGTATGAAATGTATAAATCTTTCATACTCTCAGTAGTATGCCAGTTTTGTGCAGAAGCTTGGGTTCTTTTCATCCAGCCTTTTACACCCACTGACTCATCAGCAGTCTTTGGGGCTCTGCATACTATACCAGTCCATCACAAGGCAAAGCTGACTGTAAAATCAACTTTTTAGTCTACTTTTTAACTGAATAAAATGTATGTGGTCATGATTTTTAGCTTTTATTGCTGAGCCATAATTTGGACTCTTTCATCCATCTTGAAACAGATTTGCACATAGCTCTTGAAAGATACTAATGACAAGTAATGTCTATGAGCTCTAAGGCTTCCCAGTGTATAAATAATTCTGGAAAATTCAGATCTGCAATGCTTCAAGTGATCTAATGCCGACACGCTTTGTCCAGCTAGTGCATATTAAATTAAATGGCATATTCAAACTAACGTCAAAGAAGATTCAATGTACTTTACTGAATGCAAAAAAGAGGATCATTATGGACAATTAAATTAGATAAATCATTCAAATAGGTGGGAAAGAGAAACTCTGAGCCACCAAATGGACGGCAAAGAGCACTATTGCCTCTGACAAAGACAAACAAGTCTAATACCCGAGACAGAACATAAAAAGTTCCAGTTTCACCAAAATAAGACTTTAATAGATGGCAGGTAATTGTGCCCTTTTCTGTGACAGATTATGTTTTTTTAAACTAAGCTCATATCAAGTTTACAATTCACTCCAGATTAAAGTTTTATATTTCTTTGTTTGGGTGCTTCTGCTGGATCCGAATGACCGCACAGGCTCGATCAGGCTGGCAAACTGAATCACCCCAAGGGACGGCAGGGAGGGATCAGCCAAGAGTAACGGGACAGCAGGTCATTGAACAATACAACTGTCTAGTTTGTGCTGGAGCTGCAGCGGGGACGTGCAGTCGGTGATGTAAATAAGTAACAGTGTTGCGAGAGTCAGTCAGGAGCAAAAATGCCAAATTGTGGCGTATTTGCATGAGTTTCCTTGACATTCCCCAAACTTCATGTATTCTTCATGCATTTTGCTTTCACTGCCCCAAACTTTATGCATTCTTCATGAACGATACGTGTATCTATTTTCCTTTGGGAGAAGGAGCAAATATGTAAAGATATACATAAAGAATGAGATAATAATGTCATTTCTTCTCCCTTTTTAACACAAAGTTTTCAAAGGGAAAGATAAGTTTAAAAAGGAAAAAAAAAACTCTGATAAGGAGTGAACAGGTCACTCTTCTACTGATAAGCCCACGTTCCCAAAAGTCACAGCCAGAGATGACTGATTGAAGAAAGCAGATTGCTACAGAAGAGGCTGAAGAATACTTGAGGTTTAGGAAAACATGCTACCAAAAGTCTGACCTTCATACAAGCATCTTAGACAAAGCATAAAACAAAGTGGAAGCGCCTATGAACCTTGACAGAGTCCAGAGAGCTTGAAGAATGTAAGGAGATTAATGGAGTTCAGGAGGTCAGCTCATAGTAAGGTCTCAAATCCCATGGGAGCTACTGGACTCATATGATGACCGAAGGAAGAAGTTTAGTTTCTGTAATAAAGAGCTTGAGCATACTATTTAAGTTCAGAAGGTAGCTGAGTTCCTATAAATCAAGACTAAAAAGCTCATTTGTTAGATTAATTCTCATCTTTATTCCAGTACCTTATGGTAATAATTATGGATGATTTTGATCCTGATATTTGAGATGTAAAGCATTTTAACTGCTTGTTGCTTAGTCTATATTGTAATTCATGATGGGCTGTCCATAAAATGTTTTTTTTTCCAATACCGACTATTGCTGGATCCTCACCATACATTTCAGATTGAAATCCTAACAGTCTAGGAGATTACAATTATCTGTATTTTGTGTTCATGGTACTTAATCAGGTTATAGGTGACTAACAATTCAAAAGAAGAAACAGGATCCTGGAGGATATTATTTATAGGCTTCAGAGAGACATCTAATAGACTGTGTTGTTGTTTGTTTTGGAAATGTGATGTTTTATTTTAACATAAACAATTAAATATGAAGCCAAATACAAATTCTATTCTCCCAGGAAAAACAAAATTCTCAAAGTTATTTATTGTAGTTTCTAAAATTGAAACCTAAATCAGATATTGGAAATTTGCCACAAAACTGTGGTCAGAACATTCTTGTGTGACTTTTATTTTTATTTTTTTGTCTGCCTTGTCAGAGCATAAATTTCTCCCATCGGTTGTTACCGTGGATGCTGCATCACTAGAACAGAAACTATAGTCTTTCTCAAGCATGTGAAATTTCAAAAAAACAGCAGGATTTGGCACTGTGGGAATGGGACGTAGCTGATCTTAAAATATAATCCTTTATTCAATCATACAATACCTGATTCAGAAATTCACATCCCAAAGACTGAGTTTCTATCATGTTGCTTTCTTTAGAAGGATAACGAAAATAAAGAACTTATTTTCTTTATCCTTCTGAATGTGAAGAAGGATAAGGGAAAGCTTCCCATAAAATCTATGAGAACCACAGATTATAGTTTTCCTTCTTAGAGAAGAGAGACTGTAAAACTGTTTTGGCTGTGGAAAAAATACAGTAATTCAAATTTCATCTCGAATATCTTATATTTGCACTTTAAATGCCATAATTTGAACAAATGAGTACTACGTGTTTGAAAGTAATTGTTGCTTAATGCACTGATTTCCTTGTCCCTATTTTGAAACCCTGTTATTGAATAAAATAAATGTATTTTATTTTATTTATTTTATTTATTTTCTTGGACCAACTTATTTGACAAAATGCAGTTGGTTGTAATTAAGCCTTTCCCAAAGGCTGACCAAAATCAAAGGTGTTTAACATGAGCCTGGGAGAAAACAAATTAGACTGTTGCTCAGTAGTTTAAAGTCCATCTTTGAGATCAATGTGAATTTATGAATACTTTTTTAAACCAGCCAGTGTGAATTGTCCTAAGTTAGTGATAATGTGGTGTACCATGTCATCTGCTGGTGTTGGTCCACTGCGCTTCAAAGTCAGTGCAGCCATTTCCCAGGAAAGTTTGAAGTACATCATGCTTCCCTCTGCTAACAAGTTCAATGAAGATAGGGCGTTTATTTTTCTGGATGACTGACCATTTGACCATGCTAGCAAAAGTATCAGTAGCTGCTTTAATGATCTTAGCTCCGAGCATGATTGTCCAGAAATCTTTCCTTACCTACACCCCATAAAGAATCTGAGGTATTGTCAAAAAAATGAGAAATACCACGCACAACAATACAGATGGGCTGAGGGCCATGATTGAAGGAACCTTTCATACCATAACTCCTGCTCAGTGCCAAAGGCTGATGCGGTAATTCATGTGAAAAGAGCACCAGCCTAGTGTTGAGTGCATATACCATACAGTACATGTACATACAGCAAGTTAACATTTCTCTGCCTTCTTAATGGCCTTGTGTATCATTCTAATTTTCAAAGAAATTCAATTTCAGGATTCATTGCGTTTATGCTATAAGCATGAAAATGACAGAAAAATTGCTTGAAATATTTCACTCTGTGTATAATGAACCTAGATAACATAGAGTCATTTGTACATTTCACTTTTTTGAACAGGTTTACTGAAATTTCTTATTCGGATTTACTTTACTGAGACACTTCACCAATCTTATTCCCAAACAATCAGTTGAACATAAAACTACCAGGTGTATGTTTTGTTGAAATAATACCTTTTATTCCCAAATGGAAATGAATTATTGATTTCATCAGCGTGAGCTGCAGACTGAATCACTTTGCATTAAAGTCATTTTCACAGGTTTATTTTCATTCCCTTCCAGCTTTAATGTTCTCTTTCTATAGATGGTCCCACCTTTCTGTGTTTATTTTAATTATTTTAAACCCTTGAAACCATTTTTTGTCTGTATAGCAAGGGCAATGGTCATGGCAGGAATAATTTCCTTGGTTTCAAAGCAAATGGATAAATACTTCTTTACAAAGCTAAACCTTGGAATGTCCTTGCAGATGCATACAACCAGTGAATTGCTGTGTTTACAGTGGCTCTTATCTGGTCAGAAAAACACAGATTAATGCAGACACAGCCTGCAACCAGCTCAACCTATACAAACTGAGGAAAAGAAAATCAGCAGTCAGGTCTTTTTTTTTTTTTTTTTTTTACCCTTAATCCTTTTCGCCTCAATCTATTGATGTTTAAGCTTAATTTTAATTGAGGAGGGGCTTACTTGACAGAGCACAAGTCCTCCTTTATTATACCACATTAGAGCAGCTCTCCTTGAGCTGGAAAAATAAAATGTCCTTATTCTCCCACGTGTCCTGCAGTCATTTTTGAAAGGATCAATTGTAATTTGAGCTCAATAACCACAATGATGGCTGATGGGCTGCTCACACATGCTCACAGGAATGAAAAGACTAATATAATTTTTAAAAATGTAGTCTTTTTTCCTTCCTTCAACATGAAACGTATATTTTAGTGCCTTTTTTAAGTATTCAAACCCCTTTAATTATTTCACATTTTGTCAAGCCACATTTGATTGTATATCACAAAAACACAAATAATAAATGATTTTTTTTCTACCCTCCCGCCCATTAAAAAATCTGAAAAGTGTGGTGTGCAGCTGCATTTAGCCGTCTTTATTCTAAAATCCCTAAATAAAACCAGTGGCGTAATAATTTTTCCAGAAGTGATCTAACTGGCAACATCGAGTCAACATGTACAAACGTTCATCTCAGTATAAATCCAACTCAAGGCTTGTCACACTGCAGTAGTGGGAAAATAGACTCACATGAACCAAGGATGATACTTCCCATAACCATGCGGAAAAACTCAAGGTAAAATTTGGATATAAAAACATGTCAAAGTAAGGCAAAATAGAAAATTAGTGAATTAGTCCATCCAAACAGTGAAGCAGCATTGAGTGTGTTCTTAAGTGGAGCACATACAGTATTTTTAAGAACTTTGAACTAGACAATGCTGTTTTTAGGTAGAAAACAATTTAATTTCCATCTGGGATCAATAAAGTATTTTTGAATTTGAATTGGAATGAAGATAAAACATTTCATTTTGACTGGTTTTTATCAGTCAAACTTGAATATTTCATAGAGAAAAGCTGATGATATCTGCTCTCAAGCCACATGCTCAGTCTCTGCAGAAGGGGTGTGTGTGTGTGTGTGTGTGTGTGTGTAGCCAGCAGCCATTCTGTTCAGCTTTCAGTGGACCTGTGTAAGTGATATAGGTCTAGCTATTATTCTTCTTTAGTCTAAACTTTACTATGCAGCTTTCAGTCTTGCTACATATGTAAAGATATTCACTAAACCAGTAGGTTACACTGTAATGCATGCATGTTTGTTGTGTGACATGACCAAGAGATCAAACAATGAAACTGCAGATTTCAACTCTTATCTCTAACCATCCTGGTGGTAAGTGATGTTTTAAGGTTTTATCAGCTATTTGGGCAACTTGAGGTTATTTAGATTCTATAGTTACATAGTTTAAAAAAGTGAAATGAGTGCCGTGGTGGCGTAGCGGTTAGCGCGACCCGTATTTGGAGGCCTTGAGTCCTCGACGTGGCCGTTGCGGGTTCGACTCCCGGACCCGACGACATTTGCCGCATGTCTTCCCCCCTCTCCTTCCCCGTTTCCTGTCAGTCTACTGTCATATAAGGGACACAAGAGCCCACAAAAGTCCCCCTGGAGTGGTAAAAAAAAAAAGTGAAATGAGTGTGTGTTTTCTAAGACAACTTCAACTTTCAGCATTACTATTGTTTTTAATTGTGCAATGATACTTTAAGTGACTAGGGAAAAAAATATTCCCAAATCCTTAATGTGCTGACTTCATGGTAATGAAACTGTTAAGAGACTGCAGTTACAAATTTAGTTTAAATGGATGCTTTCAGTTATTTTTTTATAAAACATTTCAAATATGTGAATGAGTGACTGACTGGAAAACTAAAGCACAATTTACAGCAGCAAAAACACCATGGGATAATAAAAGATGCTAAGCAACAGTATATTAATCCTTTAATGATATCATGACATGAGACACACCCTCTCAATGGTGGTGGGACAGTGCTGTGGGGATGTTGTGTCTTCTGTAAAGACTGGAAAGCTGCTCAGAGTTGCTAGGAAAACAGGCTAAAATAGAAGAAATGGCTGCACACCTGACATTGGTAAAGAGGTTCACCTTCCAGGAAAATAAAAACCTAATATGCACCCAGAGCTACACTGGAATGGAGCAAAGCATAAAGGTTTTTTCAAAGAAGAATGCTAGGTTAAAATTCTAGCCTGTGGTTGTTCAAAGTTGGTAAAGCCACACAGCAAAATGCTGGAATTGCAGCAACATGTGGCAAAGTATTGACTAAGGTGGGTGAATATATCGCAACCTTTTTTGTTTTCAAAGAAATTACAGATATTGGGAATATTCTTTCTTTCCATCCAGAAATATGCACTTTTAAGTGATACTCTACCACATAACATTCTCAGGGGATGGTTGTAAAGTTGTACATATTGATGGACTTGTGTTTCCCACTTTAAATAGTTTATTTGCTACCTTGGATTTATTGACGTTTGAGGTCTCATTGATTGATACGTTGCTGAAAAGAAGCAACAGTTTTCTTCGGCTGGCTTTTGAAACGCACCAAAAGTATTTTATTTTATTTTTTTTTACAAAATAGACTTTCTGTAGATGAGAATTCCTAACACACTGGATACAGAGAGTAAAAGACATGAAATAAATGTGATAAAAGTCAAATTGTTTTTGAGCAAATTTCATATGTAAGCTGTGTATCATTGTTAAAAACTCATTTGAAGATCATAGTAAAACTCTGTGATAACTCTCAAAGCACACTTTTACACAATACTCAAAACAACCTGCTTTTGCTTTTTCTTGGACAAAGAAACATATTGTGATCATAAACATTGAAAAGAAAAGTAGCCTTACACAATGGAAGCTTTTCTCGCCTGTGTATGCTCAAGATGGGTTTCAGTGGCCATAGTGACGGCTAGCAGAACCTGGTTCAGTCATGATTTCAGGGTCAATTTTATGCTAGCAGCATTTATTTCATTTTATATCAGTCTTTTAATATGTTTTATTTGGTTATAAAGGCCTCTGCTGTCTGTTGTCATTAGTTGAGTTTCTTCTTTCTTCAGACTTACTTGCAGGCAGTTGATCATACATGTTTTTGGTGTTTTTCACAATTGTTGACAATAATCTAATAATTAAATTCTTCTTAATTTGTAAGTTACTGAACATACATTTTACTTTTAACTAATTCAGCCCTTTATGCTATTTTGCTGTAGGAAGAATGTTCTATTATTTTGGAAGTGCAGTCTTTTTTTTTTTTACTGTTCATTTGAATTCTTACACTGGACAAGTAAGGAAAATCTATTGGCACATCAGCCCCACCAACAGCTTTTTTTTTTCACCAGCTGCCACTGGGTCATAAGTAGCAAACAATCTAAGAGTTGACTAGATAGACACTGGAGCATGCTCTTGCTCAATCCCAAATATGTTTGTTGTTGATGTGATTAACTGCAGCAACCATTAGGGAACTGAGGCGTGATATAACCATGACTTGTGGAATCAAGAGTTGTGGTCTTATTCAGAGGTGAAATTTGAAGCACACCTTAAGTTCCCTGGTACGATGAGCTAAATAAATATGTTATGTTGTTGTGCAAATGAGCCACCTACTTTGTATTCCAGCTCTGCTTCCTCCCTGGGTTTTTATCTTGGTGTGACACCCCAAGATCATCACTGGCTCCCATTTAGCAGTATTTAGAAACTTCCCCTGTTCATCAGTATTAGGAGGCATTTCATTTATTTATACATTAATATCCAAGCAATATTACCTTTAAATATTTTGAATATGACACTCTAAATTAAAACTCCATCAAGGGTTAAACACTGCAGGTATGACATACAATAAATACTGTAAATACAAATTCTGCCAAAGGAGTCTTTTTCAGATTTGTATAACTTTTCTTCTGTTTTTATTTTAACCTTGATCCTCCAGAATGCAAAGGTCTGTTCTCTAGCTGTATTTTACATGCCTATCATTAATACATGCCTTCTCATAAGTGCACAAACTGTTAAAGCAGAGATAGGATATTTGCTTAAAACAGAGACCTTAGCAGCAGATCTGGCTTTCTGCTTAATTTCAGAAAAGGACGAAACTACAAGTTTGCACAGATTTAGCACATCCACATAACCTTATGAAATTGTCCATTTGTTTCTCTTAACAGTTGTAGATCGCAGGACTATTTAATTCAAAAATACTCCTCAATAGAAATGAGCACGTGGGTTAAGAATTTCAAGTATGTGATTTTCTTCTTCAGATGTACAGTATTGCTTTTTCATCTTTCTTCTGCTAATAACTGTATTTGCCTGGAAAACACGTAGATTAATTGGTGCATAAAATGAGAATTTGAAAAGCACAGTCAGTTAAGATATTGTTAAGCTTGGCAACATTTTGACAGCTCTTCCCTAGAGGCACAAAAAGAAATAACACATTTAAACTTCTAACGTCTGTTCTTTTTTTTTTTTAACAGAAATATCTGTAACACAAACACCAAAAACAAGCTAATTACACCAAAATGTTTTTTTTTTTACTGAGTGGGTTAATAACTGGCACAGCCTACTTTAGGATCTTGTCACAGTGAGGTGTTTTCTTTGTACACTCATCTCATAAAACCTCAGTGATTAGTGCTCAGACTTATCACAGGGACAAGATCAGTGGAAGGTATTGAAAACATGTTCTGCATGCAGAACCGTCACCAGGGAATTGGATAAAGGAGAAATTCCTTAGAGTTTTATGCACAGATGCAATCATTAGCTTACTTATTTTCCAGTGATCAAGCTACCACTCATAGGGGGATTAAAGCTTTAAAGGATCAAACATTATGTGTAAAAGCAAGCTGGTCTGCTCTCAAGGTGCTGTTAAGGCATATGTTGATGGCAGCATTTTACACATCAGACTGAACATCCATTTGCTTTATGGAGATGTACCTTGTAGCTGCTGTTGCACCTCAGCATCATTCCAGCCATGACCAGTCATGTCAGGATACTGGCAGAGTGGTTGGCCTATTGCATCTATTATTAAGAAACCCATGTGTTAGCAGCTGTTCCCTGCCTCATTAGACCTAGATCATAGCAGTACTGCGGTGCGTGTTTAGCTGTGATCTGACTTGTTCTTTGAATGCTGCTATACTGATGCCACAGAGCTTATGGGCAAAGCCACAACTAAAATAAGATGAATGAAAGCATGTCATTTACTGGGACAGTTTGTCTGCTGTGGTCATATCCCAGATAGCTTTTCTTGTCTATGCTGTTTAATAAAATGTCAATTCACGCAATGAATGTAATTCAGCAATTTCTTGGAAAATATTCAATTTGTTGGTTGTGATCGTCTGATCTCTGGCACTAGTGGAAATTCATTTTAATTTTGCAATTCTCAAAAATAGACCAATGAGAAATATTCTCATATTCTCATATTTTCTGACAGAGCAGAAGCTCTATCAGAAAATTAACCTGACTGCATTACATGGCGCTAAAGTATTTTATGTTTGTTTGTTTTTTTTTTCCTTTCTTTGGACAGTTTTCTTGAGGGTGCTCATCCCAGTAAGGCTAAAGAGGTTCTGTTAATGACCCAAAGAAAAATTAAGAAGAAAAAAATAGAAAATTTATAGATATTGAAACCTGCGGCCGAGGAAGCTCAAGCTTTTCAGATGTCTTTTTATATAATTAATACTGTTTTGATTGAACTAGCTAATATGAGCCAACTGTACAATAAATAATAATAAAAAACATGTACTTAGATTTTATGGGTGGCAAGCCACAAAGTGTATAAAAAGCAGGAATAAACCAATTCAAGAAACAGTCTAAGCATTAGTGAGATTGTTCTCTCTCTTACATGGTGACATTTTGCCAAGCTTTGTCATTAACTTTGTTGTAACTTGAATTCAATTGATTTAAGTTTATAATTTTTCCTGTTGTGGAAGCTATAAACTTGTGGGAACTGAAAGAACTGGACGCTTCACGTGGGTTGTTTATTTAAAAATGTGAGACTTTCCTCAGTATAGGGAAAGTCCAGAGCAAACTGATCTCCTGATTGCAGCACTGTAATTATTTTCATACATATTTTTTTCTTCTTTTCACATGGGAGCTTCAGTGCCAAGAGTGCAGAGACTGCTTTAGCCTTTTAACGGCCCGAGGCAGCAAGAAAACTGCCACTGTTGCCCCACCTGAGGAGGAGTGAACTGGAGTGTTTATGTTCGCTGTCATATTCTGGAGTCAGGGAATTCAGAAGGAAAACATATACCTTATAGAGTAGAACCCAAACATTTTCTATAGTTTTTCTTTGCTTGGTGCGTCAGAAGTATTAAGAGATAACATTTTACCATTGGTAAACACAGTAGAATCCAACTTTTGATCAAAAAGCACCGCACTAGAACCAAAGATACACTTGCAAATTGAAGAAGCCTTTAATGTCAAATTTGAAAAAAAAAAGACAAGTGTTGGAGAAGAGTTGTACCAGCTCTGGACTTTATTAGAGATGCTCTTTGATCCCCCTTGTCTCTTCTCAGATGCTCAGATTGCTGGGGTAATTAAGGAAAAAGCCAGAATCCCCTACAAGTCCTTTCTGGAATGGCCCACCCTGCCATTTACTCATATCCAGCTGCTAATTAATGAAGTGCTGTGGAAGGGTCATCCAATCAAATCATTGTATGAATAAATCAGACTTCCATTCCCATGGGGTGCTTGTTGTGTAATCAAAGAAACTGCTCATAAAAAGAAGCATTAGGTCTTTGAAATGGCATTGAATGAATTGGGTGTTTTTTAAGTGTTGGCGTGTTCTCTGGAGTGTTTGTGCAGAGCAGAGAGTTGCTACATTTTTGTTTTGTATGCTCACGTATGAGTGTGATGGCAAAAAGAAATATTTTCTAGACAGGGTTATAAGACATTTTGAGTACGAGATTGTACTGCTCAGCTGCACAAAGACCGGGGCCATTAACCGGATTAATTTAGGAGATTGACTGTATGTGAAAGGACAGATGAAGGGAGAGCGAACAGAAACCATCATGGCAAAGAAGGGCAAATGAGATGGAATGACAGGCAGTTGTGTGGGGTAGTAAAGGGACCTGAGTCACAAACACGCACACACGCCCACAGGGAGAGAAATGAAGAATGATAAAGAAAAAAAGTAAGATAGAAGGTCAAGATCATCGGGATAAAAAACAGAAAGGGATTGAAAACAGGCAGGAGATGGTGGAACATTACCAAGTGAGACACCAGAAAGGCAGGGGATACCGGGATTTCTGTGGATGATAATGGTTTCACTCTTCTCTCTCCTCTACTGTACCCTGAAGGTCATGAGTATTTGTACCCAAACATTGTGAATTAACTCCTAGATAGTTTAGACACTTTTTAGAGATATGGGATCCAGGTGCTAATCCAGGTGCTAATCCAGTTTCTAATCCAGCTAAGCTGAAAACAGAAAAATACAATGGATGCTTTTCCAATTTTTAATGAATCCTATTTTTTTTAGAATTAGGACTGAATGAGGACAAGGCTTGTCACATTGTTAAACCCCTTGAAGCACAGGTTGCTAGCTGTGAATCATAAATACATTCTTTTGAATAGGTTTGCATTTGAATAGCAGGCTTTAAGTGTGCTTCACTGAGGCTTCAAAATAAATAAATTTCCACATTTTGGAGCCTGTCTAGTGTTTAATGGAACACTTAAACAGTAAGCACAGTAGGTTTTACTACATATTAAAAAGGATGTGCTTATAATTTTGTTTTTCAGCAAACCAGTTGATTAGAGAAACTGTAATTGGAGGCAAAGCCAATGTGCCCAATTTTGTTTTTATTGCAGTTGTGGATTTAGATCTGAACTACATTTTGCCTTGTTTAAGCCGGACAGCTTTTATGGTTTAGTGTGGTTAACAATCTTGTGTTTAATTGGTTTTTATAAGTGCCACAACATGTGTAGGTTTAGCTGCTATTAAAAACAGTCCATGCTCTGCCAAGACAGGTATTGGTGGCATGCTGGGTGTTTAAGACCTGTCTGTTGTTTTTAATTACCAGTGTGAAGAACTGGTTCAGACTTCCTGTGCAACCACAGCAATGAAGAGGGAGCTATGGTAATATGGCAAGTACATGGCATCATAGGGAACAAATGATTTATTTTAGGTTTGTGTATTTATTCTTCATTATCTACATCATGCATAATTTTTCCTATTGATTTGAATTGTCTGCTTTATTTAAAGAAATAAGTTTACATGCAATAAGTTTATGGCACCCTTAACCAATTTGGGAAAGCCCAGAAGTGGACAAATAAACACTATGGGGATTTTTCAATTAGCATAGTGCTCAGGAAGAAAACCAGTTCTGGGTTCTTGAGATAAATATGTTGAAGTGCATAAAGTGTGTATCAATTCTGGATCAAAAGCAAAAGATGTTATGAAGATTTTGAATGAGGCTGAAAAGAATCTTTTAAAGGTTTTTTTTTTCCACAATGATACAAGTACCGATAGGTGCTGAAACAGCCTGTCCAAAAGTAAGATAAAAAAAAATACTTGATTATAGTTTGAAATTGCACACAGTCGCAAAAATATGTTTTCTAAGCATTGAAGGTTTCCAGTTACTGCATATGTAGTTTATGAATTTATTTTTTTTCTTTAGTTTTAATATTTAAGTGATTTCACTGTGCAAATTAATCACCTGATAAAAATACTTCTAACCTTCATCATTTTTACAAAACTTGAAACTGGTTTAGTAGCATGTAGTAGCATGTAAAATGTAAAACCAGCACACCTCCTGACCCCACTAGGGACAAGGGTGTTAGAAAATGGATGGATAGTATGTAAAATTAAGAAGAAAAAAATGCAAATATAAATTGGACGTAGGGCTTCAGCATATTTTAAAAGAAAATTTGTGCTTCTTTTCTAATAAGTACGTGATAAGAGAAAAGAACTGGGAGGTTAGGGTAAAAAAATAATGGAAAACCTTCTTATTATTTTAGAAAAGTCAGTTTACTGACTATTCTGCTAATGATGAGCTAAGTTGATAATTATCCAGTTCTGTATTAATTTTTGTACTATTGTTATTGTTTTTGTCTTATAAAACTCGGCCAATATATACTTATGATTCCTCTCCACTGTTAAACATTCCCACATGTCATCATTTGTATCAATGAGCTGTGTTCATCAGCTGTTCTTCTAGAGCTGATTGGATGAGCAGGGAATTTAAGACCAGGTGGGACAGCCTGAGGCAACTTCTCCCTATGATAACCATCAGCCAGCCACATGCCCTGCTGAACCCATCTTTTGTCTCCTTTTTTAATTATTTCACTTGGGAGCCTCCAGGAGTATGTTTTTTTACTTTGTTTTGAGGTTAGCTTTTCGTTTGGTCTGAGATAGCTTCTTGCTGTTTATTTTTTAATCATCTGACATCCTTTTGTTGTTTTTTTTGTTTTGTATGACTTTAACTGTTTATGAGATTAACATGTGCATCTAATCTGATCTTCATATTATCACTATTTAATTTAGATGAACTCAAAAGCAGTTCCATTTTGCAAAATGAATGTTTAGTAGGAATAAAGTGTCACGTCTGCTGGGTTGTGTGCAGGTTTTGTGTGAATGTGCTTCTGTCATGAGTCTTCCTGCAGCAGGGTGTGGCTGGCAATACAAATGGAGCACCAGAGCAAAGAGAAGATCGACAGATTGTTTTCCAAAATGGTGACGATCAGCTCTTTCCTCCTGGAAGTCATTTTTCTACTGCGAGTTACGTACTTACCTCTTGCTTTCTCCGTGTCTTCAATCCTATGGTCCCTCGTGCTTACACTGAAGGTTTTCTGCTGCTTCCTTTGTTGTTCCAGAAGGTTTTTGCTCCTAAAATCTACCTCTTCTTTCCTCACAGCATATCCACCGATACCTTTGTCACTCAGACTTCCTCCTCAACCATGTTGAGTGCTCTTAATCTTAATCATTCTGAAACCCACTAGTCTGCCTGTCCGCCCTCATTCTTCCTGCAGTCATGTTTTTCCATCTATGCAGCATGAAAAACATGACTAATATATCACTGCTTTGTATTAATCAGCTAGCTAACCTCAGCCTAGACCTGGTATACAGCTCCCTCTTCCTCTGTATTCAAAGATTCTCTACCCCAAATAGGGAGTACAACCACCTGAACTCAACAATCATTTCTTTATTCACAAAATTACAAATCTTCCCAGCTAAGGCATCACCTCTCCTCCCAATCCTCCTGGACTTCTATTACCAAAGACAAGGGAGTATTCAAGCTACCTGTCTTTTAAACAACTGGGAAAGAAGCCCTACTGATGCTTTTACAAGCTGTGCAATATTATAATTGACTGAATCATTTTGATAAAACAAGATTTAACAGGGTGCCTTGCAGTACGTCTGTTGTAAATTACTAATCTTTCCCTGAACGGTGGTGCACATTTTGCTATTAAATATGGGGTTCATTACACTATTTGGTATTCAGTCCAATTTGAAGCTATATCACAAATGCTGTAATCAAGACAGACATTTTCATAGTTTTAAAAAAGAATAATGAATCAATAACCTTAATTTCTGCTCACTTAAATGACAACAAGAAACCATAGTGGTTGAGTACAGAAAGTATATTAGGAGAAGAAAAAATGTAATTTACCGAAGCAACTTTTCCAGAAGAAAACATACATTTTATAATCCTCGTGTGTCATCTGAGGGATTTTAAATTTATGAACTTGAATATTTGGGGGGTCATCCAGAATTGTAGCAACTGCAGTTGACCCCTTTTTAATGTGACAAAACAAACAAAAACTATTAATTATAAGATGTAAATAGTATCAATTTTCAGTTCACTCCAGTTATTTACCTCTTGCTGAACTTTTGTATGTTATACCTTCGTTGTCCCTTGGAATGGTTATAATCATTCAAAGCAATTAAGATACTGCAGTCAAGAACAACAGTTTCATAGTATAGAACAAAGCTTGAAAAATCGAAACTTTACTACTAACAGACAGCTGTTGTTCTTCCTCTAACCGTCTTCAGATCAATACTACTAGAGATCTAACTGGAGCCGAAAAAATCAGTACTAAAGAAATTTCAAGAAGATGCATGGAGTTTTGAAAACTGACATCCACTTTTCAGGTGATGCAGAGATATTCCGCTTGTACGATATTTCAACCTATTTATGGTTTCTGTGCGTATTGTAGCACTTTTGTCAATATTGATTCTTTTGACCTTAAAAGAAAGGGAGAAAGAAGCAAGTGTTTTAAAATACAGCAATCACACTCTTCCTACTCATTTGTGTCTTACGGAAAGAACAGAGGACATTCTCCCCAAGATTTACGAGGGACAACGTCTCATAGAGGATGCTTAAAGACTGCTGGTGGGCTATGCCTCAGTAAATCTAAGAAATGACATTTTAAAGTTCTGACCCTTCTAAAGGGCACATTTATCTTTTCAGGAGCATCACATGCCAGTCTGGGGCCACCATGCTCTCCATTTCAGAAAAGGTAATAAAAGGAGCCTCAGGAGAATACAGCTTTAAAAAAAGATAAAAAGGATTGCTGCACAGAATTGGAGATTCGGGGTGGTTTCAATTTCAGACACTCTTCTTGTTATACACGTTTATTTGCTACCACAGGAATAAAGTATGGATTTGAAGTAAAAATGCAATATGGTACTTATATCACCATCATCCTTATACACTTAATTTACCTAAAATAATTGTCTCTGTGAGATTGTTTAAGAAACTCACTGTCTGTATGCACTGAGAAATAAGGGTTTGAAAACTTTGTTAAAGGGTCACGGGAATATTTAGGATGTAGCTTAAAACTGACGATATAACTTTTTAAAACTTATTCCAATAAGTAACAAATAGAATGAACAGATATAAACTAAAGCATACTTATGCTTACTTAAATTTACAAAGGATGCAGTATATTTGATATCAAGAAGCAGCTGATCTCATGGTCGTGGGAAGGGCAAACGCAGGGCTGTCTCCTTTATGTTTGCATCTTGATGCAGGGTTGGATCCTTTGCCATTTTATACCTTTGTTGTTATATACTTGACAGTCTTCCATCAATTTGAATCTGCCTGGGAGACATTTCATACTCACTTTGACAACCGACAGCTATAAGTAATTTCTTTTACCTTCCTCAGTGTCAACAGTAACAAAATATGGTTTGATGCCCCCAATAACTAATACCCAGCACACAAGCAGAACATTTTGAGTTGGCTGGGTTTGATCAGAGATTGTTACAGTGTCAGATTTTATAAGAGCTGTTTGGCCCCACCACAAAAATAAATTAAAACAGGGTGTGAGACGAAGTAAACACTATAAAGTGAACATAAAAAGTTTATGTGTCCCTGCTAACATGCTTGAGTTTTGGTACATAAAAAATGAAACCATAAGAAATAATTTCAGAACTTTTTAATCTTTTATTTAAAATGTTTTCTGAGCCCATAAGGCAAGTAATATGTAAAGTGGCCTTCCCATTTAGGGTTGTAAACACAATATACAGAATCTTAAAATGAATCCTAAATTAAATGTGCGGTCAGCACAATGAGGCTGTTACTATAGTGATGTGCTCATGTTTTGGATGTGCTCACTCAACAGGCCTGTAGCATCATTTTGGATCAGGAGCAGCCCCTGTAATTGAGCCTGAGAAATTTCTGGGTATGACCCATTCCAGTGTCATAAATTAATGAAGGCAATAACTGTTCATATCTAGACATTAAAATGCATTTAGGTTTAGCAATGATTCTTAGCTGATTGTTAGCTTTGCCATCTGTGATGATTTACCAGATTTACCAGAATGGAGACGTAAATCTAGAACATCTCCCATGTTTTTCAATGAGGCCGTGATGAATCGAGTAAGGTGTTCCAGCCAGTTTATTGTTCAGAAGAACGAGCTAAAAGTTTTGTTCAAACACTAAAAGAGAGTATATTTATGGTTACAGTTTTATGCCTCACATAAATAAATATTAACCAAATTTGTTATTATATATTTAAAGAGTTTATATTCATTTGTCATCTAATAATGTCGGCATGCTGGAGCTCTGCAGGACCTGCAAAGGCACAACAATGAAATTCAAAATTTCAATGAATGAATATTTTTCTTCTTGTACTTTTCCGTGCTGTTTTTTTCACCTTAAAGCCGATTGTAGTATAGCAAAATAAAGTAACGGTGTAGGGGTGTCAATATTTTTGCAAGGCACTTCAAGTTTTCAGTTTGTTGGCAAAACAAAGAATTAAAAATTGAACAAACAAGAGATTTGCATTTTATCAATAAAATGGCTGCAATTTATATATAGTTCACACACACACACACACACACACACACACATCTTCACACACAAATAATCCAAATGATGCCTTAATTGGGCAAACATCCTTGAATCTTTTTTCCAACAATTTAACAATTTATTTGTGAGTTTACAGCCATTCCCTCTGGAATCCAACACATTTTGAGGGCCTTAGAAGTAGCTGTGCAAAATTAAGAGCTAAATTAAAGATAAGAATAAGCTACACATTAACTACAGAAGTAAAAAAAACTTTCTAATAACACTACTGCAGGAAGACCCCAGAGCTTTCTCTTCTCTTCTTCCTTTTTTGAGTTTTTGCATAATTATATAACTTTAAAATGCCAAATGTAGGAAATTTAGTTTAGAAATCTTAATCTTCAAAATGTGTCAGCTTCAGGGGCGAAGAAGTATGTGAATAGCTGACAGAAGATCCACCAAAACCTTTCAAATGGAGACAATCATTTGTGTTTACCTTGTGTAGCAGCCACAACACTCTTGCCGCCTGTCTGGCTCAGACAGCACTTTTTATAAGAAAGCAGACTGAGACCCCAGTGACCACTCAAAGCGTATCACCAGGGTCCTTTGAAGCAGCATATCAAAAGAGAAATTGTGGAAGACTGGCGATGTTTTGAACACCTAATGGCGTATGACAGTACATCTGAGATTTGTTGGGCACTTTAGGAATGTTGAACATAAAGGGAATTGTCTTGAGTGCCAGGTTCCACACTTGGGAAAAATGAGGATTGTCTATCAAGGATCTGCACAAACTATAAACCGTAGATAGAAGTATGAAAAATACACTGAAAAGAGTGCATCACCAGTGATATTGTATGGCAGAGCTTTCTAATTGTCCTTCAGTGAGAATGTTAATGCATCATATAAAACAGCAGTCAAAAAACCCACTATATAAGCACTTAGAAAAAGCCAAACGATCTGAACTGTGCATAATTGCATTTCCATAAAAAAACCGTCTCTTTTGGCTTCAGGATGACTTATCACAAATGACAGAAAAGGCCAGAATTATTTTTTTTTTTTTTTTAATTTTCTCTTTCGGGACCTTGAGACTCAACAGTTGTTTAAAAGGAAAACAAAGTTTGATTTCTTTTTTCTTTTTTTTAAAATCAGAAACACATCAGGGACACTAAGATGATGGATAAACCGCAGAAAAAGGCACAGAGCTGCAGACTCGCGAGCAGCACAGCAATGTTGTTTCTCTCTCTTTACTTGCAGTCTGATTATTCCATTAATGTTTAGTCACAGCTGTAAATCTAAAATAGGAAGTGGAATATATCTGAAAGCATGAAACCAAACAGGGTCAAGTTGTTTGAAATTATCATCAGGTAGAATTTTATGTTTCTTCTTTCTTGTTTGCATTAATGAATCTGTGCAAGTCCAACTGACAGCAAAGAGCTGATTCAATGCAAGTTTTATAATTTATTATTATTTACTTACAATTACGGATTTTCCAGTTCATAAAAATGAGCTTAGTTCAGTCCAACTAGCAAAGTGCCAGGATCCACAACAGACAGCAGAGTTATAGTTTAGCACACCACTCTGCATCTTCTGTACCGGTCATCCACCCGTTTCCCCATAGACAGTGTTTTGCCCACGGCCAAAGTCAAAACAAACCCCAAAAGGATACACTAAATGGAGCAAATCATGAAACCCTCATTAAGACAAATATGACTCTGACTGCGCAGAAAAAAATAAAGCAATTAAAATGTGGTTTATTGAAAATAACATCCATCTCTTCGAAGACTTTGATTATTACAAATCAAGTCATTAACCAACAGTGTGATTTATTTTCGCAGAAACCTGGCTGCAGTGAGGGGATTTTGTTTGTGCAAATCAGTCAGCTCCTAATTATTTACATTTTCACATTCCTCAAAATGCTGAGTGGTGGAAGAGAAGTAGCAACCATCTTCAAGTCAGATTTATTGATTAATCTCAGTCCAATTTATTGCTACAGAAACACCTCCCTGGAAAGGTGCTTTGGCTGGGCTACTGTTGCCAACAGTTTTAATATTCTCCTCCTATAGACGATTCACTTGACACGGTTACCTAGCGCATAGCTTTGTCTCTCCTAGACATAACCACTGGCTGAGCTCTTACTGTGACTAACTGTATGGGCTCTCTTTCATCTTACAGAAGTAAAAACTATCTTCTTAGGTGTGTTTCTCTCCTAGTTGCTCCTACTAAAAGGGTGAAAACTGCCATTGATATGTTACTCTTCTTCAACATGTAAAATACTCCTGGATTAGAGCTTCTGAGTTTTTTGTGTGTTTAGTCTGTCTTCTCAACTGTCTAGTCTGTTATGGCACATGGTGACTCATACCGAGCCAGGTTATGATGCTTTCTTCTTGTTAATGAGGAATAGCTGCTACGTGTATGCTCAGAATGAGGGACTGCTGCAAAGTCAACAGCACATTGCAAGCAACAGTCTTCTGTCATCTGTATGCCAGTGACTCGATGCAATCCACTTGATTTTGTTAGACAGAAATCTTTTTAACCAATTTGATAAAATGAACCAATTTGATAAAATGAACATAACTGCTTGGAGTGTATGTATTGTACAGTGGAAATAGTGTTTGCTGCCTTCCTGAATGTGCAACTCCAGGGTGATGTAGGTAGCCCACTCCAACAGATAAGCTTTTGTAAACTTATTAGAACATTTTCTGTTTTAATTGTTAAATTGTAATGATGAAAAACAAGATTTCATATGGCCTTGAGATGTTGAGGGTGTTTCTTAGCAACCTGGACTCCTTAAATGTTGCATAAAACTCCACATGGGTGAGTTTTATGAATGGTAGACTTGAGCTGCATTATGAAAAAACAATATGTAAATTCAACAGTCACCTGAAATCCTGTGTGTTTGGCAAGCCAGTGGAGAACAAGAAATGATTCCTGGTTAAAACAATTACACGCTTTCAGTCAGAATGTAGTGAACTGCAAATAAAATGATGCCCCTTAAACTTGTTTCACATTTTGTCCCATCACAACGACAAGCCTCAAAGTCTTTTCTTGACAATTTAGATCAAATAGCAAAACATAATTCTGGAGTGACGGGAAGATGATTTAGCTCTGCTTTTTGCTTCAAAACATAAAAATTGTAAAGGTGTGGCCTTCATTTGTAGTCCTGTCGACAGTTTCCTGGAGAACTCTGTAGAACTTCCTTTGTTTTACAAAATACCTCAATCTCAGTGCAACTGGATCCATAGAAGTCTGTCAGCAGCACTTTTTTGTCACACATTCTCAATTTACATTAGGTCTGAACTTTGACTAGGTCATTCTTTGGTCTAAATTTTGCACTGTAGCTCCGGCTAAATATTTAGTGTTATAGATCTGCTAGAAAGTAGACCTTTGCCTCAGTGTGAAGTGTTTTGAATCTTAACCAGCAGCTCTGATCAGCTTGCCTGACCCTGGTAAAGTCCAGTACTCCCACAGAATGATGCTGCCAGAATAGAGTTAAGTTTGTGATTATAACAGGGCAAAAAATGTGGGAATGTTCAAGGAGTGTGTATACTCATACAAAGCGCTCTAAGAAATACAGCACTTTGCATTTAAAAACTTAATGTAGGGTAATTTTTCTCCCTGCCATTCTATCTGCCCAGAGCCAGTTTTAAATTTTGGTGACTGTAATTGCTAATGAATAATAGAAACAAAGAAACTGTAGTTAAAAAAATCTCACAGAAAGAGTACAGCTTGTAGCTGTGCTTCTCCAGATCCCCTTTTTGAATCTCTTTAATCACAGGTTAGTCCAAGTCTAATCTCCATCTCTAAAGTTAAAAGGGCTTTAACCCCTTAACATGCATCAGGACGCCGGCGTGCCGTTTTTCCATTGTATTTTCCAGGGGTGAGGGTTAAGACAAGTCTACCATTTTGGTTCTCAAGATGCAGCTTTTTAAAAATACTACCACTTTATTCAGAATAGTGTTAAATCAGTAGAAATGTGTGGTTAATTTATCTTAGTTTGAATTGGCTGGAATGGAAATCCATGTGGGGGAGTGTTAATGTGAAGGTTTTCATTCTTTGGATGTACAGCCAACGGAAAGAAGACATTACTTACAACCATAATGGCACTGAAAAAACACTTTACGTGCCACAAAGATCAGTAGAACCCGCCCACTCCACATTTTTGTCTTGCATGCACAGCAACATCCATCATGTTTTTGTCAACTTATAGGCCAATCAACATGGGAGCACCTTTGTTCTCATGCAGAAACTGTGTAAAGGATCCTCATCTGAGAGTATGCGTGTTGTATTTATTTTTATTTTTCTCAACTTCACTCATTTGAACATCAGAGCATATGGCAATGTGTTACAAGTCCTTCATTGAAGGCCATTTCCACTCGTTGTTTACTCAGTTGTGGTGGTAATTTACAAGCACTATTACATTTTCCTCCAAGAAAAGGACACCCATCTGGGTAGTTCACTACAGATGGTCAAATATCCAGGAAGTCTTAAGGGAATGGCATCCTTATTTACCCCTAACTAACACCATCAGTGCAAGCCAAAACTTTAGCACAGCTTTTTTATCGTATGGGCACCTATGAGGGGTTTTAATCATTCATGGTGACTCTGGAGGCTTTTTCTTCAGAATGATCTATAAGATAAAGTTGCACTTGAAGATGCTGCAGTACATTGCTCCACTCTGTAGGATTGTTTTAGTAAAACTGAATAGAACATTGGCACAACATATAGCTTTGTATATGTGGTGTGCCACATATACAAAGCTATATGTGGTTATACCTTTGTCTTGTATAACCACATCAAATTTTAATGTATTTATGTTCAATTTACTGTACACAAGTAATGAGATCAAATGGGTTTACCTGCTATTTTTCATTTTTATTAAGAAAAAGCTTTACTTTTCTCCCTTTAAGTTCACATTTGATAGTCATAAATATTATAAAGATCTTCAAACACAACTATCCCATATTTTGGAAAATATTTCTAAATAATTATAGAACATATAAAGAGTGTATATTTTCATTGCATGTCCTTATGGTTGATAAAATAAGGTATTTCTCAGAAACAAGATACTACTACTGCTCACAAAAAAAGAGACTGAGATAGACTGAACATTTTTATGATTTCGGAACAATAAATTACAGAACTTTTGTTCCTTAAGGACACTCATCTCCAACTCACATGAAGCAGCAGGTGATTGAGTTAATTCAAATCCTTCTCCTGGTTGAACATTTGATGAACTCTAAATTTCAACCTTATGTCATTGTATTCAAAACATTTAAAACACAAACCAACTCCCTGCGCTGCACTTACAACACATGCCCTTGAAACTTTTCCATCTTTGTCAGTTTACTACAACCCAAAACTTTAAAGTATTTTAGGTGACTTTCATGGTACATCTATTAAATTTCCCAAACACTGTGCCCAAACACTCTCATTTAAACTCTAGTGCAGATCATAAAGGCATACTGTTGTGTACATGAAAACACCAGTCTCTGTTTTCTTGGAAGTTCACTTACAGAGGGAAAGCAAACAGACTGGCAAATCAAACAGAAAAAGCATACCAAAGGAAGGAAGTGACATATGATTGACCATGGATAAATGTGATCTGAAACATCAGAATTATTTCAGTGCCTTGCTTGGGGCTGTGTGACAACATGAGCATTCATATTCTCTCCCTCTTTGTCCTTTTCTGAAACACTGAATTTTGTCACATAAATGGGCTATGTTCTCAACCATTACATTACAAACTAGGCAGTGCTTTTATGGCTTTTGTCCTGTTGGAAGGTGAACCACAACCCCATTTTCTAGGCCTTTACAGCTTCTCTCCACCGCCTTAAGTACTGGGTGTCTGTGTGCCACATGTGGAATTTTGTTTGCTGAACAAAAAGTTTTGTTCTCCTCTTATATAACCCCGTCATGAGTTGTGGCAACCAGGCTTGTGTTTTTCTTTCAACAATAGCCAGATTTGTGAGTGCACAAATATTGTCTGACCTGTCACCAGACTGTCCCACCTGAGCAGTGACTGTCTACTGTGGATGTCTGGAAATTGGCTTATTTGCTGTTTTAGGAGGATGGTCTTGTCTAACTAGGCTTTCAGTTGTGTCATGCTTTTGCTTTTTATTTTTAGATGATTGATAGAACTCTGTGAGATGTTTAATGCAGCTGCAGTATTGTTTTATAAACTAACCCTGTTTTAAAAGTTTCCACAGCTTTATCTCTGCCCTGTCTGCTTTCTTCCTTTTGCTCTTTATGATGCTGTTTGTTCACTAATATGTTAACAAACCACTAAGGTGTTCACAGAGCAGCAGAGTTTATCTTGAGATTAAATTCCTCGCAGGTGGGCGCTCTTTGCTAATTGGGTAACTTCTACAGGCAAATAAATGCGCTGGATTTTATTCAGGGTTATCACAATAAATGGAAATGAAATCATGTTTCTTCCTTTCCTCAATTAGGCACTATTGCATGTTTTCCTGTCACATAAGATTCCAATAAAATGCATTTAAAATTTGTGCTTGTTACATAAAAAAATGTGGCCAAGTCAGCTAAATCTTAATGACATGACCATAAGACTCTGGCTCAATGGGAAAAGTAATAGTTGTCTTGCAATCAGAAAGTTCCTCTGCCATGTTTAATTTCAAGGCATCTCGGGCCAAGTTGCCTATTGGTCTGTTCACTTACGAAGGAGTGTGGCAGGATTAATGTGCTTCTGGGGTAAAACATGAAACAAACAACTAAGTTCAGTCCATTTAGCACTCCAATCCTCCCTTATTGTTTTAGAATTCCAGGCTCGCCTCACAAAACTTAAAAAAGACTACTTTCATTGGGATTTATTCAGAGGCCTAATACTGTAACATAAGATTAAATATGTGTCTGTTGTCTTCAATAGCAGTTGGAGACATGAACCTGATGGAGCCTAAGGCCTTTTAGTGCAATGCACTGCAAATCTGCTCCTTGTACAATAGCACTCCCAGAGTGCTCCAGGCTGGTAATTAAGATGGAAAACTAAATATCTATTAACCTCATTGTTTTTACTGTTACTTGCTAATATTAGAGTGTTTAATTAGACTTCCCGGGGCATTTTCTTGGCCTAATTCTGTCTGTTCCACAGAAAGTGAGACAGCACTTTTGTGCAGAGACTCATGCATACGCAAGTTTTTAGTACACCATGTAATGTGTTCATGGCTAAAATTAAAAACAGAAAATGGCACTTTCTTTCTTCTCATTTTTAATTGTTGCTCTTACACATGCATTACCTGTGGAAATGCCACTGCATTCTTCTTCATCCAGGTAATTGGACAGCAACTCTCCTTCAGTTGTGGAATGGCACATAACCTTGTGGCACTCACAAACCGCCTAGCAAATGAGGTAGAACTGATGTTTTCTTTGAACCTGTCTGGTTGCTTAACACTTGTTGCCGACGCTTTTTATTGTTTTGCAGTCGAGACACATCAGGGCCTTCAAAGGCATTCCGCGAACACAGACAAATACAAATTATGAGAAATGCGTGAACGACGGAAAAGCAAGGTGTCTGAAGAGTGGATGAAAGCAGAATATAGAGAAGCAGAAGGAGTGAGGAGTATTGCTCCCATGATGTATTGGTTTGCCGCATCCCCCATGGTGCAGCTGTTTGTTATGTGTCAGAATCCCAGCACTGGGGAAGTGAGGAGGAGCGAGCATTTGCTAACTAGTCCTTGCAGTGTTGACATTTATTAGCACAGAATAAATGATGCTTAATAGACCACCCAAGATCTAAACATATACACAAACAGACGAGCAGCAATGCAAGATAAGATTTCAAGACACGGTGGGTAGAGGGGTCTGCAGGTGGCTGCCATGGATACAGTCCCCGTCAGCAGCTAGTCATCAGCATGAATGCAGTTAGAATCTGTGGCTCTCAGTCATGGATTTGAGACAATGAATTAAAAAAAAACAAGAATTCGATGCATAGCTTTGAACTTAACGCTCACATAGTAAAAATGAGATCAGAGAAACCACACACTTCTTGTTTTTTTCAAAAAGGTTTTGTGATAATTTTGACTGGATATTTGACGACTCGGCCTATTAAAATGAGTAGAATTTTTCAAAATCTGTCACAGATTTTTAAAAAGAATGTTTGAGTGGTTGCAGTCAGAATTATTCCAAGTGTTTAATGTTAACCTCCTTTATCCAAATGTTTACAGTCTTGATATTTTGGAGTAAAGTTAAAAAATTCAGAGACAGTCCTCATTTAATATTCAACTTGCTTCGGGCAGAACACCAATGCCAGTAAAACTGACTCTTACCATGATTCTGCCATCACAAGTGCAACATAATAATCTGTTGTTAGGTCTGAAAGCTTTACTATGAATGCTCCAAGCATTATTTTGGTTATTATGACCAAATGACTCAGTCCTTGTCTGCTTTAGCTACATAGGTGCACATCCCTTTGACTTAAGTATGCTACGTTTTAACTGCACACTATTTTATGTCACAGTCGTGTCCTTATTGTACAATAATCATTGTTTCTTAGTCTTATTTTTTATGCATTTTTAACACTCTCTAGTGTTAAAAAAGATATTACAAATAACATTGTTTCTTTTTTTTTGTTATGGGGCTACTCTTTTAAATATTAATAAATTCATCTGAAGAAATTGAATTTAAAATGTAGCATAGCTTTGTAACACAATACACTTCACAACCTCAGGCAAAACTTTAAAACAAACAAGTTAATTTGAAGACAATTTTGTATCATGTCGTTTTTTTATCTGCAAGGCAAACCTTTCCATGAATAAATCATTATGAATTAACTTTACTATTTCATATTTTCTTTCATATATAATGCATCTAATGATGCTCAATTAATGAAACAAAATAAGCTTTGACTTCTTTTGACCAACCGGTTTACGCTGGAGAAGAACTTCAATGAAGACAACACTTGTGTTTCTTTTCTTCAACTGAGTGCCTATCGTAGTCATACTGTAAGTGTATAATAATGTCAAATGAACATGAATCCTTGTCTTTGTCTCCTCTAAATATTGTTCTAAAACTCCCAGCCTTAATGACAGAGTATCTCAGTGTATAATCGTGTAGAAAAAAAACAAAGAAAACCATTAGTAGGTAATTCCTTTACTCCTCGGTGTCAACGAGGCTGTAGGCGATCTATGGGCAATCACCTATGAGTTCGCTTTGATGAGCTGGAGAGAAATCCGCCAACCCAGGGAACATGTGTTGAGGTGGTGTGTGTATTAGAGAACATTCTGAGTGGATTCTTACTCATCCATGATTCTGCTCTGTGTGCTTTTTCTGAAGCCTTTTTTTTTTTTTTAACAGTAACCCCTCTTATAAGCCTGGACGAGAAGCTTGGCTTTCTGTCTGTTTGGCAGGATGGTGTTGAGACTCTCCATGAGCACTGGGGCGACAGTGTTTTGGGATGTGTTCTGGGTGTTAATGACCTTAAAAAAAGAGAGAGAGAGAGAACTCTCAGTGCTTGCACTTGTTGTAAATGTACTACAGCATAAGCACCAGTTGACGGCAGACGAAAATGTCAGTCATCTCATCAGTTTGAATGGTAACTAAATTGGTGCTCTAGCAATCCAACATGCAATCTAACAGCTTACTTAGTACTTGTGTTGATATGCTGTCATAAATGGTTCCTATCCTAGGCAAAACAACCTTCTTTGTTTTGCCTTTCAGTGATCCATGGCTGTTGCATCGGACCCAAATAACACACAAAATGAACAAAACAACTTTAACCAAGCAGTTATCTTAGAGTATACATGTTGGTTTTTATCCATCTAGTTTTTTGGGACATCAACCACCAACTCAAAGCTGTCATTTAGCTGCAAATTCATATTCTGTTGTCCTAATGTGACAGGTCAATCGTGTGTTATTGCCTTTTTCAGTACTTCATAACCATCACCAGTAACTAAACAAGTTAAATCCATTGTGGTTTTGAAAACATATCAAAAGCTACACACACTATTAGCTCTTCACCAAAATGTAGGGACATTTGACTTTTGGATGAAAAATGTGGAAAATGTAAAAAGGTCACACTACAATTATATATCATTAAAGTATATCATGTATTAAATCAATGGCCAACAACACTACATCACAACAAAAAATATTAAGGTCTCAATAAGTGATGACACTCTAAGATTAGTGGCCACTTCTGTCTGAGATCATTGTGTTTGAAGCCTCGCAAAGTCAAGGCTCTGATGATCAGTTGTCAGGTTTCGATTTAAACTCATGATGTCAAAATGTGAACTGAATGAGTTCTGACTGAACCAGGAAGTGCATTGATTGATTCATGGATCAAACACCAATTGTGAATTTTGCTGTTGCTGAGCTCCCTGTTAGAGAACAGCACGTTGTGCGAAAAGTAATGAAAACATAAAAAGGTGGACAAGTGCATTCAAAAGGTTAGAGAATGTCACATTGAAGTCACCTGTAAAGGTTATAGGGCATTGTAGGTTCTCCCTGAAATTTCACCCAGAAGTCAAATATTACTAACTTCTTTGTGATGAATGTATGCTTGGAAAAAAGCAAAATAAATAAGTCATGCATTGAAGGGGTTTTCTGGTATTGCTTGGAATAAACCTGCTGACTTGTATTGTGCTGTGTATGCAATAATACAATATGTAGCTGAAAACTCTGCTTTGAATCTAAAACTCCCTGCAGGTCAGGCATTGTGTTCAACTTTGAAAGGACAACCTGTCCAAGAGCTCTTCTGAATCATGACTGCATAAAATAAGAAAAATAAATAATTTAACAATCTATCCCATCTGTTCAGGCTGTCTTTAGAAAAAGTGTCAGGTTTGAACCTAGGAATTAAGTTTAGGTTTTAAAGTAATGAATTTTGGAGTTAACATGTAGCATGAAATTATAATTTGAAAACTGGCTGTCCTATTTTATCTGGTTATTTCTGTCACATGTGTCTGATGATCTGAAATGTCTTTGTGCGACAGAAAGAAATCTTTAGGATGTAAATGCGTTTTCTCAGCACTGTATGTATCATTCTTATCCTATAAGTCCCTTCAGTTTCCCTGCACAGTTGGTGAAGGTACAATTGCCACATCTGCTTAACCAGTGGAACAGCAGTGGGGGTTAGAAAGGTCCTCTCATTTTTGGAGAGCTAAAGATTCTCTACATAATTAATGATCCATTTCAAAAAGCGAAGACCTCTAAAGGAGCCCTTTAAGGTTGAAGAATAAATCTGATAACGGTATTATCCACTGCAACTGAGCCAAATTTCAATATTTAAATAGATACTATGAACCTCAGTGGCTTTTCCTGCAAAGGATGAAAGGCAGCTATCTTAATTCCAGATACAAACCTAACTGTCACTGTGGAAGCAGAACCTCTGCTCCTCGCTTATCCCTCCTGCGTTCATAGACACTGCACTGGGGTACTTTACAGTTTAAGTGCCTTGGGTTTGGTTTTCAGCCCATTCTTAATCAGTATGTGCAACCAGACTTTAGCACTATGCAAAATGCACATTTCCATGAAAAATAAATGTATTCTTTCCATATTTACTGAAATATTACAAACATGCTGATATTAAAAAGCAAACTTGTCGTCTTAATTCTTTTAGTTTACTTGCAGTGTTTTTAGATGCAATTTAGAATCATCTCGCAACGCAACTGCTGTTGCCAGCAAAGTCTTTGATTGCATCTAACATAATAATGGTTTGATGAATTAATTAACCATTTAGCATTTAGTCATAGTGTCCTTGTCAGCATTTATCCAATGTCACTACCCACTTTAAGGTACATTTAGTTAAAAAGGGTAAAATAAAGATTTATTTTTGCTGAAAGAAAACTTCCTAAATACAAACAGAAGACAGAGACAACTGTGCAGCTGTAGTGTCAGTGAAGCTTTTCAATTGATTTCAAATGCAACCTTAGTGAAGTCGGTGCTAGCTTCTTTCTCTTGACGTTCTTTCACCTGTTCCAAATGATGAATTCTGGATGACCCCAGTGCCTCGGTGAGACTAGTAGGCAGAACCATGTTTGAGAAAGCGAATAGATCTTTAAGGCTGACTTAAGATCGGAAGAGGGGCAAGTTGGGAGGTAAAGTGGATATGAAATAAAAATATAGCAGCACGAGGCTTACTTCAGGCTGATGGACAGAGAGTGAGGCTCTTTCTTAGGAATAGCAATGAAGACTATTCTATTCTATTTTTCATGGGGACCTGAAATGAAATTTTGTTGGAGCTGCTAGATTCAATTGAACATTGCATTGCCAAGGTATGTGGATCACAAAGCCACTTTGGGAGGCTGGGAGCCTGCCAAAGAACAGCTCATACACAAAGAAACAAAACTCAGAAAGATACTATTAATTTATCTGGAAACAATAAATAAGCATCACAGCAGATATAAAGACATGTAAAGTAAATTGCAAAATGATTTGTATTGTTTAAAGCTTTTCATATATTATTACTTTAAAAAATATATATTTTTTAGTATTTTTATGTGATAGTCCAGCAGAATGCAGAGCATGATTATTTAGGGGAAGGAAAATTACTCAGTTTAACAATATTTTTGACAAATAAAAATCTGGAGGATTATGTGAATATTTTCTTAGAGAACACTTGCTGCTTTCCTTGAAGTATTGAATGTACATGACTAAATATTGTTCTGTAATCAGATTCCTCCACATGAGCTGTGGAACTTTTTAGCTTCTTAAGAACAACTTTCAGTTTCTTTGGATGTTTTGATGGTTATTTTATTTATGCCTAGATCCTCAGTAAAGTCCATGTTGGTAGGTTTACTGCTGTGCCATGCTTTTCTCTCTGCTTTTCTTGTTGAAATGATGGCTTCAGCAGTCCTCAATAAGATGATTAAATCTTGTTTCATTATTTTAAAACAGAACCCTGTTTTAAAATTTTCCAGTCACTTTGTCACTGACCAGTTTGCTGTGTCCTTTGGTCTTTATGGTGCTGTTTGCTCACTACTTTTTTCAAACAAATCTCCTAGATTTTCAGTGAACAGCTATTTGCTAATTAGGTGACTTATGATCGCAATTGGTTGCATTGGATTTTACCTGAAGTGTCAGGGGAAATGGCCAGAAAATATCCCGGATTTTCATTTACTGTCACCAAAATCTGGCAATTTTGATAATGGTCAAATGAATTTTAAAATGTATAGGTTCAAAAACCAAAAGCTTTTCTGCATGTTTTGTAAATTCTTCTATCATACTAGAAAAAATAAATTTTAGAAATTGTAGATCTAGATTTTTTAAAAATAAGTATTGTTTTCCCAGTTGCATCAGGACAGATTAAGGTCTTTTCCGAAATGATCCCATATGCTTTATAATCTTTTCTGTAAGATGTTTCTTTCATTGTTCGCAGGTAAACCATAGAATTTCACACATGTTGTAAGATGAGGATCAGTTCAGGTTTCAATAAATTATCCTGGAGCCACTTCTGTGATTTCTTGCCAGCTTGCTTGAGGCTGTTATCCTACCACCCTCTAAAATGCTGGGCGCTGCACACAATATATTCAGCTGAAATCGTTCTAAAAAGTTCTTCATCCATATTTCAGAGTTTAGATCCTTGTCACAGAGGACTCTCCCACTGAAGACCTGCTGATGCCAACATGTTTGTTTGTTGTTGGATTTGTTACCTTTTGTTCAGTAGTAATGAGGTGGTTCTCAGGTTCGATGCTTTTTCTCAACACACCTTGCTGGGTTTTGTTGGGAAAAGCAAATGAATGTGTTCCGTATGATCAGAAGATTTTACTTTCATCAAAGTCTTCTGGTCATTCAAATACCTAATGGTAATGTCCCAGTAGGGTGGGATACCATACATTAGAATAATCTTCAGTCATTTTTACAATAAAAAAAGTTTAGCAGCTCTCTGCATTGCAGCATTCATTAAGAAGATACATAATATACACAATTACATTTCCCATGAGACAATTAAGTTCTTATTAAGAAGAGTTCACAAAAAAGTACACAGCGAATGTCAGCAGCATAAGGTCAGCCTAAATTATATGCAAAAGATGTTTGCATACAATGTTTTGCTAAATCAATGTAAGGAAGAAAACTTCAAGAGTTATATTGTTTGGCCACAGTGGTAAAGTCTTCAATTGCGCACTAAAAATAGAGAACCATTCAACCTCAAGAACACAATCTCCACAGTCAAACATGGCGGTAAAGATAAAATTCTTCAGGGTAATTTCTCAGCCAGTATGACAGGCAACTGGTCAAAGAAAACACCAACATGAAAGGAGAAGACTACATCAATGCTCTCAACAAAAATATCAGGCAGCCTACATAAAACTTGATTTGTGCAACACTGGAATCTTTAGAATGACAATGACCCAAAACACACCACTAAAGTTGTAATGACAGGGCTACCCCAAAAATGTCTTGGAGTGGCCCAACCAGAGTCCTGACTTGAGTCTGATAGAGAATCAGCAGAGGAAGTTAAAGATGAGATTGATGGCAAAGGACAGAGGGTTAAAGATAAAATTAAAATATCAATTAAAAGATTGTGTTTGATTACTGTAATAGATTTTACATTGGTTATTGAAAAGGATATGAGCTCTTTTGTAAATTAATTTTTTTTCATTTAAATATAAATAAAAACAGATTTTTTTTTTTAGCTTAATATCCTTCATAAATTGTATTATTATCTTTGCGAGATGCATTTTTTATTTTCAATTGCAAAACAACTGCTTGGTTCAGTGACTATGACTTTAAATGTCATCCTGTCAGGCTTATAAATAATGTTGGGGCTAACTTATGTCCCCAGCTTTTGTCTGAGTCTGACAACAAACAAACTAAATGGTTTGTTATCATGAGATGGAAGGACTTCTTTTAATTAATGCTCATTAATCACACTTCTATTAACAATAATGTTTGTCAGACAGCGAAGATGATTGATAAAACAGATGTTATGCATTGTTAAAGAAGCAGATTAAAACTGAGGGCCCGCTGCTTGTGGTGCCGCCTTTGGAATCTGGAGGAGAATTCATAATATTCTCGTGATGAATGATGATGCCGGCACACCTGCGGATTGTGCTAAGGAGTGAGGAGAGGGCTGTTGATCTAAATCATTGATGGCTTTCAGCGATGGCTCATGCTGAGGTCCTACCAATGAGGCGAGCAGGTTCCTAACACAGAGCACGTTTTCTATTAGAGCAGTCCCTGTAACAAGATAGGAGCATGCGAGGGTCTCTTTTTGCAGCTATCCATTGCTGTAGGACTGACAGTAACAGATATCCTGTTAAAGCAGGAAAGGCAGGAGGGATCCTAGAGGTACAACAACAGGTTTATCAAGCACACCTACACACCATGTACTTACACAACTGATTATTCCTATATGCTGATCTAAAAGGATTTGAAAGAAATGGATGAGGAAAGAAGCATCTTGTTCTTTCTTGTCTAATAACATTGTTATTTCCTATCTATATGGAAAATAATAACCCTAAGCCAGATGTTTCCAGCTTTGGAAACATCGGTAAACCTTACATAATCTGTCTAAAATTGTGCATCTTATCAAGGCGTTCAATTCCACTTTTAAAATGTATTCATACCATTTTAACTGCTCCACATTTGTCACATTGTGACAATAAATCTCCAATGTGATTTATTGAGATATTATGAGATGAAATAATAAAAAAGGCTGTATAACTATGATAAGGGAAGAAAGTGATACATTGTTTTCTACCTTTAGTGTTTTATACATTTAGATTCAGCCCATCTGGATCACCAGTTGCTAGAACAACCTTTTGTTTTTCCTTTGTTTTATCATGTGATTGGTATGTAAAAAGATTTTCTCCCCACCAAACATAGCTTTCTACATGTAAAAGAAAAAGTTTCAGTTTTTGTCTTATCTGACAAGAACATGTTCATACATATATTTGCTATGCCCCCACATGGCACATGGCTTCCAACAAACAGCAAATAGGATTTTTTATTTTTTTTATCAAATAGCGTTCTTCTTTCCACTTCTCCATAAAAGCTATGTTTGTGGATTTGTAGATATCCACAAGTTTAAAGTTTAAATAACCAGAATAAAATGATGCATACCCACTATCTCACTGACAGAAGTTTAATCAGACCCAGTTTGTCTTGTATTCTTCTTCTTCTTTCCAGAAGATAATTGCAATAGATTGCTTAAAAGTTTGACCTTTTTTCCTGACAGAATCGGTGTGACTGCTTCAGGTTTGTAGGCCACCCAGCTCTAACACACCTTTTCAGATCTACCCACAAATATGTCCACTTTGGCTGTATGCTTAAGGTCGGTTGCAAGACCCATTTAAACCTGATCATGTGCTTGGCTAATGTACTTTCCAAATGTATATTAACCACTATGCCATGAGATGTTCAAGGTTCGGAATAATAATTTATAATCTAATGCCACTTTAAATTTATCCACCGTTTCTTAGACAGGTACAGTGCCACTTGGTCTTCATGAGAAAGCTTGTTCTGAAGGCATTTTGTTGGACAGCATTTTATTTAAGGATATAAGGAAAAAGTAGGCTGTGAACAAATTCATCCTATGAGGTAAAGTTTGATTGGTGTAAAATAAGGAAACTGTTTTTCTCCCAATTATGCACTGCTTTCCAAAATGGAAAACATTGATGCATCTTCATCCAAGCCCTTTAAAGTGTGAACTGACATCAAATTTGATTACTGCTATACTTTGTACTGTGATACTTCTGCACAGGGCCAATTTATTCCCATCTTCTATTCTTTATTCAAAGCTAAGCTCTGTGTCTGGCCTGAGACACATTATGCAACTCGAAAACATTTGAGATTGATTTTTTCACCTTACTCTTAGCACCAAAGTATAAAAGAATGTGTCTAAATATTGAACAAGTCCCTTCTTAAATTTAAAGCTAGAGTCAAAGAATTTTGGTTTAAGGGCAGGAAGAAATTTTATAAAATAAAAAAGTATATATTTATTAATCACACAAGAAATTTTTTTGTAGGCTTTAGTATATGCATTTAAAATAGAATAGAATAGAAGTACTTTATTCATCCCAGCAGGGAAATTACTTCGCAGTTACAGCATAGAGACAAGACAAGAGACAAGACACAATAACAACGTCTGGGTGTTGAGTCTGGAGTTTGGCTGTGGCAAAGCTGATGACGTCACAGGCCACCGCTGCATCAGCTGATGGGGGGATGTAAACAGCGATCAAAATGGCGGACGTAAACTCCCTCGGTAAATAACACGGCCGCATTCCCACAGCCAGAAGTTCAATGTCCGGGCTACAAATCTGTTCCTTCACTTTAACATGACCGGGATTACACCACCTCTCACTCACATAAAGTGCAATCCCGCCGCCCCTCTTCTTCCGACTCTTGGAAAAGTCCCTGTCCCCCCTTTGTGACAAAGTGTCCATGTTGCGAATAATCAATGATCTGCAAGAAAAACATCCATGCTGGCATTTAAATTGGTATTATTTTGACACTTTACACCCATCTGAAAGATTTTGCAGTCCACAATCACTAACACCAACACCACAACAGCTACAGTATCTTCGACAAAGTATTTACACCCCTTAATCTTTTTGCACTTGTGACAACCACAAACTTTATTTGTATAGCACATTTCAGCAATAAAGTAGTTCACATGTTAAAAACATAAGACAATGAACAAACAAAATGTTATGTTGTTGTGGTAAAACAGAGAGAAACAATAAAAAATGTAATCCACACTAGAATTAATAAATGTTCCAATTATTATTAATCAAAATCAGCTCAAAGCAAATTAGTTTTTAGCTGTGATTTAAAGTAACTTTAAGTTTTCCGGAGGTTTGTTCCAGATTAGTGGTACATCATCCCCACAGTATGATCCTAATTTATCATATATCAGGATCAGATTTGTGATGTGCACAAAGATACTATTGACCACAGATTCCCCCACTTGAGCTGTACAGTTGTTACACTGCAGGCCTTTGGCTGCATCTCTGATAAATGTTCTCCTGGTCTTTCAGTTCTGTGTGGTAGTCCATGTCTCTGTATGCTTGCAGTTTTGCCATGTTCATGTCATCCTTCACAGAACAGCTATATTCATATGCATGGATATAGTGGTTTATACATGCTTTGAATTATATACAATTATATCCTATTTAGAAATTAGAAGAATTCTGATGTCAATTACCAGATTGAAAGGTGCTGTAAAACAAAATGTTGAAAACCATGTATAATTTTCCTTCCGCTTCAGAGATATGTGCTGCTGTGTGTTGATTTATCACATTGGAGTTCATAGTTTTAACAAGACAAGGTATGTGGATGTTAAAGGGGTATGATTAGTTTTTTATGGAAGACAGAGATTAAGTATGCTTGCATTATTTTTTAACCACACGGGCATGACTGATGGAACAGCCGATTAAATAAAGTGTGACTACTCAATATAAAATGTGTGGGGTTTGAATTTATTTATTAATACTTCATCTGATAATGTCTCCATAATATTATATCATCTTATTAGATTTTATATAAAGTGGTTCATCACTCTTAAGTGGAAACTGACAGGGATTGATGAATCCCAAAGATGTCTACTTATTTTTCTTTGGGGCTGTATATAACAATGGTAGTCAATAAATCTTGATCATCAAAGATTTTTGTTATGGAAAACGGTTCTGATAAAACTATAGTGTCTCAGTTTGAACAATAGTTCTGAACACAAAAGGGGGCAAAAAGTCAGCTAGATGAGTTGCGAAGAAGGTGAGAACAAAATTAAGCAGTTTTCGTTGTGCAACTGCAACAATGGGAACCAATTCTGGCAGATTGGCATTCAGACCATTTAGAGCAGTGATGTCAAACTGCAGTTCTCAAGGGCCGTTGTCCTACAACTTCTAGATGTGCCTCTGCTGCACCACATCTGAATAGAATAATTAGGTCCTTAGCAAGCCTCTGGAGAACTTATCTACACAAGGAGGAGGTAATTAAGCCATTTCATTCCAGTGTTTTGTACCTGTGGCACATCTAAAAACTGCAGGACACCGGCTCTTGAGGACTGGAGTTTGACACCTGTGATTTAGAGCCTTTCAGGCTTTTCTAATAAATTAAAGACAAAAAAAACTTAAAGTTGCATATGGCATACATGGATTTTGATATTGCCCCCCATCATCTGCAATGTTGTGTAGGTCCTGACTTTGACAAAGGCATTCTAACACAAGTTTAGTTGAAACCAGTGGTGTCCAAACTTTTTGTCTTTGGAGCCAACGTTACCAAGTGAATGTTCTCATGGACCCCAATTATATAATTTTTTTTAACTACCAAAGACACAAAAATAGTTTCAGTGTTATTTTGTATATGTACCTGCTCAACAGTAAATTAAACTCACAATATTTTAATAGAACAGAGTTCTCTGCATTTTGTATCATTAAAAGAGTATATTTGACCTGTTAGAAGAAATGCAAAGTTCTACATTTTTTGCATCTATTGCTTTCTCTTTCTTTGTCTTGCAGGTTTGGGCCTCAGCTCCTTCCTATAATATTCACTGGAACTTTAATGGCACCAGCTAGCTAGGCTCACAGGTAAAAAAAAAAAGAAAAAAGATTGATGTATTTAATAATTAGAAAGAAGCTTTAAATAAAGATAAACTGGGTAAAAACAGATTTTTTTATGTGGACGCCAGAGCCCACGCGCTTGTTATGCAACTTCTTTTACAGTCCAGGTTGTGGTTGTGGTGCACAGAAGAAGAGCAGTAAATCATTAGTGACAGTGCGGTTAGGTTATGGATACTGTCGATCAAAGTAGATACGGAACGGTTAGGATGCTGGCATGGGCTGCCAATCTATGGACTTTATACAGAGGTGTGTGTATGCAGCTATATTGTTATTCAGGCCTAATGCTAAGTCACCTTGACACAGCAGCTAACAATGACTTCCCAAAAACAGATCATCTGTCTGTTTTTGGGAAGTCATTGTTAGTTGCAAAGTATATATATATATATATATATATATATATATATATATATATATATATATATATATATATATATATATAATTTTTAAGGCAGGGGGGCTAAAAAAATCTGTTTTTTGTTTGTGTAACTTGCAGTGAATAGATTTTTGTGTGCAGATAATGTGTTATTATTAAGGTTTTCTTCAATTCTGTGAAGAAAACATAAAAAGTTGGAACTAAAAAGTTGTTGACCTGAGAACATTTTATGTGAGTGGAAAAAAGAGATTTATAATCTCAATGAGAAATATGCTGTTAAATAAAGGCTACAAAAAACAAGACAAAAAAATCAGATTGTCTGCATCACTGAGACAAAACATCTTGCTATGAAATATTAAATTTCCCACTGTCACTGTGAAGAGATTAAATTGTTCACTTTTGGTTTCTTCTTGAAGATGCGGTATTATCTATTTTCCAGCCATATTTTTTAGCACAATCAAGTAACTATGTTACCTTCAGTTAGTTGTATATATTGTTATTATTATTATTGTGTGTTTGCTTATTTATACTGTATATATTTGACCTTTTGCACGGGAGCTGCAATGGAAATTTCGTTGAATTCTGTTCAATGACAATAAATGCTATCTATCTATCTATCTATCTATCTATCTATCTATCTATCTATCTATCTATCTATCTATCTATCTATCTATCTATCTATCTATCTATCTATCTATCTATCTATCTATCTATCTATCTATCTATCTATCTATCTATCTATCTATCTATCTATCTATCTATCTATCTATCTATCTATCTATCTATCTTCAGTTGTTATAAAACTGCAACATACATCAAACAGCTGACACCTTAACATTTTCCTTGGTCTCTTTAAGAAGTTCCCGCTCTTTCCAAAACTCTGCCTTCAGCTGTTCATCACAAGCTTAATTTTTATGAGTGCTAGACTGAGAAGTAGTTTGTATAATAAGCTCTCAGACACGTAGTTCCTCCAGATGTTTGCTAATTGATGCTGCTGCTAGTCTGTTGGAGCTGAGTGGGTCCTCTGTGAAGCGGAGTCTCGGCTTGAGACGACAGTTCTAAGGTGGAGCTTTGAGTAATTGCATGAAACTTTGTATGAGGAAACATTTAGGCACCCCTCAATGGCTGCCACGGGAGAAGGAAGATTCAACAATTACTCAAACATGCATGAAAGAACCAAAGCAAAACTCCAGGCATGTTTTTGATGTGGAAAAAAGTGTGAATAAAACTGTTACAAAGCCCTAGATCCATGATATGCAGAATAATTCTTGTTTGCACAAGGCTGATTGTGAACAGCCTTGAAACAAGCATTTCTTTAAATTATACGTCCTTGAGCAAAAATAATAAAATACAGAATATGCGACATGCTCTGCAGATTTTAGCCAACTCAGATCACATAGACCTTTATTTTAAGACCTTTAAAGAGACTGAGAGATACGCCAATTTTGTTTTATCACAAGGGATGAGAGGTGCAAGCCTCAGCATATACTATGATTAAAATGTGCTTTTTAGGCCATTAAAAAAGACATAATGCATTTCATGGCATCCCAAAATGTTGGCCTCCAAGACCAAATGTTTCCCTAATGTAATTATGCCACTACACCATTAGACTTGCCCAGGCTTATATATTATATCCCATATGGAAAAAAAAAAAAACAACAACAAAAAAACACAAAACAAAGCAAAACAAAAAACTAACAGCAGGAGCACCTGTGATCAATCAGCAGTATAATTTCTGGCACTCCCTCAGATCACATTAGTAGGCCATTATAACAAAAAAGCCATTTCTTAATTAGCCTTTAGGACACTATCTTTTTTTAATCTCTGATGAATCATGATCAAAGTCAAGAGACATTAAATAATGGACCCCTCCAGCTGAATTTAAATTCTCCAACAGCTGTTGAAATCGACTCAGCAAAGTCACTGGTAAGTCAAAGGATGCTTAAGGAGAGATTTAAACTTCAAAATAAAAGCACACAGAAATCCAGTAATTTTGGAGGATGGTGTTGATTAACTGGGTAATTTTTCACTGGAGCAGAAAATCGTAAGGTCATAATGACTCGGGGGAATAAATACCAAGCCAATCAAACGTGTTAATTTCAAATTTAAAGATAGTTTGTTCTTGCTACCTTGTTAATAGCAGCGGATTATTTTACAACTTAAAACATACTGTAAATTGTGTAGTTTTAGTTTACCTAGTGAAAATAAATAAATACATGTTTAAGCACAATGATTTTTGTTTACTAGAGTTCCTCTGTCAAACTTTGGGCCAATGTTTTCAGGGTTTATGATGAAGTTCTTAGAAATGGTTTATTTCACCATGGAGCAAAAGATAATCAATCAATAAAAACATGACTAAATTTTCAACCTACCACACAGATTCTCTGTGACTAATAATTTAAGCATTTTCAATTATTATTGCCATACAATAATTTAAGTACTTTAGGATAAAAGTGATGTCTTAGTCAAAGTTTTTATTCATTTCTAAATCAAAAGATTACTTTGGAGGTTTTTGTGTCTCAACAATATTTGATCATTTCTGTATCAACATTTTCTATATTCCAAGTGGTGGAACCTCAGATGAACATAGAATATTTGAAACCTAATTTGAGATTCATAAAATCTCTATTCTCTTTGAGGCCACTTAAAAAGTTAGATTTAGTAGCGCCTCCCAGTGGGCCAGAGCCTCCAGACTCTTTTGACCATATGGATATTCCTCAAAAATAACTTTTTTAACTAAAAAAATTATATCTATAATGACAATTTATTTATTATGTATATGTATATGCATTGACAGACATACACATACAGTATATGTCAATGTTTGTCAAAGAAAAACAGAAATTGGTGCGCTTTCTTCTCCAAAGTGCATCAATTTAGAACACTCAACCTTGCATGACAGCATAAGATAATGCCCCAAAATGGACCCTGGATATGAGCAGTGAAAGTTTTTTTAGATGTGCCTCATTTGATTGAGACCAGTATGAAAAATACAATATATAGAGCAACCAAATTTGGATTGAGTACAGTGTTAAAAGACGCCTCTGTCTGTCTATCTATCTGAATCAACTGTTATCTGTAGTTTTAGTTCTTATCATTTCTGATAAGTAGAATGGGCCCTGTCAGGGAAGTAAGTGCCTGTTTGAGGGAGCACGTGGTGGCAGAAAGAAGGGTTTACCCAAGCCACTATTCATGGAAAGACTTGCACTGTTTCTTTTTCCATCATCATCAAGTTTATAACATTGCATACAGAAATGCTCCTCACAATGTACCTACTACATTTTCTTTCCATTTATTGATATAATCGACAATAAATTATTTTTGCTATGTCTGTGACATTTCCACAATACATAATTGTTATTTAGTCTATAGGTTTTTCTTACATCAATATTTTTACTTTGGGATTTTCTTCCGGAATTTGATTGGGTAACTGCGCCTGGCTTGGGGGTCCTACTTGCGCGCGACATAACCTCGCGCAGCTGGCGGTGGCTGCTTGCATTTTTTTTCTCACTTTGTGCTCGAGACTCTACAGCGGAGCGCAGAGCTCGCGCGTGTTGCCACAGGGATCTCTGCTCTGACGGACCTGGCACGAGACAGTTATATTGTCTCTCACAGAAAATATTTAGGTGTTTATCGCAAGTTTTCTGCTTTATTTTCTGGTAACAAAGTGTTCTGTTTGCCTAAACTGTTTTACTGGCAGCGTGTTTCATGTGTTTTATGTGTTTGCGCTCAACAGCGAGGTAGACTTATACTCCCATAGTTTTTTTTTTTTTTTGTACAGTGTCTTTGGCTTGTGATTTATCCCGCGGATGGATGCAGCCGTCGGGGTGGACATTTGAGCCCAGCAGGATCAACCTGTCTTAGGGCATCATGAATTCTCTGGTTCTCCGCAAGTGGATGAGGAATATCTCCCATGAGATGCTGCTGCTGCTCCTGCTGCCGCTGGTGCCGGTTTGGTGTTTTCTGCCTCTGACCGGAGCGGCTCCTTCGCTGACGACCGAGCAGCTGGACATGGGGGTGGTAAGTTTTTGTCTTATTTCCTCTGCTTACTAATCAGAAAACGGCGGACTTAGAAGTTTCCCCTCATTCACAGTTTTTACATTAATCATTCTCACGTCAACCCGGCTGGTTTGATCCTCTTTCTTATTTTTTGAGGGCTGGGGGGAAGGGGGTCCTCTTGAACGTCCACTAAAAAGCAAGTGCCGTCTTCTCCAAATACTTGCTCTGAATTTTAACACCGCTCTGCAGTCTAGTTCACAAAGCAGAGAGACGGTGTAGCATGCAGACGGCATGATTAGAAATAAGACCCTTATACTCCAAGGAACAATCAAGTCATGAAAATAGGCATCAAGTTGTCTTTGATAAATACATGCATTTGCCTCAGGGACTCCCACGTTTCATTTCCTTCTACAGATAGAAAAAAAAATAATTAAAATGGTCCAGTGGACTGTACAGCAGTCTGTGAGAGAACTGAAAATTCACATAAATAAAGAGAGCACTATTGATTAGAGAAACAGGCAGCTGTTTGAGTTGTGACTTCATCTTGAAAGTGTGTCTGTTTTTCTGTTAAATATAGATTGCACTAGAACTCTTTATTGATTTTAAAGGTTCTAATCGGTCTGTAAAATCAGTATTGGACCGGTCTATCATAATTTATCACATGTATGGTATACAATGTAGATGTAGACTCATTTGTGTGTGTTATCCTTCCTATGTAACGATTTGATAGATAATGCATCAGATCTGAAATGAATCTGAGTAAGACTTTCTTTGAAAATGAGTCAGTATATGCCTCATAAAACTAGATTATCTTCAACATTTCCCTCCAACTAGATGCATTTTCTCCACTTTAATGTCTGACTTAAACTTTTCCCTCTATCAACTATGCTTATTTCTATGAAGACATTTTTTACTTGATATTTCCTTGAAGCTTACTCTGTCTGATCCTACACATCTTATATATTATATCTTTTTCCAAGTCATCACTTTTATCACACAATGATTTGAACCCAACTACTTAGAAGGACATGTGAGGAAGTTATGTAATAGGAATACTAGTAATGAGCACAAACTGTACATCCAGCCAGCCTATTACCAACACATTATGATGGTGTGGAATACCAAGAGGCTCTGCTGTTCTTGATGAAGAGAAAGCAGACACTGAGACATTATCTGATGCACTTTATCTCCAAACAAATTGTTTCCTGGCTTTCGAAAAGGTTAGTCTGGCCACATCTGATAATATTTTCACCAAGTGCAAGCTGCATAGCTTTTGACGCAAACTACTAAAGCCTTGATTCAGGATGATTCATAAACTGAACAGTTTTCCCTCCCTTTCACTTTTACCTCTATGCTTTGTTTTACTCTCTGGCCCCAAAATGACTTTGTGGTTCTGCATCTGAACTTTGAGTCACACAAGCACTTTAGCTACTGAGAAACAAATATTCATTGGAACTTTTTAAAAACAACTTAAAAATAACTCATAAAAGTATGAGCCACATATTTATGTATGTATGAGGCTCACTCACATATGTGAGCCTCATACTTGTATCTCACAGATGAGCCACAAGTATGAGGGTCACATTAACCCTACCATGTGACCATCAAAGGGTTTTAGCATTTTTTCAAGCAAATAAACTCCTTAAAATGTCCCCCCTTTGATCTAATACCCCCAAATAAACTCTGGTGTTACCACTTGTAGCTATTTTGCAAATACATCTGTTTTTTGTGAAGGTTTTATAAGTGTGCTAGCCAATTTTGAGTCAAGTTTATTTGTGTAGCACGTTTCCAAAGGTAGTTCAAAGTACTTCCCAATAAAAACATGAAAATATATATATAATATAACTGTATCCCAAACTTTGAACAATTCACCAATCTATGTTCAGAGAATTGAGAGAGCAGGGCTCTTCCAACTGCTGTCCTCAACTGCTACTGTCCCGCAGAGCTTAAATACATTACTGTTCCAACACAATTAACTCTGCATAACTTGATGATTCACTAAAGACAAAATTCAGCCCTTATATTCAGATATATTCAAGTAGGGATGCATCTAATATTAGCAGAAACATAGTACTTGCAATCTAGAGATTGCCCCTTTAGGGTTTGGCACATTTGCAAACTTAGCAAAACATAGAATGCCACCTAAAGCAGGAAAAAAAGAGAAAAACCCAGTGACTTGCTGGAGGTACAGATATCAACAACTCTGGTGGTAGAAATCATCATCAATAGTAGTTTTGCTTTTCCAGTGAAAGACATAAAGTTGGTGGTTATAATGGGACAAATTGCGAAAACATAAATTAGGACAATGAATACTTTTGCGTACTACTCAATGGAGTGTGTGAAATTATACTTAAGAGATCCTTTATTGTTTTTGTTGTATTAAAATGTATCTGTTTTCTCAGACACCAGAAAATTGTGTAAATAACTATACAGTTGTAGAGGAGGGTAAAGGCAGCAGGACAAGAAAACAGCAAAAGAGACCATTGCCTCATCTATATTCATGTTTTTGTAGTAAAATTAGCAGTTTATGTGTTTGTATGCTGGATAAAAGCAAGAGAGTGGGAGAAACTTCAAGAACAAGTGATAAACATTTTAGACAGGAAGTATTGTGAGCACACAAATACACATACTTGCCTGTGTGAATGCTCTTGACAATTATCTGTTATATGAACACATTCAGACAATTTTCAAGCTTTGGACTTGAGAGCTTTCCAGGAACTTCAAAGTCTGATCCATCTGATGCAAATGTCTGCGCTCTCTCACGCAGCTCCTCTGAAAAACATCTTGGAAATGTCATTTCTACACAGCTTGCATGAAAACAGCCAAAGAATAATACTTGACGCAGCCGTCTTTGTTCTTTAATTGCTGTTGACTTAAGAGCATCAAGTACTAGCAGTTAGTAATGGTAAGTCTAGGACAAAGTTCTATTGAGAGTTGGATAAACAATGATAGACACACACAGCGGTGGCTGCAGATGAAAAGCTGTTACCATAGCAGAGAAAGTAGAAACTCTGGATGCATTTGTTGACCAAACTGTGCAAAACACTCAACTTCACTGCAGCTTCATGTCTGAAAGACTTCAGTCTTGATGTGGAATCTGTGCTTTGCTGAACGTTATTCCCCTGTAAATGCAAAAAAACATAAGGTAGTTGTTATGTTCGCATTTGTTCTACAGACTTGCGGAATATAAGCTTCAGGTGTGCATTTTATGGAACAGGAATGACACCTTTCTTCAATTTCCCTACTTTCCTCTTGAGGAACAAAAAGCAAAAACATGTTTTTATTGCTTTCTGTCACATAAAGATGGAACATTTGATATTTTCATAAGGTTTGCATCAACCATCAGTCTTGTGTGTGCCATTTTAAAAAGTTTTATACTTTGATAATTTTTTACAGTTAAATAATTTATTATTATTATTTTTCCCCTTTCCAGCTGTCAGCCGGGTATATGCTCTTTTCAACAAAGAGCCGCTGTATATATTTGAATAAAATATAGATGGTCTTTTAGCCTATTTTTATAAAATGATTGTAACATTGTGACTTGAGGTGCATTGTACCACAATTGGTGCCAAAATAAAAAGAGAAATGTGCTGCAAAATTGTTTCAACTTTATAGACAACAGTTTGCATCGGTATATTTGTTGCTTACAGCACTTTTCTAAGCAAATAAGTGGTTTGAAAAGCCTTAAAAATATAATTTATTTATTGTGGTAGCATAAGCTTGCAGTATTAGAAAATCTGATGTAAAATTTGTTTATTTTTGTAATACATAAAGGAATTTAAATGTTACTTTATAGTTTTTCCAAGCTCATCAGAGTGCCACAGACCAAATGTTTTTTATACCACATCTATGATAACTTGATGTCGGCTTATCTGCTTTGGACAGCTCCAGGTGACTTCTGATGAAAAAAGTAGATCAGGTACACTTTATCTACAAACAAAGACCAGCTTTTGAAACTGCTTGTTTTGAGTGGATGGAGTCAACCATTTTGCTGGCTAAATGCAACACACCCATCTCTGATGGAATGAATTGGTGAGGGTGCTGCTTGGACTGCTGGTTCTGATGAGATAGAGATTGTCTTGCTGGAAGAAAACATGTATTCCCATGAAACGCAGCCAGGCTGGATTTTTCACTGTGCCATACATTTGAGAAAAAATAAATAAATAAATGGAAGCAGCTTAAAAAGTAGCTGTGTTCTTCTGTGGTTCACCCTAGAAAGCAAAATACAGGAAACTCTTGAGCCCAGAAACAACAAAGACATGAAAGTGGCCTTCAGTTTTGTTGTTTTGAACCAAGCTTGGCCATTTCTTACATATAACCTTGTTGGCTTGCTTGCAAGTCCAGGAGACATCTCATATTTCTATCCTTTGGGTGCTAGAAAATATTTGGGATGCAGTATCTTCTGTTAATAGAAGCCACAAAATGGAGTTCCTTTGTAGATGTAAGAAACTGTGCTGTCTTTTTAGGGTCCCTCTCACTGCGGAGGTCAGCAGGCTGCACAGTAAACTTCATTGCTGTGACCTTTTCACCATGATAAATGATTTTATGTTCATGGCTGACAGGCGCAAATAGGTGCTGATGGCACAAACTTTATTCTTGTTTTCTTAATTGTAAAGCTTGTTTTAAAGAATTAGTGTAAAATAGTCTCCTTCAGCAATAAAAACAAATGAAATGAAGTAAAAATTTGTCATTTTGACTGTTTATGGACACTTGGAAAAACTACATACCTTTTTAAAAAAACAATCAATGTATAAGAATTATTATTTTAATAACTTCTATTATGGTTTCAAATGGTGATTATTTTGATTGCCTACTAATTTGTCAATACTTTTCCAGTTAGTTGGTATGTCTGTTTTAATTTCACCTTGAAGCCCCTACGCTTCATATCAGTTCTAACAGTATTTCAATAAATAAGAAAATTTATACAAATACGTTTTCCCCTTCTTCAATCAGCTCTAATGTGAAATGCAAAGTAAAATCAATCTGAACAGGTTTATTCTAAATATCACTAAATATAGATTTTTTTTAATCCTAGAGTGTGATTAGTGAATCCTTTATTTTATTTGTAAAGGAATTAATTTAGTTGGCTTTCAGGCCACCTTGGATCAGCTTTAGCACAGCAGCTGCAAGAAGCCTGCTAAAATAGATTACTAAACAAGCCCTTTATGTTGTCTCACATAGAATGAAAGGTTTTGAAAGTTATTTGATTTAAGGGCTATACAACATGAAAGTATATTCTTGATTTGACTTGAATCTGACTGAAAATGAAGGCATTGCAGACTTTGATCCATTTTTGAGGAAAAGCGATGAGTCAAACTTGATATGATTTTTATTCATTTCAAAAAGTGCATCAGATACATGCTGTTAGTTAAAATATTCATAGACTGAAAATTCAGGGACTTTGTTGTGATGCATCTAATAAAATCGGAAGAAATTTTGATATTTTCAGTATATGATCTGCTAAATAATTCCTATTCAGTAAAACAAAATGCCAGATTCCAATCACTAAGTGATAAATTGATATTTTAGACTAATTTGTGTAGAACAACGCATTTCAGGTTTGACCAATATTTAAAAATTTGAGCTAAGTTGAACAAAGATAAGTCGATTTCCTAAGATTCAGTATATGATATCCACAACAAAACCAGGAACAAATCTCCCCGGGGGTATTTTGAGATATTTTCAGATTCTGAAAGTGTGGATTCTAATCTTTCCAATGGTGTCAAACACAGTGAAAAAAAATTCACCTCTCCACAGCATGACATCTGAGACCCTTTTAAGCTTTGTTCTACTTTCAAGCATTTCAACATCTAAAGAAACTATCCATGGGAAAAAATACAAGGCTATGCAATACTTTGTAGCACATTTCAGTTATAAAACAAAATTTCTGCGATTTTTCAACAGTAAAATATATTTTCTTGGTACTTGATGTGACTGATTACATTGACTGGTCATTACAGCCATACGTCACATTTATCAAAGTAATTCTACACCGAGGCGATTTTGGCTCAGGAGGTAGGAGTTCATCCTGTAACTGATGGATTACTCCAGAGGAATGATTAGAAGGCGAGCTGGTATGTAAAAGTAAAGATATATGTTTGTGAACGGCTGAATGTAGGATAAAGTGCTTTTGGGTCTTCTGGACTAGATAAAGTGCTACACAAGTACAGACAATTTACCATATGTCATCTAATTAAACTTTTTTGTTCCTTGTGAAAGACAGGAAGGAAATAGGAATATAGCTTACTTTATTATTTGTTGACCAGTGAGAATTGCCATCACTGTGGTGTCAGACTTGAATCTTCTTCACTGAAAGGTCTGTAAAGTGCAGAGATTTTCAGATCGAACACATCATTTTCTGTTTACACTGGATATATCTTTGTGTGGATGTGTGCATGCATGCCTGAGTGATGGATGGCCACTCTGAATGTGGAAACAACCACTAAACTGCATATAATTCACCTGGTGGCTATCGTTGCAACATCCAGTCCCATTAAGCTCTGCATTCTGCTCATATGATGCTTTAGTATATATTGGTTTTGTCTATTTTGCAACCATGCATTAAGTTTTTTGGAGCTCACACACTTACTTCAGGACATCTCAGGAGTGTTCATTTTACAGCTGTGCAACAATCTAGCTTTATCTATTAGTTATTTGCGATTTAAGCGCTTAAGGGAATTACATCAGCTGAAATTGAATGTCCGCTGTGTTTTGTGCTCATCATATTATGTTTCTCTGGAGGAATATTATCTCTCCTGAAATGTAGCTGACAGCATCTCAGTGGAACTATCCGCTCACCACAAAGAGCTTTCCCTCCAAGAAGAGAGCATGAGCTGACCAGATTAGCAGCTGATAAATTTCTTTAATCACCGTATTTTCAGATGCATGGAGAGTCAAATTGATAGAATTACATCTGAGTAATGATTAGAAACAGGTGAGACGGTATGAAAAACTAAAGATTTGACAATGTGATTGTTGTTGGTGGGTGTTTGCCAGCTTATTTGGCTGAGAAGTTATTTTTTTATGATTTAATAATAACATTGCATACATACAATTAACACAAAACCTATAAAAAAATCAAATTCATTAACTGATGGTTGTGACTTGCTTTGCTTCCTAAAAGGGGCATTTAAGCTGGCATCATTAGAGACCTGGTAGATTCTGATGCTTCTTCAGTGCTCCCTGTACACTTTTTTTAGGTAATAAATTAATTTTAGCGAAACACTTTGCAAGCTCTGAAGGGTAGGGCGACCTTAGATCCTGTCAGCATACTTGGAGTTGCCTCAAGGACTCTTGAGGCTACTGAGAAGTACTTTCTGTGTCTGTTTCCCATCATGTTGAGGTGTGGTTCAGTCTGTGTGCTTAAGAATGAGGAACTGGGTGGTAGTGAACTCAATAGAGCTAGATAGTGCAGGATTAATTCCCTCAGGCATCCCTGGGCAGTGACACTCATGTTTACATTCAATGTTATTGCTACCTAAGGGTTTATGGAAATTTATCTGATGGCAGTAACTTGAAATACCAAACAAGAAGATCTTAGTGTAAATGTCTTAGCGAAAAATAAACTAGTTTATGCAAAAACTATTTGAATAATTCGCAGGACTCCTTCAATCTTAACCAAGACCGCACCATGAGGTCTTTGTAAAGTCTTGGTCAATACTTTCGCTTCCCATTCATGGACCAGGAAACATGAAAGTAGCCTTCCAGATTGTCTTCATTGCGCAAAAAACTTCTGTGGTGAAACTCTGTTGGTTTCATTTGTCCTGGCTGCCACATGGAAAGTAGCAGTGGCAGTTTAAATATACCTTTGGACCTAATGCACCTGCATGCCTTGGTGATCAGACAATTTAAAATATTACTGGTGATGCTGGCTTTATCCCAACACTACAATTTAATCATGTCCACAATAAGCTGGCAGTCCTCCAGGAAATTTATTGCACTCTTTGCTCCAAGAGAAGAGGATTCTAAATAGATCTCACCAAGCAGCTACAATTAAAAATACAAGCCATGCTCAGGTCCCACGGTGAGAAACACACATACCTCCCAATTGTGCATGTAGGTTGAATACAAGAAGACTAAGGGGAGTTTTGAGATTTTTGGCTGCATCTCAAATACATATTTTTTCAATGCTGTATAAAAATGTCCATAAATGTTCACTGTTTTGAATTGACACACCATTGACTCCCCCCTGCCATTTGGAAAAATGTTAAAGATTTTTAAAATCTATGTATGTCCCAAAGGACACAAAATCCTATTAAAAGGGTGCATTTTTTCAAGCATAGCAACCACTTTTTCTGTGTTTCAAATTGTTCTTCCTAGACAAGTGAAGTCCAGATTTCCAAACTGCATAATTTTCCATTTAACCACATTAATGGCATTTTTAAAAAGCCTGTGCTTTTCTAGAACATGCTGGTGTACTTACACCCTCACCCATCTCTCCCACACAGGAATAATTTAGGTTTCTGTGGACAGTATGTTTCTTCTTGCTCACATGGGTCTCAGGGAATGTTAGTAACCTCACCAATGAATACCAAAAGAAGGCCCATTTTCCACCTTGTCAAGCACTGATTATTTGGTGCTTGAAGTAAAAAAAAAAAGAAGGAAATATAAGAAGTCAGCCTTGTGAATAGTGAAAAGTCTTTGTCAGTAAGCACCACCAGGTCTTGCTAAATCCATTTCTCACTTTTGTTCTGCTGATAAATTTTATTATTCATAAAACGATTAACGTTAAGAATCTGTAGCCACAGGATTTTCCTTCTGCTCTCCTGAGGCACTCAACGCCCGTCCTGACATCTTATGTCCTAATATTTGATATCCCATTGAAGATTATTATGCAAAAAAAAAAAAAAGACTGAAGGAGCTTTAAATAATTAAAATCAATTAATTATTTTGCGGTGACTTTTTTTCCCCCAATCTAAACTACTTTTTTATTTTTATATGAATGTTTCAATGTTTTTTAAAAAAAAACAGGGTCAATGAAAACCCATAATTCTCTTTGCAAATTAGTTTAATTATTAGTAGAACAGAGGAGCTTCTTGGATTGATATTTTAAATTGTCTTTTTCTCCAAAAATAAAGTTGTAGCTTCAAGTAGATCAGATTCATTTCCTTCATGCATCAATATTCAACCATCGAAGAAGCAGAAACCCGTGAGGTTTTAGCTAAGGGGAGAAACAGGGATGCCAATATTTTTATTATTAATATGATTTCCATTCAGAACAGTAAAAATCTGAATGTTTGAGCTGGCAACCAACAGATATTCCACTTTCATCAGCATCTCATATTTCTAAAAGTTTTTAAGTTTTCTCATTCATTCTGTGTTTCCATTCTTTTATTTTGCTCTTGCATTTGCACATTGCACACTTTCCACCATGCTGCTTACTGTCAAATCATGATTCCTCTGATAGCACCCAGGAGTTCGGGGATAGAAAAAGCTGAAAGCAAAGACTAGACACCGATTTGTGCTCTGGAATAACTAGTCAAGGAAAGAAGGTATTATCTAAGTGGCAAGTGCCCAGCGGTGATCTTCAGGGGGAAAAGTCCTCCAAGTTTGTAGTGTGTCTCTGCTTCAACACAGCTGATTTAAATGGTATGTCATAAAGTCCTGCAGAGGCCTGCTATTGAAACATCATTTTATTCAGGTGTGTTGAATCAAGGGAAGAACGGAAACATGGAGAATCCCGACCATTGAGGTCTGACTTTCCTAGTGTATTCCCTGAGGACAGTTTTATTACTTACAATAGTTTTAAAATGAATAAAAACCATTCAGTAATACATCATATGGTTATTGGCCGTATTTTTTGTTTCTGGTTCATTACTTCTCACGAAATGTAATTTTGTGACTTGGTCCATGCTTAAATAATCTGTCTTCTTTAATATGTCAGCTATAAACCTTGATTTAACTCAACCATTAAAATAAGTAGTTCTCAAAGTAATCTTAAGAAAAAGGCAGCTATACTCTATAGAAATTGCGAAAGACTGTAGAATAAATAATTTATCTGTATTTAAATGTATTTAAAGTTCAACAATTTTGTCAGTATAGAAAAAAAAGAAGGCTGAAAATTGTTATTGATGGGAATCCTTTATTATGAGTGCTTCTTTCTTCATGGAGCCGTTTTGTGTTTTCTCCATGTAAATAGTCTGAAGATCAGCATCTCTTAAGGTTAACTGTGTTACATCCTCTCTTCATGAAATGCAACAAAAGTAATTCTACTTAAAAACTTGTTCAACTAGGGATTAGATGACCATCTGGAAATGAAAATGCATTTTTTTTGTGTGTGTGCCCATAAGTAGTCAAATAGTTATTTTATGATGTAGTCACACATTTTTCAGTTTGACTTTTTATTTGCTGATTTGAGCTGAAAAATGAAAATGTCCCCATTTCAATTAAAGTAATTGGTGTATATGTGTTTGTAGGTTTTTTAGAAGAAACATGTTAGAACCAGGAGCAGATGTTTTATCAATCAGATCTTTTGTATGTTGTTCACACCTTTTATCCTCATGAAAACAATATTTTCAGTGAGATTTTCATAAAGTGAAATTATAAAAAACACATTTATTGTTAGTTTCTGTGTACACCTGACAAACTGGCATTTTGGCAAATCAATAATATTACATCCTACGCCGTGCCTGCTCACACTGCTTTTTGTATTGAGCTTTGCTACAAACCAGCACAACAATCAAAACTTTTTTTTTAACCATTTTTTCAACATCTGACAAGATTCACCTGTACAATGTTGCAAATCAAATTTTCCAGTTAAGTTGGATATGTGCACCATTTGAGGTTTTTCTGGTCAATACTGAACTTTTTATATCCAACTTTCCAGAACCAAATTTGACTGACTGATTTTTTCCAAATGACAAACCCGTTAGGTTTTTTACTACTTCACCTGTTTTTTATATTTTATTTATTTATCTATTTATTTTTACCAGCTAGAGCCAATTACAATTTCTGCTTACTCATTTGGAACATTCACATTTGAATAATAAGTAGATTATGCATTTTGTCATCTGATTAATTGCATAGACTGTCACCACCTACTGGATCAACACAAATATTGTAATTTTGTGTTGATCCAGAAAATTGTTTTAAATTTCACCATCTCATCTGGATTATTTTGCTGATGACAAGGAGGAAAAAGTATGCCATTTTGTACCCTTTTTAAATACTTAAGGCCTTAAGAACAGTGGTGCTTCTAGGACAAAAGCATTCACACACAGCTCAAAGGTCCTATTTGCATAATTTGAAACATCAAGGTGGATGCAGATATGTTTAACGATGGATAAAAAAGAAGAAAATACATTATTTTTATCTTCATCCAAAGCTTGGATCCTTTTGATACTTTGAGCTGTTCCATTTTCATCAACCAGTTTGACCTCCCGTCTGTAGAAATGTATCGTGGGACTCATATTCAGGACAAGGAGATTATTTCAGGAACAGTCACGTGGGATGTGATTTGGATCTCGAGGACGCAATATTTCTCCATAAAGATTGACAGGGAGCAATTGTTCAGCATGTCGCACACAGAAGACATTCTCAGCTTTGCTGGAAGGAAGAGCAGACTACTTCAATCAGCGCACATCTAATCTGTCATCTATAGGCTGTGTTGAGCAGTAAAGTTTCCGAAAGGACATGCAGGTTCCTGAGAAGACTGTCAGTGTTATTGAGGAGTTCATGATATCCCCAGAAATCAATTCAAAATGGATTTCAAGGGCTCCAAAAGCACATGGTTGCCACTCTGTTGCATGGTGATGTTTTATTTATGTGTGGCACAGCAAGACTTTTGCAATTGGTGTGATTTTCTTTCAGCCAATGATTGCATCAAAACGCAGCTAAAATACAGCAGCATGTCCCTGCATCCTGAATTAACCGTCAGCTTTTCTCAAGCTGACTTGGAGAAACAATAGAATAATTTTCTTAAACGAATCATCTGGATTTCACAAACGTATCCACAAATTACTGTATATGGGTTTTGGCAGTATGAGATATGAGAAGCTGTTTGCTGTCATTGAGAACAGGATGTTTTTGGGGGGTGTAGTTGTAAACAACAGATGGATATGTTTACTAAATAAATAGACACATGAATCACTTAGATCTGCTTGTTAAAGGCAGCATGTTGTGAGAAGATTTTGTATATCAGTTTTTATCCGTGTTTGCGCATTGCATAGGTCATTCATACAACTGAGCTATATTTTGTGCAGTAGCGCACAGAGTGAATTTTAAGCTATATGCCCCTAAATAACTCCAGTAAAATTTTAATATTAGGATGGTAGAGTTAGATGAATTAATTTGATCAATTTTGTCTTCTTTCTAATTTTGTGCAATCACATAGAAATACAAATTGAAGCGGATGTATAGAAGATGCTAAAGAAAGATGCTATTTTATGAGTGAAATCCTATTTCACCCACTAGCTCTTCTCCGAATGAACAATTGCTGATAAGTGTCTGCAGGAACAGTGGAAAAAACCCATTGTGTTTAATTATAGTTTTAAAAGAATAATCTGAATCTGCTTAAATTGGTTTCACCAGCTTGTACAAAAACCACGTATCAGTTACAAATTTCCTATGTCAAGTTGCAAGGTGAACATTTAGAGTATTCTGAGGGAAATAGCTTACAGTAAATTTCAGAAATATGTATTTATTGCAAGTAAGGAGCAAAGTGACCGCAAACACAGGGCAGTAGTAAAATCTCCCATGTTGACGGTTAAAGCTTCATAAATTGTTGCTGTGGATATGATTCTCTGTGATCTCTTTATGTTGCTGTATAATTGGAAACATGTATTGTAAGTTTTCAGACTCAAGGAAGTAATCACATTTTGGTCTGTCTAATTTAAATAACATAATTATTTTCAGTTATACAGCTACTTATTATTAGTTGTAATAACAAAGTTGCTGAAATGTTCAAAACAAAAATGTTTTCTTGCAAAATATGCATTTTAGTTACTATTTCAACATTTCTTTCAGTACCTTGTTGAAACACGTTTTACAGCAGTGGTTGTTTCCAGACATTTTAGGAAGGATCCTATAAACTCAGCACATCTTTCTTATGAAAGTTTCTCTCATCTTTTTGACAGAAACATTCATCTTTAACCAGATTGGATGGGGAGCATCAGTGCACAGCCCTTTTCAGATCATTTCAGAGATACTCTTCAGAGTTCAGGTTCAGACTCTAACTGGGTCACTCCAGGACTTTCTCAGAGTTTTATTTAGCCCCTTTGGTGTTTTCTTCTTCATGTGCTTCTGGTTGCTGTCTCATTAAAATGTGAACCTTAACCCTAGCCTAAGATGTTAGGAACTTTGGGGGGAAAAAATCACAGGCTCTTTACAATTGCATACCCAAATGCTACAAAGGTTGATGTTGATGCTTTAAAACATCTCCATTAGATGAAAAAGCAGTTTGTGCAGGACATGAAGAAGAGTGCTGAAAATCAGGCATAGATTACTAATTGTGTTTTATTTAGGCACTTCACTTGCCAAATTTAGAAATATAATCAATCTGAAAATAACAGCTTTACCAGGAGAACAGCTTTGGGCAATTAATGAAATGTAACATGAGTTTTAAAGAAAATGGGGGAAAAATTAAACAACACAATTTAAGACAATTCATAATAATCAAAGTAAATGGTCCAATTTACTAAAAGTGACCTGGAAACTTCACATGATGATAATGTTGATGACAGATATACTATAATATTTGGGCAACACTCACATATGTTTCCATTTAAATACAGTAATGTAAATGTATTGATGGAGAACTAATTAGATCCATACCTCCTCTTAATTACTCCTGTCATTCACTCAAAAGAAAGCCAAGCTTCAAGGGTAAAGTTACTTACATGGCTGCTTTATCTGTGGAGATGCTATATGCTTTTCTTTCAGCCCTTGTAGCATAAAGAAAACACCCTCTCGGTGTACTATAACTTATTATTGTTATTTTTTCTGCCATTTCAAGTACAGAGTGTATGAAGAAAGCCGTCTTTCAAACACTCAGCTCTTATCATAATAGCCTGGAGACACAAGAGAAATGAAGAACCTTCTGTGGATTAGAAAGAAGTGTCTTGTTCTTGTGATCCCAACACTATGTCTCATCCAACCCTAGTGGCAATGTATAAGTTTACTCCTCAGTACAGCCTTCACAGTTGTAAATCTGTTACTGCATACAATTTAAAGCACCACAAACATACAGTGCCATGAAAAAGTATTTATCCTGATACAAATTTCTACAGTTTTTTGCTTTTTTGCCGCACCACAATGTCACTTATGATCCTGAGTAAATGCAAAAGTTGTCAAATGTTGACTTTGTTGAATAGTGGTGAAAAAGCTATCCAAACTCATCTGACCCTGAGGTTTAAAAAAATTATATTGAACAACACATCATCTAGTCTGAAGAAAATGAAGAACAGATGAGAAACAGAGTCCTTTACACCTGTCAGTCTGGAAAGGGTTACATAGACCGTTTATCTGATATTAATATTGCTTTTATGCAGAATAATTCATATTATGATGTAATTTTCCCTATTGCTTCGACGCTGTGAGACAAAACTAGAACACTTCCTTTTAGTTGGAATAAATGTCTAACAAAATTCCAGGCTCTTTATGACTCTTTATCAGCTGCAGTCGCCTGAGGGGTTGAGGGAACAAAAAGGACTTGGTCAGTGAATAAAATCAGTTAATTTTCTTTTAAACGACCCTGACAAACAATCCAGTTCATTAAGTAGATCAAAACTAAAACATGTCTTTGAATGTGTTAACAAACAGCACATTCTTAGATTCACTTTTTGTTTTCAATTTAGCAAAAATCAGGTACAGAGCTACATATGATATAATGCGTAGATATTCTGCTAATATTTCGACACAAAAACACTACATCTGTCAAGGATCCTGCAGTGTGCTCATTTTTTTGCGCCTCTTGTTTTAGTGTTTTGCATTTAGAACTATTGGACTTTTCAAACACATGAATATTTTATGTCATGGAGCATCAAAGAAATTGCATAAATATGTTATACATGATTGACATTGCTGATGTTTTGACCATCAGACTTTGAGCACAACACTGTCATTGTGATTCATGATGTCTCCCGTCTATGTGGCAGTTGGTCTCCGTAGATTTTTCAAGAAGTTCAACTTCTGAGGAAAATGCACAGAGAAGTTCACAATTGATGAATCCCATTTTCCCAGTGTTTTCTGTGTCAGAATAGAAGAAGACAAAATTGTGAAAACAGTTGCCTTTTTTGCTGCAGCAGCCGGCTGTTGTTTTCATGCGAATTAATCAAGTAAATTGTTGTTCATGATGACATGGAGCTCAGTTGCAGCCGTTCTCAAGTTGGAGGCTGAAGATTTATTAAAATTTCTTTCTTGCTTGCTGTGTTTAGATGGCTGTAAGGGTCTGAATGAACAAGTTTTGTAACAAGAAAGTATGAAGCAGATGCAGACACTGGATAAAGTAACAGCAAGGTAATTATAGGCAGATGCAGACTGATTAGCCATCATTACTGCTGTAACCACAATAAACAATGTGGTTTTGATTTAAATGGTGAAAACGGTTTAATTAAAATGGTTAATCTGCACTTTAAGCCTCATTCTGTCTTTTCTTTCTAACTGCTGCAAGTACTTTGGGCTTGATTGGTTTTGGCAGAGGTGATAGATCCATGTAAACTGTTTGGATGAACATTGTCCGCTTCTTCTCTGCGTTTTTTCCAATGCTTACTGTAACTGGTTCATTTTAGGAAAACCCTAGATCAGCTCCATGTGGCCTTTCTATTTTCGGTGAGGTGAACCACCCTCCTCTTGTTATACACCACATAAAAGTTGTTTGTCTGTGCCAAAAGTGCCCATGTAATCATGGTTGCTTCAGGGGATTTACTCACTGCTAGTTGAAGTTAAAATAATCATACAAAAACTGCCAAACATCTTATACATAATTGATTTTATTCTTTGCCAGATTTTAAGATGTGCAAATGTCTAATCTAGGAATTTGGCTAATTTCATCCTTCCTGGAATTAGATTTATACCGAAATAAATTCCTTTCTAATCAGCAGTGATGATAAAATGATTTGAGATGACAAGTAGTGACATAGTCTAACATAAATATAGCATCTGCTGTATTTGTGCTTACTTCAACATGACTTTTCAAGTGGGCAAGCTGTTGGGACCTTGCTGACATACACTGTTTACATTCACACTATTTTTGTCTCTGGCATACCACAGCAGTCTCCTCACAGTGTTTTTCAAACCAAGTTGTCTTGTTTTTCTTCCTTCAATCTTGGTTTGACTCACTTTCTTCATGGTCTGCTGTGTGTTTGGCATTTGTTGATTGAGAGTTTTATCCCTGAATATTCCTTGCTGGCCCGCACATTTGGGATGGTCACCGACATCCGGATAGGAACCCACTGCATATTTATAGTTTTACACATACTACACTTGTCAGATGTTATATATCTAGTTAAATCTCACTACAAACAAGCAACACCAAAACAAGTTCTGAGATTTATGCAGCGTGAGAATTCAAGGGATTTTAATGGCCCCCTGCTGGATTGGGGTTCCTTAACGGCACCTTTGTTTACTTATGCCTTCAGGCGGCTCAGTTGGACTGATCCAAACAACTTTAAGACAGATACCGTTTGTCTACTTTCACCTCACCCTTCCTCTATTCTTAACTTAAGTTCATAGGTCATATGTATTAGTTACAGATGTTTACAAAAAACATTTTTAGAAAACATTATTTCTCTGTTCACATACATATTCACACTGTTATCTAAACTAGGATATATTCCATATATCCTAGTTTATATATGGACTAGGATATATTCCATATATCCTAGTTTATATATGGACTAGGATATATTCCATATATATCCTAGTTTTTAAACAACTGTCTTGCTGAGAGAGTTAGTAGATTGCATCTCATCTATTCTTAATTTGCTTCCTAATACTGATCCTAGATCAGTGAAAGGCAATTAAAAAGGAAGAAACAACTTTCTTTTAAAAAGGAGAGATGGTGATTAGAGACAAGTTCAGGTAACTAACTTCATTTCATGGCTTAAATAAGATGAGAATCAAATTTATGAGCAGGCACCTTCTAAGTAATTAGTACATGTTATTTGTACATTGCAATCAACATTTTATCCACATACTTCCTAGATACTGGAAAATGTTCATATATTTAATTTTGACTTGTTTCCAGCTCCTCTTTTTACAATTATGTTTAACCAAAGAGATGCATAACAAAAAAAAAGCAACATGCATTAATTCACTGTCCGATTCACGTTACATTATAGACTTACACAGTTTATTTTTGTTTAAAGTTGTTCATTTTAGCAAATGCCAGGTAACTTCTTCAATGGTATCGGTATTATGTTTTTCAGTTAATAGTAACAGAAAGTGTACATTCACATTCAGTTGTTCTGCTATTGTTTACTATTACAGCTGCAGTGTTTCCTTCCTTTAGTATGATGTGCTTCAATTCATCATAATCCTCCATCAGATGCTGCTCGCTTCGTGGGAAGTATGGTGCACACAGTTTACCATGCGATCTCATGGTCTATTGAAGAAATCTGTGGATGCACATTACCTGAATTACTTAAGCCTGGCTTGACATAGTCACACCTCCTGAGCCTGGTTTGTCAGGATGAATTGATCACATTATGTCAACCCTGGCTTTATTTCTCATCCCGGATTTCTGAAACAGCCCTCTGCTATAAGAAAGGGAACAAAAAGAAGAAGGAATACCCAGTTAATGACAGCAGTAACCTCTTATGTTGGCATATGATCGGTTTGTGATAGGGAATAAGATAGAAGTATATGCTCCAAGTATATATTCTTGGAATTGAAAATTGTGCTGCTTTGTTATTTGTTTATCCTTTCTTTTCATTGAAAGAAAAGAAAGGTATTACAGGCCTCTGGCCCAGCCGACCCAAAGCAAAGGCAGAACTCTGCTTTACTTCACGGTCTGAAAATGGCTGCATTGGGGAAAAAAGTTTTTTTACATGGGGATATAAAAAAATCTGTTTCTTCTCTGCAGCGCAATGTATAATGCTTTTTATATCACTTATTTTTTTCTGAGAAGTGATGGGCACTATTGGGTTTTGGCTGTGAGTTAGCAATTTTTTGTGCAAAAACATAAAAAAACAATCATAAGAGCTGAGAATAAAATGTAACATTTTAAATATGGGTTCTAAGCTTGGCACCTCACAGAAAAGACTGGTTGTATAATTACTAGTTATATTATCTCACATTTAACATATTTTGCCTTAATGAGACTATACAGATATACAGTAAGAACACAAACACATTCTACTAGTTTCAAATGTATTGGTCTCCGTTTAGGAGTGGACCATTGCATACTAGTGTTTTTCAAGACAAAAGGAATTAGCATCCAGTTATTGAGAAAGTATTAAACAAGTCCTTGCTGTTGTGGTGGAAAATTGTATTACATTATACATTATTCTTATGACTTAATCTAGTTATAATTTCATCTTAAGTTTTTGTTTAAAGCTTATGAACTTTCACCACATGAACCTGTCTGAGTTACACCCCCAATGTTAGATGTTGGGGGTGTTGTCTGGCTCAGCTGCAAGTGAGCCAGACTGTCTCTAGTGTTTATGATTCTTTGTGCTTGGCATAATAATTATGTGTTCTGACAGACTATGTCTGTCAGAGCTTTTACTCTGACCTCCACCTGGTATTAACAAACCTTACATACAAGCTTACATACACTGAATAAAAATACTGATCCATATTTTCTTCTCACTGTTTGAAGTCAAAACAGACTAAACCTGTTTTAGGTCAGTTAAAATTAATCATTAAAAATCACAAATGTATTGGTATTGATGTCGTTACTACCTTTCTGTGTTCAAATTGTTAATTTTTGCACTACACAATGCACTTGAAAGTGTTTAGAGGACCAATTCTTAAAAAAAAGAAAATAGCTAACATCAGCTAATACTGATGTTATTGATGATTTATCGTGCATCTTTAATTTTTAGCGAAATTGGAATTGGCTATGATTAGTGGAATTATATCAAAGCTATAGAAAAATCGGACGCAAATCACTAAAACAGAACTGTCTGTTGAAATTGGGTCCTTAGTGAAAATGTTTGTTTGTTGTCAGATACTCTGTAGGACTGATAGGGTTGCATGTCAGCCTAAAATTCCCCATCATTCATCTCTGATTTTAGATCTCCTGAAAAGGTCCTAAAAACATCCAGACTCGTCTCTTTCTATACTCTAGCATAGAAAGCTGCTCTAGCAGCTATTGTTTAGCACACTTATCACGTTTCAACACAATTATCTGAATTTGCTTTATTTTAAGTTTTAGGGTGCTATATAATTAACCCTCCGTGCCTTTTGCTTTCAAAACGTGCCTGGAATTTATCTGTAAGTCTGAGTAAAATTAAAAAAGGAAGACAGTGAGACACAGAAGCAATTTGCACAAGTGGAAGACATTCAGAGTTTGGCCAACGTCTGTGAGTAATGTGTTTATTAGAATTGCTATAAAGGCTCGGATACAATAAGCATTAAGGCGTAAAAATGTGTCCTTGCCACAGAGAGTCGACTCTCTTTGTCCCATGGCACGGCACACAGCAACATTAATTTGGAGAGTGACTACTTTCCAGATTGTATCTTGAGATGCGTATTAGCTCAGCAATTTTTCAACGGCTAATTAGATGTTTGCTATGTCTTTTTCTCTCCTCAGCCCATGGGAAAGAAATAAAAAGAGTTATTTCTCAGGATGTCTCTCCCCAAGTAACAATTAAACTAATTAGATATCCTCCACAAAAGAACAAGTAATTTGAATATCAGTTTTTTTTAAAGCAGTATACTCATGGAAGTTCATAACTAAGAGATTGAATTGCTAAGCAGCTAATATACACACAAGTAAAATTGATCCCTCTTTGATGTTAATCGAGTGCAAATGTGATCTTAGAGCATTTGATGCTCTCTCAAATGGAAATTGAGAAATGTGATAACCAATCTGAATTGACAGATGCCTACAGATTTTAACAGTGTAAACAATAGAACTGAATTTTAGCTGGTCTTCTTCCATAGCGGAGCTGTAAATTCTCCATTGTTTCTTTTAGGAGTGGAGCAAGCTGAAGAGTTTTGGTTACGATCCCATCCCGATCGATCAGGTGGAAAAAAAACCCTATAGACTGAACTAAAATAATTCCCTGAGCAGCAGCTGCACACCAAACCTGCTGTATGCCTCAGTCTGTGTGGTTGTTTTTACACTGAGATGAAATTATGCTATAGCAGAGGGAGACTAACAAATGTATTAACTGAAGTAATGAGATGGCAGTAAGATTAATTTAATACTTACACAGCTTCTTGATCTTGCCAAGCTTAACCAAAATTAGAAAAATAAATATACTGGCCTAGATCAACTCACTGTGGATTCTTGAATATCTCTTTATGCAGCATTAGTCCACTGCAACTGGATAGGCTTGTGCCTAACTGAATATACAGATAGTTATAGTTGTTTATTTTCACATTTTCACATTGGGAATAGAAATGGATACATGTTAGATTTTACAATAAATGATAAAACAAGGCTAGCTAAAAACAGATTGTGAAGAACTGCATCATGAAACTATCAAGTATCTTTGCAAACCTTGTTGCATTCCTGTCACAACACCTTCACCTGTTGCTAGAAGGTCTCTCATTGCAGAGCTGTGAAGCCTCTAGTCTGTGTCAAAGCATCACACGCTCCCTGTCTTGTTGAATATTCTCACCGCTGGAGAGCATTCTGATTCTTTCCTACCGACAGTCCTAAAAACAAACTGCAAGCTCAATTTTGCTGCACTTTCAATTGATGTTGCAAGAATACTGAGGTGGCCTTTTGTCAATAGCGCTGTGATAAACAGCACAATTTGAAAAATTGATCTATACATGTAAACTATAAAGAACCATGATAATGACATGTGGATTGTTCAAATAAACAGCATGTTCATGTTGACCTCCTCTGCTCATTCAGAGGAATGTAAATCCTGTCGTGCAACACAAGCTGTGACTGTTGATTGATTTTAGTTTAGACACTGACAGTCAGTGCAGTTGTACTCAGCAGCCTGTGGAGCCAATGAACTACAGAAGATGACAGAAATGCAAATAGTACAGATGTAAGCTTGTGCCATGTGTTTAATTAAAGAACATCTAAGGAGGATTTTGTGAATGTCTTTTAATATATGTTCAAAAACTGTGTATGCTCATTTGGTTTGAAATCATAAGAGGTACGCAACAACAATTTTGTTTAATGAAGAAACAGAAATTCATAGGATATTGAAATTAGTCATAGAAAATAAATATTTGCATGACTGTCGATGCAGCAATAGGAAAAACTGCAAAACAGCAAAAGTACAACATCACTGCTTGCATAAAAAATTAGCAACCAGATGCTTTTTGTTGCAGAATAAATTTCATTCTATTATTTCACTGTTAAAAGAGAAGAAACAACATAAATATAAAATGAACGTATTTCTCTTCAGAATATTAATGTAGTTTTTGTCTTTGTTGTTAGTTAGAGCTAAGTTATCCAAATGGTTCAAACAGCAGTTCTACATTCAATGTATTCTTTTGAAACAAACATAATTGCTGTTTTGTTTTGTAATTCTGGTTGTGATCTGACTGCTAGAGCTCATTTGGCAGGTATGGATGACAGAATTCATGTCATTAAAGATTTAGTTCTCAATAAGCAAATTAAATATTACAGCCACTGTCATTTACAAAAAAACCAACAAAAAACTAATCAAGTATGGTTTGTTTGCAAGGTTGCTGAGAAAGAAACTCATTGTTTTCTAAAAAGAACATGATTTTTGAGTGTAGGTTTTGAATGTTCCAATGTAGCAATGAACACAATGCTTCTAAAACAATGTTCTTTGACCAGACGAGACTGAAATTTTTTTATTTTTTAATGAAGAGCACCAATGTTGGACAAAACTAAACATGGCATCTCTGCATAAAGACCTCACCCTAACTGTAAAGCACAGTGGTGGAGACATGATCATACAGCTTTGTTTAGGAAATTTATTCTAGATTGTTCTGGAGATGAAGCTAAAAGTTGACCTGAACTGGTCCAAAGGACACAAAACATTGATCTCAGAGCACATCAGGAAGTCTGTTACAGAACAAAGAAAAGGAAAATAATTAAAGTGTTGCAGTGATCCAGTTAATGTCCAGACTTTAACCTGGACTATTACAGTGCTGTGGGAGACATTCAAAAAGAAAGCGTTGAATTTCCATTGTTTTCTATTATTATAAAGACAGGCTGTGTGATATTTGAAGTTTTTTATGTATTTCTCATGCATTTTATAATAAAACGATGATGTAGCTTTATCTCATCGCAGAATCTACTAAGATTTATTTATAATTGTGTACATAAAGCTTCTCTGTTGTTTGAAGTGCTGCTGAGGAAAACAGAGGCCATAAATAGCACAAAAGTGACAATATTCATTTTAAAATACTGTAAAAAAAGGGAATACTCAAAACAACCATGTTTGGATTATTTTTATATTTGTGGCCATAAAAAAGCATAAATGTGCCTCTTAGAAGCAATTGCAGTAAATTTGGATATTGTTAAAATCCATGCATTGAACAGAATAGTTATTCTTTGACTACAGGCCTGTCATGAGTATAACACAAGCTCCACTTGGATTTGTCGCCTACATAGTTTTATTGCCAGGCAGCTGGATTGTGGTCTGACAGACAACTTCTTATTACCTCACTACATCACAGTGTTACTTGGAGCTGTGTTGAAAACACACACACAGCCACACTGACATCCAGCATGGCGAAAGATTTATAAAAATTAGAAATAACGTGAGTAAATGAATAAAATGAAGTTGTCCAAATGTGTTCCTGCCCCTTAAACTTTTCCACATATTGCCACATTAAAACTACAGAATAGTATTTTTATTGTATTATACTTACTTTCATTTTATTTGACAGATAGAAAAAGTAAAGCATAGTTTTGAAATGGAAGGACAATTATACAATAAAGTTTTTACCAATAAAACTTTCAAAAGTCAACATTCATTAGTATTAATTCCCTGTGAGCGAATGCTTTGTAGAATCACCTTTTGTTGCAATGACTGCTGTGAGTCTTTTGGGCATAGATTTACACTTCTATAGACTGACATTTTCACCCTTTTTTTGCACAATACCTCAAAGTATTAGACTGCATGGAGAATGTCTGTGAATGGCAACTCTCAAATCACAGACTGTATGGATTTTTGCCTGGACTTTGACTGGACACACTCTAGGACTGGCGGTAAAAACTGTCTTGTTTTTGCTAGAAGGCCATCCAACTCCTTTTCTTAAAGATCAGGTTTGTTTAATGTACAAGTTATCCTGCCGGTAGATTTCCCCATTGAGTTGTGCATCTCTGCAGCTCCCCAAAAGTTACCACAGGCCTCTCAGCTTTAGATGGATGGCTGTAATTTGATGGGTTTGAGCTTGGTCTTATTGATGCTGTTTGTTCACTAATGTCTTCTAAGAAATCGTTTGCAAAACAGCTGCATTTATACTGACACACAAGTCTACACAAATTTATAGATTTAGGACTTGTGAATGCAATTATCCACACCAGTTTTTTTTAGGGTTATCAAAGTACATAATTCTTGAAGGATTTTCTGACTTATGTATTATCTTCCTTCCAATTCACAGCTATGTAATAATTTGTGTTGGTTTATAGGAATCCACAAAAATAAAGTAAACTTTCTGGATGTAACATGGGAACTGTAAAGAAGGAAATAAATACTTTTGCAAGGCCCCATAATTGTGTATATATTCTGTGTGGAAAAACTGTGTTAGCCCAGAGGTGTGGCTTTATTATATGACCTTACTCTTTTTTTTTCGGGCTGGATGTAATGCTAGAGTTTGAACTTTGACCCCATTTTCCAGGCTACAGCTATGTCGAGTTGCAAAGCAAGAAAGTTCCCTCGGCTCCTTATTTTCTCCAATTGATCTTTCCATTCTTCAAGTTTGAAGTTTTGTGACCTCTTGCCGTACAGACTCGTTGCTTTTAGTTTCAGTGTCTGGGCCATGGAGAGTGTGCGTGATTCCCAGCCAGGCTGTCATTTCGCTGCAGGGTTGTTATTGCTGTAGGTACAGTACAGCTCCTCTCAGCCTAGCTTCCCTAATGAAAAAGCACATATCCAGACACTTCATGGCTTTTTTTTTTTTTTTTTTGCAAGGTGCAGTACAGATTCTCACGCTTGGGATCCTCGCATTTCTTCCTCCCCTCTGGTACTGCTCCTCTTTTCTCTGAAAACCTTTCAGAGCAGTCACAGTAACTACTCATCACAATAGATTTCCTTTTTTTGCTGCTGGGCACAGAGCGAATGGGAGGTTGTAAATAAAATACTAACTTTATGGTGTCTTTGATGATTTTTTTTTGTTAATGTAATGTAACAGGAAAAAGGTTTGTGCATGTGTTGGTGAGAGGTTTATTTGACACGTCAGGAGATGATCTGTTCTTTTTGTCAAATCACTGAGAAAGCCCACACACAAGCAAATACGTTGTTGTTTTCACATAGTGACGGGATCTCCCAAGTGCAGCATTTTAGCTCACTGGATGATGAACTCTGTGTAAAAGTTCTCACAATTAAGCATTAATTGTACAGCCATTCATTCAGTACTAATGCAGAAGAGTATTTCTGCATCATGAGCCTCAGCTTCAGTACTCAACTGAGCTTTGTTACCAAAGTTTAACTGCCTCTGACAGATTGTGGAACAGAAGACTATTACTATAATTTCACCTTCTCAAGGGTTTTCCATAGTCACGGCAAAAGTAATATTCTTTCTTTCCATCCTGCCTTATCGTTGAAGCAGAAAGTTGTGGAGATGCTTCCACAATAGTTTGGGTTTGTTTGAACCCAGCTCTGGGTCAAAGTGTTTCTTAATAAATACATACTTTCATTTAGTACCCAGGTACTGCCATTTCATTGTTCCCAGTTATTCCATACTCGTAGACAAACCATTTCTGTAATAATTTAAAGAAATCACTGACAGTTGACTATCAGTTGTTTTGTTGTAGCTAAGTGTGTTCTCGGAATATGGAGATACTGATAAAAGTGCTAAAACATCTATTATTCTTATTTTGCTTAGACAAAATGTCACAAAATTCTGATATATTTGAGCTCCAGAAATGGGACCACCCTTTGCGGTCTTCATTCTAAAACATTATTTCGAGCCTTATATATTACAACCCCCCCCCCCCCCAAAAAAAAGAAAAAACATTGTTCACATTTGATCTCTCTGAACTTTCACCAGCATAATGACTTCCATGTGCAGATATGTTTTACAACTTGGAGGAAAATAGCTACGTCTTGGCATTTAATGCACTGGTACTCTTTGGTTATTTGGCACACCACACTTTTGCTCTGGGATGTTTGTGGGTTTTACAGAGCTGGAAACTCCAACATGGAAAAAAGATCTGTTTCTGTGTCTCTATTTGCATGTCCCTTTTCTACTAACCCTCACTGCATGTTGTCATGTTCTGGCTTCATACCGAAACCCTCAGGCCTATAAATGACATACAAGCTCCATAAATACACTCACGCTTATTCCTGCAGTTTATTTGAACTTTAAGTTGACAGAGATGCAATTTCTCATTCATATGAATGTTTTATGAGCCAATAAACCTACACACAGAGCTACAGAGCAAAGAACCACATCTGACACTGACTTTCATACACTTAGTGCAGAAATTACCTCAAAATTTCACCCTCTGAGGCCCAGACTTAAAAGTCATCTCTCCAGGCAGGGAGCTCATATGTTGACAGTTGAGCAGATCTGTCAAGAAGTCAAGTGTGTGTGTGTACTTATATGCACATCCATTTGTGAGTTTTGCATATTTCGTTCTTATTCTAGCATATAGAATGAATGCCTCAGCAGGGACACTGGGCAGGCGCTATTTAATCCTTATGTTTGTGGGCTTTGGCTGGATGCCATGCCACATTACCGCCCACGGAAAGCGGAACTTCAAAGTGGGTTTGGGGGCTTTTTTTTCCCCAAGTGGAGCCACTGAATCTTCAGCCTGTTAAAATAAAACTTTAGTTAAAACATCAGTTTGTTTATCTTAAAACCGAGAATGATTGTTTTCAATGGAAGCACACAACAGGAATCCACTCTGGGGTTCATATAAAATATGCCATTCACTGGATAAATGTGCCTAGTGTTCACCATAAGTCCACATGATTCTTCCAGCTGAGGGCAAAGTTAAACCTTTGTTGTACAGTGTGGTTCTCTTTGCTATAGTAGGACGTAAAGCTTCACACTATATCAAATTGCTTTTGTCATTGTAATATCATTGTATGCAAAATAGCTATTGCAAAGTACTTCTAGATGGTGACATTTCGTAGGTTGTTATGTTTCAAATGTCATTTTTTGCATACTAGAAATAGGCTTGGACAATTTATGAATATAAAGGCAATGGTTTCTAAACTACCTATACCTTCCCTGAGAGCATTTCTATGATTTAAAGTTAATTTAATCGGATTCCAGAAGAAATAGAGAGTTTCTCTGGTTATATGTAGCTCAGATTAAAATTTGATCTAAGATTCTTGTTCTTCTGTTACCACTTACTGTGCTTAGGCAGTTTTATTGCTAAAAAGTCAATAGTTCATCTTTATAGGCCTTAAAGGAGCACTGTTTCTGCCCCACATGTTGCTGTTAGGGCAAGGTTTTTTGGGTGAAACAAAACTAAAGGAGCGTCACCCTTTCCTCTCAGGTAAGAGTGACTTAAAACTAAAGATGAACAAGTCAATATATTTCTAGCTGAAGCTGATTCTCAGTTTACTTTAAGATATCACATGCCAAGTCAGATTTTTACCAATTCAGATATACATATATTTTATCTATGACCCATAAAAGAGCAAATTTGCTGTAACCTCTCCAATAGAGGTTGTAGCTTTGATGGCACAATTATTTCAATTAATGCATTAAAGCCCATCTCTGTCACTGCTATGTGATTTTTATTTTACTGAAAACATACTTGAGCTTGTGGGCTGATGTCTTTTTAGATAAAAAATGCTGCATATTGTCCTAATAAATATGTAACATTTGAGGAAACAGAGGATAGAGAAAATGTGGAATAATAGATATAGCAAATTATCTGATATTCACCAATAACATTGCAATCACAATATTTCTTCATTTGCTGTCTTCGCAGAAGCTAAACAACAATATATGAAGTATTAATCTATAAATAGAGGCATGCTGACCAATTTATTAATTCCCTTCATTGGTAATTTGTTTTCATTTTATTTAACCCCAGCTGAGATCAAACTTATTTAGACATTTAGACATAAAGCTGAAAGTAATACTACACCGGTAGTCAACAGATGTAAAGTGATGTATCTTCTCCCTTGAGATGAACTGGAAAAATAATAGTACATACTTATACCATGTGTCCTGTGGTTTCATCAAATTGAGTAAATATCATATTAGATTCCTCAAATAACATGTTAAAAATTCGGAGACTGATGGTATGGTTCCTCTGGCCTTTAACTGTAGCATTTAATCAAACTTGAAGTGCACTGGTCGGGTTATTTTCAGCTGTAACTACAACTGTTCCTTTGTTTCTGTGCGTCTCCACGCATTGCCTGGACTGCAATATATGGAAAACACGAGGAAGATAAACAGAGGTGTGCTGTTTTCATCTGCACCACAATATCTATATGACAGTGTTCCTTAATATTGAACAGGCATCCAGGGTGCTGGAACTCATAAGAAGAAGTGGCATCAAGCCAGGAAGCCATTGGTTGTTACTGAGTGAAATAAAGCAGAGATAATACACACTGGTTGCAACATTAGATACAATTCTTATTTACCCTTGTTCAAACTTGGGTGCAGACTCTTTGATTTGTCACCTACAAACTGTGGGTTAGGTGCTACAATGCAAAATGATGTTACTGGTATGCAAAATGTAGTAAACCAATGATATAAAGTGGGGGACAGCTCAATCTTGAACATTGTGAGATACTTTATCTCACAGAAATTATTCTGCAGGAAATTTAGTTGCCTGGTACTAATGTTCGGTGTGGTTGAGCTATATTTTGTGTTGGCTTTTGAAGGCCTAATTATATTGAAAGAGAAAGAGCTGTGGCCAATGCCAAGATAAGAAGTGGACATGCTCCTGTGAGCATGCAGACGGAGACATATTTTATATACATGAGTCATAAAAGTAATCATTAGTGAGAACCGCAGCTTCTTTAGTGTTATCTGGCAGAATGCAACACATTAACCATGTTGCATTTAATTGTTCTTTGAAGTTCATTTGAAACATATGTGGTTGGGAGACATTAAGTATTGCTCACAACTTTGACGTGCATCATAGCAATAGACTGCAATTATCACACTTTAATTTATTACTTTAAATTCTGGTGAAAAAATCATGTCTTGTTGCAAAGCCTTGGAAAATATGTAAAGAACTTACTGCATTCTTTTATGAAAAGATTCTTCCATGAGTGACATTAGAGATTTTAGTCGCATTGTGGTCTCTGTAATCATTAGCTAACTTTGCCCTTTGCACACAACCTGATACCCATTAAATGAATTACATTATATTGGTTTCTGTCAGTTACTTCCAGCATAGCAGCCTCTCAGATCAATTCCTTCTATTACCAGCTCCCTCTCAATCCTTCCAGTCTTTCGTCTCTCTTTGCTCCATATTTAACAGGATTGACCGAATGGCAAGCTCCATTTAGCAGACATGTCCAGGTCATTTAGTCTTGGAAATCTAGAAGAGAGCGGGTGCCTTTTTAAAATCCTCCTCTCTGTCTCCCTCACTGTCAGTCATTCTCCTTTATTTTTTTTTTTTACCCTTCTACTCCACTGCCTCACCCTGCAGACTGCCGTTGTGTCTCAGCACCCTCTGCAGAAGCAGCTGTCATTAAGCCTCGGATTAAATGATTCACTTACCAACCGCATGTTAATCCTTGATGTCACACTAACTCTCAGACACATTTTGTTGCTTCACGTGGGTGAAGGAAATTGAATTATATCTGAATAATATTCAAGACAGATACATATATAAAGTGAAGCCTCTAGGTTTAAGCTGTTGAAGGGAATCGCGGCGAGAAAGCTGGCAGAATACTTTAAAAAAATTTAGCCATGTGTTTCAGTGCGAGGACATTAGATGGAGGTACTTGTCTAATGAGGTGATTGAGTGCCTCAGCTCACTGCCATCTGCTTGCAACAAAGTGGCTTTGAATCCAACCGATGAATATTAGTGCTTGTCACTTCTTGGCTCTCTTCACAGTTTTACTTCTCTAGATGTTGGAGTGTAGTTTACAAATTGATTTCATAATGCTTCATTTGGATGAATTGTTAGAGGAAAAGAACATTTTAGAATGCAGTGTCTGGCAAAAGCAGGTGCACTGCTTCACGTGTTTCACGTTTTGTCATATTACAATCATGTTTTAGCTCCTCCTGGTCAAACACATGGGTGATATGTACCTCCCTGGTGTACATTTATATTCAACTCCCATTTCTCTGTTACCTCTAATAAAATCTATGCATTGTCTTATGCCGATCTCCAGTAGTCATTGGCATGGGGTGTGTAAGGGTGTGCTCTGGACAGAGTAGTCCCTTAAGGAGACACACAGAAAAAAATACCATGCACACATACCTTCTCGTGAGAACAATTTAGAGACCAAATATTCTTACAGTCATGTTTATTGGTTATGGGAGGAAGCTGGAGTACTTGGAGAAAAACATGAAAGCTCCATGCAGAAAGAGACTGGACTAGGAGTCAAACCCAAGACCTTCTTGCTGAAAAGCAACAATGGTAACTTTTATAAAGTCTTGTTAGCTAAACAATGTAATTAATTATTAAATATGTCACTAACTTATAAAATATTACTGAATAATTCAATGTGGAAATCATAAATTGAGAATTTAATTGAATTTATAAAACTTATTTGAAATGCTGTATTAATGTTTTAGTGATTATTTGGCTCGTCAGATGAACCCTAAAATCTGATTGGTTTATTTGTGCAGCAACTAAAGTCCAGACCTGTCATATTGTCTATTGCTGTGTTATTATTACCCATGAACTTTGAGTGACTGTGTTAGATAAGACTAACTGATATAATTAAAGCCACTATGTGCTGGAATATGGAACTATAAAATAACTTAGTATATTCTGAAATTGTTACACATTCTTTAACTTTTTTCTATTTAAACCATATTGTGTATAGTACACTTGCTCAGTCATTTTTTGTTTTACTGCTTTAACATGAGCTTTTTAATGCGCCAGCCTGCACTGCTTCTGTTTTCTATGATGTCCCAAGGATATTGTATCAGTAAAGTCGGCATTTGGTGAGAATGAAAACCAATACAAACACAAAATAGACACTGAACACTATTTTCTGCAAGGGGTAATCCAGATTTCATGTGTTTTTTGTGTATTTGTCCACAGATGCTACAGTGGGCTCTGCTGCACCATGAGGGTTGTTTACTCTTGCTTCTTCCTGTACTTCAGCAGCATTTGCTGATGACACACTCCTGCCAGCATCACAGATGTGAACCCATCTTAGAAATGCTGTGCTTTGATGAAACTTAAAGCACAAAACACTTAAAACATTTTTGCTTTCAGTACGGCACTGAATGTTGCTCTTGCTCTTTATTTCTTACACACAAACATATCTCACTTGCCTTTTTCCGTTTGTCCAATTGGTCAACATGCCTTTGTTGTTTATGTATGTTGCTGAACAAATTGTTTACAAATGCCGTAAAATCAAAAAAAATATTACATGCATTTATCTACCACCTTTTGTCTGATACCTCTAAATCACGGGTCTCCAATCCCAGTCCTCAAGATCAACTGCCCTGCAGGTTTTACAGGCAATCTTGCTCCAACACACCTGATTCAAATGAATGACTTGTCACCAGGCCTTTGTCAAAATTAATGACATGCTGAAGAGGTAATTCAATCCTTTGATTCAGGTGTGTCGAAAAATGCTCTGCAGGACAGGAGAGCTTGAGTACTAGTGTCGGAGACCCCTTCCCGAAAGAATGTCTTGTAAAACTAATTTTCCACAGAGGTTTGTTCATTTTTAAGAAGTGTTCACTTATGAGTAACTTAATCTCTGTTTAATTGTAGCTATTTTGTGGAAGCCTCGGAGATTCCTTTATGGAGCGAACTGCATAATGAAGACCGGGAAACACAGCACAGGTTAGAGTAAAGGTTTTAGAGAGGTTTGAAGCAGGGTTAGGTAATAAAATATCTCACACTCTGAATACTGAACACTGTCCTATCCATCATCAAAAAAATTAATGGAAAGGGTATTATGCAACTACACACCAGCCAAGACAGAACCATTAAACTGACAGCCCAGGAAAGGAGAACATTCAGAGCATCGAAAAGCGTCATGGTAACTCTGGAGGAGCTGCTATCATTACCCGCTCACTACTATGAATTATGCAGTTTGCCACTCATCCACAAAGGCTGGATTTAAAGACTAAAAGTTAAAGTATTTCATTTCATCAAAAGAAAAGAAAGGACAACCCTAAAAGAAAACTTTAAGTGGCTACAAAAGTCATGAGACAAGAGGGGAGATTTACCGCAGAATAGGCAAAAAGATTTCAACATAGATCACGAAATATATTAGAATGGTGTGGATAAAAGCTTTTGCCTCAGCACTGCTGCCTTACAGCATGAACTCCCTTGCTTTGACTGCTGTTCAGAGCCTTTCTGCTTGGAATTAGCATGTTACAGTTTCCAGGCCAAACACAATGTAGTAGCTGCTTACCTAAAAAAAACTTATAAGTACTATTAACAACTATAAAATAATAACTATTTTCATAGAATTTTCCTATGAATATTTTCTAAAAACCCACCAAAGGTTGTGAAAAGAAAAGCAACCAAAATTCTAATCACCTGCCCAAAGCTGTTTTTTCTAGCCTAGTGTTGCCCAATTTGGCAACATTGCTTAGGTTTCATCCCAAAACATTCTTCCTCAAAAACATGCATGCTAAGATTAATGGTCACTCCAAACCTGTCACAAGTGAGTAGTGAGTAGTTATGTATATCTGTAACAATACCGAAGAGGAGTGTGCAAAAATATAAGCAACATTCTACAAACATTTATGAAGTTCCCTACAAAGTCGGACACATAAGCAATTACAAATAAATAATGAGATATTTTTTCTCCAAAATTATTTGTTGTTGGTTGAAAATACATTGATGTTTCGGGTTGTAACTTGATAAAAGAGAAAAAAGTTCAAGGTGTAGGAATTTCAAAAGCTTCCCATTTAGATTGGCAAAACATTTAAATTGTAATTATGTAAATTAAAGGGTCGTTCTGAATTGCTAGCAGATATTATTTTATTTGTATGGAAGAACTTATACACCTTCTGCACAGATCAGTATAACTACCAACTAAATTGCAAATATATTCCGAAGTGATCCTCCATTCTTCTGTTCATTTATTTTGTTGCAGAGGAACAAACAAGGCATGAATGCTTTAGATGAATTTCAGATTTGCAAAAGCAAAAACAGGGTACAAATGACATTACTGATATATATTCCCATACTTCTGTTTGAACAGTTAACGCCATTTATCGACCAGGTTGGATAAGGACTTTGCTGCAAGGTAGCAGCTGGTCAATATTACATGGCTTGTCCCACACACAGATAATTGCTTTTCACCACTGTTTTCTGTTTAACTTACTGAAAAGCTGAGATAAAGTGGAAGTGCAGATGCTGTGATTATTTGTTCTCTGGTGACCACTTTTATAAGCACACAGGAACTCATATGTACCATCTCTGGTGCCAACTTTTTATGAGATAATGACTGCAATATATCAAAATTGGACAGAGAGAGCACTATCTCCAGTGCACTGCTTACAATCAGGTTTCTCTTCAGGTTCTCCCAAGAGTCTATCTGAACAAGCATGCATAGTAGGAAATATATACCAAGCCTACCCTATTTCTATCCAGCGATATGTCTGACATACTGTATATATGTGTATGCATCTGTGTTTGTGGAAATGGTGCCTATAAACGAAGTGCTATCGGTACAGTGTTTAGTGATAAAACCCTGAAACACAATGGACTCAAAGAGCCAAACACTTAGTAACACCACACAACATCAACACATTTCAGCTCCCTGCAGACGACAGCACAGCTGGATATATCGTTTAGAAGAAAAAGATTGATGAGATGTGATGTGTCATTCACAGTTTGGATCTTAACATAAATAAAAGAAGCCTTTAACAAAAGAAACTTCTACACTAAATTTTGGATTTGGAACTGAGAAGTTGCCAACAAAGTCAGAATTGTCCTTGTAAGACATGAACAACTGAGGTGCAAAACCACCCAAAAGCAAAAGTCTGGTTTTAATTCACCAGGAGTTACAAATAAGCTAGATGTATTATCACCATTCTGGTTAACTTTTTAAAGATCCGAAATATACTGTCATTAGATGGAAATTGCACCGTATGAAGTTAGGGGTGTATGAAAATTTATGCTCTGCAAGTGCTTTTTTATCTTCCACAGTGTGAATGGATTACATGTGACAAGTTGAGAATGCCTAAAGCAGAAAAGATTTGAAGTCTTTTTCTAAAATATTTCATGACATTGCAACCCATTTTCCATCATTTTTCCATTGTTTCTTTTTTCTTAGGGCTAGAAGTGCCTTGCCCTCAATTTGTGGCCCACAGGCTATGTCACCCATTTGTATTCCATTTCTTCTTTGTTTTATATCTAATGGATTCCTGTTTGATTTTGTTTACTCTTCAGAGTTTTGGAGAAACCAACTTTCTCACCATAACATATTTTATCCCGGAAACAACTTTTTTTTTTTTACTTTGAGTTTTAGCAGTCAGCATTCCCTTAATGTTTGAGCTTAAAGCTGCAGTAGGTTTATGATTTTTATAAAAAAGATGCTTTTCACATGTTTCCTAAAACTGTTATGATGTCCTGTTAGATCATTTGAGACAGATGACCTGTGAAAAAAATGGATGTCCCTTTCCTCCAACTTGTGGTCCTGCAACCATGAACAGAAATATGAATAATAATAAAGGATCAAGAGTGCCTGCATTTAGGTTTTGGTCCATAAATGACCACTACCTTTAAATTTTACTGATTCTGCTTTACTCCCACCGGTTTGTGGAAATCATCCTTATTTAACTGTTTTTTGTAGAGTTTCTTTAAAAGGTCATTTACAAATTGCTTTGTGCTTCCTTCAGTACATGAGATAACAGTTAGAGAAACATCTGTGTCCAATATCTTACAGTAGTTTGTTTGATGAAGAGAAATACAACACGATTTATTATTAACATGTCTTTTCACACTTGTTAATAAATTCTTTCAGTTGTTGTATGCTGAATCTTTTGGGAGCTCTTTTTCCATCGGTGAAAGCTGTTTTGTCAATATTCCCATTGTGTCTTGAAGACAGCTACTTTATCTTACTTGCCACAATTCTTAAGTTTATCTATTTTTCTTAAGACAAAATAAAGCAGATGGACTTAAATCTTCTGGTAGTATTCTTTACCCTCACAGATTCTCACTTCCATTTTGGCCTTTGTCTTTGTCCTAGAGGCACAGTTTTCAGCACACAAATGAGGCAACTAAACTTTGAGAGAGAACTAAAAATACTTAAAGTCAACTTAAATAAACGTGAATGGTTGCAGTAATCCGTATATTTGGCTGGCAGCAGTGTGAAAAACTCCAAACAATGTTACCTCAAATTGGATGAAAAATATTAACCCATTACCTATTTGCTTAGAAGACCATTTTGTTCACTGTGACACTAAGATGTATATAAGGCAACTTACTTGTATACTTGTCAACTAGATACACAACAACAAACATGAATAAACATTTTGCACAAATTCAGCAATAAATACACAAAGTAGTTTAAAGTTTGTAGTAGATAGAATAATTCTCACGGTAAAATAACCTTGAGCAAAAGAAAAAAATAAGAAAAAAAAAAAGCTTGTTAGACTAAGACAACTTAAACAAAAATAATAACAAGCTCTAACTTTAATTTACAAATTTCAAACAATTCATGCCATATTCAATGTAGTTGGAACAATATGACATACTTGTTTAATATTTATGTTTTATTATTAATATCCGTTTGATGTTAATATTTTTCTTTGAATTTTAATGAAGGAAAAATCTTAATGAGGGTGAAACAGTGAAGCCAAGTGTGTTGATATACTTTTTAAAAACAGATTATGGAAGATAAATGGCTACTTACATAAATATCTGCCTAAATCCATAACAGTGTTGAACTGATATTACTTAATATGGAGAATATCGTAAATTCTTCCCGTTCTTCTCATTGCTAATTACGGTAAGTAGCCTGAAAAATTGGAGTGTGCTGTTTATTTCATGACAGGTAAACTCATTCTCTTTGCATGTTCCATTTCCAAACATTATCTTAAAATAAGATGCCTGGTTGTTCTTTGGTGGCGAAGTCGGTAACTGTTTCTGATAGCAAATTGTACAAGTTGAGTACAGGAGGACTCTATCTGCTGACTGACAGGCCAAAACACACGGTGCAGTAGAGTGGGAATTTTATTCTACATGGTAGGCATGAAACCAGATTCAACTAATCTTGGTTTGGCACAGTCCATTGTCATTGAACATAATTTGAACAGCACATATGCTACAAATAATTAAGAAATGTACTACACCTTGAAATGAGAAACTGCTTCATGACAAGAATGAATTAAAAAAACAACTATACAAGTAAGTTTGTGTAGATATGTATTATGACATTTAAGAATACTTTGAAGTAACTTATGCACATACGTTTGTCATGCAGATTTTTTTGGGAAGACAATGAATAAAATTAAATTTTTCAGTTAAAAGATGATAGATGGTTCTTATACACAAACCTTTCGCTTAACAAAAAACTGCTAAGTGATACCCATTTCATGCAGTTCCTTCATTTCTCCTCAGGCATCAAGTTTGCGAGAGTGAACACCAGACTACCCACAAATAGTGACACACTTAGAGGCACATATGGCTGGAACATCTCAGATTAAAAATGACCCAGGGATCAACATATGCTGTTGGTGTTGTGCTCTTGTGGCATCAGTGTCTCAGTTCCCCTCTCAATGCTCTTATATCAAACACTTAAACCAGCGATATGCAGAGTCTACGCTGACATGGTCTGGGATTTTGTTGATGTTGTGGGCAGTAGCTAGTTTTCTGAGGATTTGTGTTGATGTTTATGTTTTTATATTTAAAGACCTACAGTACATTAAATTAATATATGGTGTTTAAGTGCTATGTAACACTTTTTTGTTTGTGCTTATTAGAGCATATTCTGTTTTATACCAAAACATAACTGTTTTGGTATAATACCAAACATAACTGTTTATACCAAAACATAACTGTTTTGGTATAAAGAAAAAGGTCTAACAGTACTGTTTTTACAAGTACACTTAGACAATGAAATTATACAATATATTTTTTTCTTTCTCACAAGCAGATATCAACAAGTTTTTTTTTCATGATAGCTTAAAATCATGTTTATAATAATAAGTATGTAAGCAACTCATTCAAGGTGAAAATAACACACAAAGGAAGTAAAAGGGCTCATTAAATGACATCAGTTGTATTCTTTGAGCAGACAAGGTCTTTATAAATTAGTTCTTTGATAAATTTATTTCTATCCAAATATCTCTTCTGTGCAAGAAATTTGTGCTCAATTATGCCATTTTACATGCATACTGACCTGAGCGGTCACAAAAGTTTTCTATTCTACCACTATCTGATGCACAGTGATGGAATGGTGGAAAAGTCTTTTGATTCCTTTTTGGTAGTCCCTGTACTGCATGCCAAGCTTAAAATCTCCTACTTACCTTCCCCCTTCACTATTGGTTGACAACCCATACTAAATACCATAATCAGACAACAGTTATGAAATCAATACTGCACTTTTGCAAACAAATCAAGTTCTCTTAGGAAATCCAATTGTATATTGAACATGTTCTCTAAAGTATTCTCAGTTGGCATAGCCAGGCAGGACACAGTGAATTTGGAGAGGTAATTTTCACAGCACTGCATGATTTATGGGATTTTAAGTGACTTTCAATTTGCAGGTAATGATAAAGTTAGAGTGAGGAAGTCACCCTCTTCTTCATTTTTATCTGAACCCAGCTCTCACAAAAGTCAGTCCTGTTTGATGGGAAGACCTGAGACGACATTTGAGAAGCATTCATTACAAAAACAGATAATGTGACTCAGCTTGATTTTTTTTTTCTGACTTCTCCTGTGACTAAAGCCTTTCAAGCATGGTTCTGAAGGATATGCAACCATCCCTGTATGTCAGCTGCAATACCTCTCTCCAGCTTTCTTATATTCTGTTTCTGTCAGCAGCTCTGTTTGCACAGGTGAGACGGAATCCTTCATTTCTGCAGGAAAGTGTATTTACTTTAAGGGTCTGCCTGTGACTTTCGTTTTTATGAGGTCTTTAGTCAAGCACACAAGCTGTCATCATCTGGCTGTTATATCATCCCACTGTAATGCTTTAAGTAAACGATTTTGCAAAATAAGCTGGTGAAATAAAATGGAAAGCTGCTTCAACTGATTAGGGAATCATAGCGTCACTACTGCTTTTGCATACTCTCCCAGGGTGTAATGGAAATCTGCTTTGCTGAAAGCTGTTGCTTCATGTGCAGATCCACAGTATTTTGTGTGCTGTTCTTCATTATTACACACTGCATTTACTGAGGAAATCTAACTGAACCTTCACTTCTACAGATAATAAACACATCATCCTACATCAAGTCTTGGAGTGCAATAATTTCTATTTGAGATTCAACACAGCAATGTCTTTCAGAGGTTGCATCATACAGTTTCAGTGTTGTCTATTAGCTGAAAAGTTGGTAAGTTTTTCAACCAGGTTCTATGTTTACACCTCCCTTTTACTCTATTCTGAAAGTAAAGTATCATTTATAATTGAGAATCCAAACGAAAGTGATGCACATTTTGTGGTATAATGATTCACTATATAAAATTCTGGATAAAAGTTTGGGTAGATTTTAATATGAATTCTATATGAATTTTTCTAGGGTAAAATATTTGTACAACAAACAACTTAAAAAAACAATGTTTTTAATGAGCTAGAAATTGATTCATGAATTTATGTATTCCTTACAGACCCAAAATCCCACCAACTACTTCAAATACATAAATATACTGATATTTCATTTGCAACCCTAGAAAATGTTCGTTGACCAGGCCAGAAGGAGGAAGATGGATAAGATGCTGCTTATGTGTTTATTTCACTATTTGATTTTTTTTTTTGTTATGATGAATTAGCAAATTATAAACTGACAACTGTGTTGTAACCCTTGTTCTGTCAGAATGTAGTTTATAGGATGTGTTTTACATGAAGGAAATAAAAGATGAAGGATCATAATCCTACTCTATTTAACTTACATCATACAGCTTTCAGAATATGTTATTGCATAGTAAATTAATTTGGGGTCTTATCATTGCAAGATAAGATCCCAAAACCATACTCAAGATCAGAGTATTACATCAGAACTCATTAAAAATCATATTCTTATAGAAATTTTGGCTTGATGAATATAATGTTTAACAGCAGCCTAAAGTTTTTTATTCTTTATTTTTTTATTATCTAAAATAATCATTTTAATCTAACAACCAAGCCTCATTAAAACACATTCTAATTGAGTGAATGTGACTGTATTTGCTGGTTTAATGTACTGTTTTTTTCTTTAAACTAAGCAGACGAACTTCTGCTTTGTCCTGACCTGAACTTGTTGAAGATCATATCCATCATTGGATGTTGTGGGAAAAAAAGCTGTAAAATTTGCCTCTGGCTATCTCTGGAAAGTTGGATACGAGTTTGACTCTTTTCAGAGCTGCATTTGAGAGTTTTTCCATTCTGTAGTGATGAAGAACGAAAGAGCTGGTTTTTTTTAAGATGACCTATAATTCTCCCCTGCAGGTTAGGTTTCAGACTTGGTCATCATGAAGTTTTTGAAATGCCTCATTTTTCAGGCACCAAAAAACATTCTTATTGCTAGGAAACCTTTGGGGTTTTTTAGAACTTGTACTGATTTTAGAAGCAGTAGAGACCAAAATGGAAGTATAAAAATATACAAAAGTGAATTTTGTATAATAAATCCCTTTTGAAGATTATTGGGGCCTGCCATGCAAAGCAATGGCAGGAACCTATTGCTATTCTCCCAAGAAAAGTTTCTTTATTATTATTGGGGCCTGCCATGCAAAGCAATGGCAGGAACCTATTGCTATTCTCCCAAGAAAAGTTTCTTTATTATTATTGGGGCCTGCCATGCAAAGCAATGGCAGGAACCTATTACTCTACACCCAACAAGCGTCTCTTTAATATTATTATAATTCTTTATTTTTCTTCCGTAACCGTTAATGCGGCTCGTACCGCTGGGTGCACACCTACAAATGAGGTATCAAAACGTGCAGAAAATTCACGCCATTGGAGCTATTACTTCTGGTGGGATTTGGGCTTAACGTGGCGACATAATTCGCAAAAAACTACGAAAAAACCCCCATTATAACTCAATGGGAAAAATCCTAGAAATACCCTATTTTTGAGGATTTGCTGTGTCGTCACAAATTCACCTAGAAATGCCATTCAAATTTCATTTTGTAGATACGTCTGTGATCTCTTCGAAAGTGAAGACGGCTCGTCGATACCAGTTATGGTTTGTCCACAATTTGCCTCTAAGCGACCCAAAGTTTCTCATTTTTGCTCATATTAGAGTGACAGCCGACCTCGGATCAGATATGGGCACAACATTTCTTTCTCTCATCGCTGTAAATGCTCTGAGTGAGGTACAGATATGAATCTCGGGACTATCGCAGAAGACACATTGAACTGTCATACGCTCGAAACGCTTTTCGAATATGTATTACGGTTCCCGAACAAGAAGGATTTGTTTCCAATGCTTTTTTTCAGTAAAGTGTGTTTGCTCAAACACACTTGTGTGTTTGAGAGCTCACAGCTCAGAGCTCACACCTGCTGAGACCATTATTTGCCATAGCAACGGAACTCAAGAGGCTATTGGCTGCTGGTTAGGACTACGAATACGCATCACTGTAGTTCTATCTATCCTCAGTTGAAACAGATCAGGACTGAGAACTGGCCTTTAGAACTACTGCTGCTATGGGCTGTATATAACTGATTTAACTCAGTAACTGTTACACATGGGATTAGTTTGGAACTTTAAAATGGAGCATAATAATAATTTCAAAATAAAAGCCTTGAATATTTTTACATCAGGTAATTGCTGTTTTTGGCTTTATTTGACGTTTTCATCCAAAGCACTGTTACACATGGGATTACTTTGGAACTTTAAAATGGAGAATAATAATTTCAAAATAAAAGCCTTGAATATTTTCACATCAGGTAATTGCTTTTTTTGGCCGTATATGACTTTTTCATCCAAAGCAATGTTACACATGTGATTAGTTTGGAACTTTAAAATGGAGAATAATAATTTCAAAATAAAAGCCTTGAATATTTTTACATCAGGTAATTGCTGTTTTTGGCTTTATTTGACGTTTTCATCCAAATCACTGTTACACATGGGATTACTTTGGAACTTTAAAATGGAGAATAATAATAATTTCAAAATAAAAGCCTTGAATATTTTTACATCAGGTAATTGCTTTTTTTGGCCGTATATGACTTTTTCATCCAAAGCAATGTTACACATGGGATTAGTTTGGAACTTTAAAATGGAGAATAATAATAATTTCAAAATAAAAGCCTTGAATATTTTTACATCAGGTAATTGCTGTTTTTGGCTTTATATGACTTTTTCATCCAAAGCACTGTTACACATGGGATTAGTTTGGAACTTTAAAATGGAGCATAATAATAATTTCAAAATAAAAGCCTTGAATATTTTTACATGACGTAATTGCTCTTTTTGGCTTTATTTGACTTTTTCATCCAAAGCACTGTTACACGTGGTATTAGTTTGGCCCTTTGAAATGAAGCATACTGAAAATTTCAAAATAAAAGCCTTGAATAATTTTACATGACGTAATTGCTCTTTTTGGCTTTATTTGACTTTTTCATCCAAAGCACTGTTACACGTGGTATTAGTTTGGCCCTTTGAAATGAAGCATACTGAAAATTTCAAAATAAAAGCCTTGAATATTTTTACATCAGCCACTTGTGTTTTGAGCATTATATAACTATTTTAACCCAAGGACTATTACGCATGGGATTAGTTTGGCCCTTTGAAATGAAGTTTAACAAAACTTCCAAAATAAAAGCCTCGACAACATTTTAAATCGTACCGAACGGTGCACGTCCGCCTCGCTTAACGTTCTTGCGGTTCTCCGCGTGCCACTGATTACGTAGCGGCGTTCTTTGGCGTCGACGCCGATTTGTGGCGCGACGACGCCGGGCCCGAACCCCACGGCCGCGCCTTGGCAGGCTCCGGCTAAATTTCTTCCGAAATTTTCTAGTTATTCTTTATTTTTCATCCGTAACCGTTAATGCGGCTCATACCGCTGCGTGCACACCTACAAAAGAGGTATCAAAACGTGCAGAAAATTCACGCCATTCCAGCTATTACTTTTGGTGGGATTCGGGATTAACATGGCGACATAATTCGCAAAAAACTACGAAAAAAACCCCATTATAACTCAATGGGAAAAATCCTAGAAATACCCTATTTTTGAGGATTTGCTGTGTCGTCACAAATTCACCTAGAAATGCCATTCAAATTTCATTTTGTAGATACGTCTGTGATCTCTTCGAAAGTGAAGACGGCTCGTCGATACCAGTTATGGTTTGTCCACAATTTGCCTCTAAGCGACCCAAAGTTTCTCATTTTTGCTCATATTAGAGTGACAGCCGACCTCGGTTCATATCTGGGCACAACATTTCTTTCTCTCATCACTGTAAATGCTCTGAGTGAGGTACAGATATGAATCTCGGGACTATCGCAGAAGACACATTGAACTGTCATACGCTTAAAACGCTTTTCGAATATGTATTACGGTTCCCGAACAAGAAGGATTTGTTTCCAATGCTTTTTTTCAGTAAAGTGTGTTTGCTCAAACACACTTGTGTGTTTGAGAGCTCACAGCTCAGAGCTCACACCTGCTGAGACCATTATTTGCCATAGCAACGGAACTCAAGAGGCTATTGGCTGCTGGTTAGGACTACGAATACGCATCGTTGTAGTTCTATCTATCCTCAGTTGAAACAGATCAGGACTGAGAACTGGCCTTTACAACTACTTGCTGCTTTGGGCTGTATATAACTGATTTAACTCAGTAACTGTTACACATGGGATTAGTTTTACACTTTAAAATTAAGCATATTGAAAATTTCACAATAAAAGCCCTGAATATTTTTACATGACGTAATTGCTCTTTTTTGGCTTTATTTGACTTTTTCATCCAAAGCACTGTTACACATGGTATTAGTTTGGCCCTTTAAAATGAAGCTTAACAAAAATTTCAAAATAAAAGCCTTGAATATTTTTACATCAGCTACTTGTGTTTTGAGCATTATATAACTATTTTAACCGAAGGACTATTACGCATGGGATTAGTTTGGCCCTTTGAAATGAAGCATCCTGCAAATTTCAAAATAAAAGCCTTGAATATTTTTACATGACGTAATTGCTCTTTTTGGCTTTATTTGACTTTTTCATCCAAAGCACTGTTACACATGGTATTAGTTTGGCCCTTTGAAATGAATATTAACAAAAATTTCAAAATTAAAGCCTTGAATATTTTTACATCATGTAATTGCTCTTTTTGGCTTTATTTGACTTTTTCATCCAAAGCACTGTTACACGTGGTATTAGTTTGGCCCTTTGAAATGAAGCTTAACAAAAGTTTCAAAATAAAAGCCTTGAATATTTTTACATGACGTAATTGCTCTTTTTGGCTTTATTTGACTTTTTCATCCAAAGCACTCTTACACGTGGTATTAGTTCAGAACTTTAAAATGAAGCATACTGAAAATTTCAAAATAAAAGCCTTGAATATTTTACATGAAGTAATTGCTCTTTTTGGCCGTATATGACTTTTTCATCCAAAGCAATGTTACACATGGGATTAGTTCGGAACTTTAAAATGGAGCATAATAATAATTTCAAAATAAAAGCCTTGAATATTTTTACATCAGGTAATTGCTGTTTTTGGCTTTATTTGACGTTTTCATCCAAAGCACTGTTACACATGGGATTACTTTGGAACTTTGAAATGAAGCATACTGAAAATTTCAAAATAAAAGCCTTGAATATTTTTACATCAGGTAATTGCTGTTTTTGGCTTTATATGACTTTTTCATCCAAAGCACTGTTACACATGGGATTAGTTTGGAACTTTAAAATGGAGCATAATAATAATTTCAAAATAAAAGCCTTGAATATTTTTACATCAGGTAATTGCTCTTTTTGGCTTTATTTGACTTTTTCATCCAAAGCACTGTTACACGTGGTATTAGTTTGGCCCTTTGAAATGAAGCATTCTGAAAATTTCAAAATAAAAGCCTTGAATAATTTTACATGACGTAATTGCTCTTTTTGGCTTTATTTGACTTTTTCATCCAAAGCACTGTTACACGTGGTATTAGTTTGGCCCTTTGAAATGAAGCATACTGAAAATTTCAAAATAAAAGCCTTGAATATTTTTACATCAGCTACTTGTGTTTTGAGCATTATATAACTATTTTAACCCAAGGACTATTACGCATGGGATTAGTTTGGCCCTTTGAAATGAAGGTTAACAAAACTTCCAAAATAAAAGCCTTGACAACATTTTAAATCGTACCGAACGGTGCACGTCCGCCTCGCTTAACGTTCTTGCGGTTCTCCGCGTGCCACTGATCACGTCGCGGCGTCCTTTGGCGTCGACGCCGATTTGTGGCGCGACGACGCCGGGCCCATGCCCGACGGGCGCGCCTTGGCAGGCCCCGGCTAAATTTCTTCCGAAATTTTCTAGTTATTCTTTATTTTTCATCCGTAACCGTTAATGCGGCTCATACCGCTGCGTGCACACCTACAAAAGAGGTATCAAAACGTGCAGAAAATTCACGCCATTCCAGCTATTACTTTTGGTGGGATTCGGGATTAACATGGCGACATAATTCGCAAAAAACTACGAAAAAAACCCCATTATAACTCAATGGGAAAAATCCTAGAAATACCCTATTTTTGAGGATTTGCTGTGTCGTCACAAATTCACCTAGAAATGCCATTCAAATTTCATTTTGTAGATACGTCTGTGATCTCTTCGAAAGTGAAGACGGCTCGTCGATACCAGTTATGGTTTGTCCACAATTTGCCTCTAAGCGACCCAAAGTTTCTCATTTTTGCTCATATTAGAGTGACAGCCGATCTCGGTTCATATCTGGGCACAACATTTCTTTCTCTCATCACTGTAAATGCTCTGAGTGAGGTACAGATATGAATCTCGGGACTATCGCAGAAGACACATTGAACTGTCATACGCTTAAAACGCTTTTCGAATATGTATTACGGTTCCCGAACAAGAAGGATTTGTTTCCAATGCTTTTTTTCAGTAAAGTGTGTTTGCTCAAACACACTTGTGTGTTTGAGAGCTCACAGCTCAGAGCTCACACCTGCTGAGACCATTATTTGCCATAGCAACGGAACTCAAGAGGCTATTGGCTGCTGGTTAGGACTACGAATACGCATCGTTGTAGTTCTATCTATCCTCAGTTGAAACAGATCAGGACTGAGAACTGGCCTTTACAACTACTTGCTGCTTTGGGCTGTATATAACTGATTTAACTCAGTAACTGTTACACATGGGATTAGTTTTACACTTTAAAATTAAGCATATTGAAAATTTCACAATAAAAGCCCTGAATATTTTTACATGACGTAATTGCTCTTTTTTGGCTTTATTTGACTTTTTCATCCAAAGCACTGTTACACATGGTATTACTTTGGCCCTTTAAAATGAAGCTTAACAAAAATTTCAAAATAAAAGCCTTGAATATTTTTACATCAGCTACTTGTGTTTTGAGCATTATATAACTATTTTAACCGAAGGACTATTACGCTTGGGATTAGTTTGGCCCTTTGAAATGAAGCATCCTGCAAATTTCAAAATAAAAGCCTTGAATATTTTTACATGACGTAATTGCTCTTTTTGGCTTTATTTGACTTTTTCATCCAAAGCACTGTTACACATGGTATTAGTTTGGCCCTTTGAAATGAATATTAACAAAAATTTCAAAATTAAAGCCTTGAATATTTTTACATCATGTAATTGCTCTTTTTGGCTTTATTTGACTTTTTCATCCAAAGCACTGTTACACGTGGTATTAGTTTGGCCCTTTGAAATGAAGCTTAACAAAAGTTTCAAAATAAAAGCCTTGAATATTTTTACATGACGTAATTGCTCTTTTTGGCTTTATTTGACTTTTTCATCCAAAGCACTCTTACACGTGGTATTAGTTCAGAACTTTAAAATGAAGCATACTGAAAATTTCAAAATAAAAGCCTTGAATATTTTACATGAAGTAATTGCTCTTTTTGGCCGTATATGACTTTTTCATCCAAAGCAATGTTACACATGGGATTAGTTCGGAACTTTAAAATGGAGCATAATAATAATTTCAAAATAAAAGCCTTGAATATTTTTACATCAGGTAATTGCTGTTTTTGGCTTTATTTGACGTTTTCATCCAAAGCACTGTTACACATGGGATTACTTTGGAACTTTGAAATGAAGCATACTGAAAATTTCAAAATAAAAGCCTTGAATATTTTTACATCAGGTAATTGCTGTTTTTGGCTTTATATGACTTTTTCATCCAAAGCACTGTTACACATGGGATTAGTTTGGAACTTTAAAATGGAGCATAATAATAATTTCAAAATAAAAGCCTTGAATATTTTTACATGACGTAATTGCTCTTTTTGGCTTTATTTGACTTTTTCATCCAAAGCACTGTTACACGTGGTATTAGTTTGGCCCTTTGAAATGAAGCATTCTGAAAATTTCAAAATAAAAGCCTTGAATAATTTTACATGACGTAATTGCTCTTTTTGGCTTTATTTGACTTTTTCATCCAAAGCACTGTTACACGTGGTATTAGTTTGGCCCTTTGAAATGAAGCATACTGAAAATTTCAAAATAAAAGCCTTGAATATTTTTACATCAGCTACTTGTGTTTTGAGCATTATATAACTATTTTAACCCAAGGACTATTACGCATGGGATTAGTTTGGCCCTTTGAAATGAAGGTTAACAAAACTTCCAAAATAAAAGCCTTGACAACATTTTAAATCGTACCGAACGGTGCACGTCCGCCTCGCTTAACGTTCTTGCGGTTCTCCGCGTGCCACTGATCACGTCGCGGCGTCCTTTGGCGTCGACGCCGATTTGTGGCGCGACGACGCCGGGCCCATGCCCGACGGGCGCGCCTTGGCAGGCCCCGGCTAAATTTCTTCCGAAATTTTCTAGTTATTCTTTATTTTTCATCCGTAACCGTTAATGCGGCTCATACCGCTGCGTGCACACCTACAAAAGAGGTATCAAAACGTGCAGAAAATTCACGCCATTCCAGCTATTACTTTTGGTGGGATTCGGGATTAACATGGCGACATAATTCGCAAAAAACTACGAAAAAAACCCCATTATAACTCAATGGGAAAAATCCTAGAAATACCCTATTTTTGAGGATTTGCTGTGTCGTCACAAATTCACCTAGAAATGCCATTCAAATTTCATTTTGTAGATACGTCTGTGATCTCTTCGAAAGTGAAGACGGCTCGTCGATACCAGTTATGGTTTGTCCACAATTTGCCTCTAAGCGACCCAAAGTTTCTCATTTTTGCTCATATTAGAGTGACAGCCGACCTCGGTTCATATCTGGGCACAACATTTCTTTCTCTCATCACTGTAAATGCTCTGAGTGAGGTACAGATATGAATCTCGGGACTATCGCAGAAGACACATTGAACTGTCATACGCTTAAAACGCTTTTCGAATATGTATTACGGTTCCCGAACAAGAAGGATTTGTTTCCAATGCTTTTTTTCAGTAAAGTGTGTTTGCTCAAACACACTTGTGTGTTTGAGAGCTCACAGCTCAGAGCTCACACCTGCTGAGACCATTATTTGCCATAGCAACGGAACTCAAGAGGCTATTGGCTGCTGGTTAGGACTACGAATACGCATCGTTGTAGTTCTATCTATCCTCAGTTGAAACAGATCAGGACTGAGAACTGGCCTTTACAACTACTTGCTGCTTTGGGCTGTATATAACTGATTTAACTCAGTAACTGTTACACATGGGATTAGTTTTACACTTTAAAATTAAGCATATTGAAAATTTCACAATAAAAGCCCTGAATATTTTTACATGACGTAATTGCTCTTTTTTGGCTTTATTTGACTTTTTCATCCAAAGCACTGTTACACATGGTATTAGTTTGGCCCTTTAAAATGAAGCTTAACAAAAATTTCAAAATAAAAGCCTTGAATATTTTTACATCAGCTACTTGTGTTTTGAGCATTATATAACTATTTTAACCGAAGGACTATTACGCATGGGATTAGTTTGGCCCTTTGAAATGAAGCATCCTGCAAATTTCAAAATAAAAGCCTTGAATATTTTTACATGACGTAATTGCTCTTTTTGGCTTTATTTGACTTTTTCATCCAAAGCACTGTTACACATGGTATTAGTTTGGCCCTTTGAAATGAATATTAACAAAAATTTCAAAATTAAAGCCTTGAATATTTTTACATCATGTAATTGCTCTTTTTGGCTTTATTTGACTTTTTCATCCAAAGCACTGTTACACGTGGTATTAGTTTGGCCCTTTGAAATGAAGCTTAACAAAAGTTTCAAAATAAAAGCCTTGAATATTTTTACATGACGTAATTGCTCTTTTTGGCTTTATTTGACTTTTTCATCCAAAGCACTCTTACACGTGGTATTAGTTCAGAACTTTAAAATGAAGCATACTGAAAATTTCAAAATAAAAGCCTTGAATATTTTACATGAAGTAATTGCTCTTTTTGGCCGTATATGACTTTTTCATCCAAAGCAATGTTACACATGGGATTAGTTCGGAACTTTAAAATGGAGCATAATAATAATTTCAAAATAAAAGCCTTGAATATTTTTACATCAGGTAATTGCTGTTTTTGGCTTTATTTGACGTTTTCATCCAAAGCACTGTTACACATGGGATTACTTTGGAACTTTGAAATGAAGCATACTGAAAATTTCAAAATAAAAGCCTTGAATATTTTTACATCAGGTAATTGCTGTTTTTGGCTTTATATGACTTTTTCATCCAAAGCACTGTTACACATGGGATTAGTTTGGAACTTTAAAATGGAGCATAATAATAATTTCAAAATAAAAGCCTTGAATATTTTTACATCAGGTAATTGCTCTTTTTGGCTTTATTTGACTTTTTCATCCAAAGCACTGTTACACGTGGTATTAGTTTGGCCCTTTGAAATGAAGCATTCTGAAAATTTCAAAATAAAAGCCTTGAATAATTTTACATGACGTAATTGCTCTTTTTGGCTTTATTTGACTTTTTCATCCAAAGCACTGTTACACGTGGTATTAGTTTGGCCCTTTGAAATGAAGCATACTGAAAATTTCAAAATAAAAGCCTTGAATATTTTTACATCAGCTACTTGTGTTTTGAGCATTATATAACTATTTTAACCCAAGGACTATTACGCATGGGATTAGTTTGGCCCTTTGAAATGAAGGTTAACAAAACTTCCAAAATAAAAGCCTTGACAACATTTTAAATCGTACCGAACGGTGCACGTCCGCCTCGCTTAACGTTCTTGCGGTTCTCCGCGTGCCACTGATCACGTCGCGGCGTCCTTTGGCGTCGACGCCGATTTGTGGCGCGACGACGCCGGGCCCATGCCCGACGGGCGCGCCTTGGCAGGCCCCGGCTAAATTTCTTCCGAAATTTTCTAGTTTTACACTTTTCTGGAAGAAGCAGTAAGCTGTTTAAAAAAATACAACTGTTATTCATCTTTTTGGCTTATCTTTATGAAATCAAATGAGATCCATTCACAGAAATTTGTCAATGGTACACAATATGTGGTATCTATTTGAAAACGCTCGATAAGCGTAGTTTCGGCTTCAGAAAAGGCCAAACAGTCGAGTGCTCCGCAATATACTTTAATTCTGCTTATTTTCCAAAGAGTCTTTATCGTTTTACAATCTCTCCATTGTATCAGAAAACAAAAAAAAAGAAAAATTCAGGCATTCTAAGTCCCTCATCTAATGAAAACATTTTTTATCTTTTATGGTTTATAGCTTCACAATTTAGCAACTTTATCAAATTGCTAATTTAAACAAATTTCTAACACTAAAAATAAAAAAAATGTTTCCTTTTTTAAAGATTATGGATATGACTCATTATTTGTCGCAATATGTGGCATAATTTAAAATGTTTAGCTTTGTTAATCTACAAAATAGAAAGTTCAGCAAATCAGTATTCATCACTTCCTCAACTGAGAAAAAAAGTGTGAAACAAATATATGGATATAAGAAAAACCTACAATTATTGGTGTTCAGTTCCAGTCAGGAATGTCATTTTAGTTTTGAAATTACTTATTTGAACTAATCAGTGGGGTTTGAATTCCCACTCTATCGGTCTCAGCCGTTGTGTCTTTGGGCAAGACACTTAACCTGCCTGCTGGTCAGAGGGCCTGGTGGCGCTGGTGCATGGCAGCCTCTCCTCTGTCAGCCTGCCCCAGGGCAGCTGTTGCTACAAACCAGTAACTTGCCACCATCAGCGTGTAGGTGTGTGTGTGTGAGTGACTGAATGTAGTGTGAAGCACTTTGGGGTCTTCTGGACTTGATAAAGTGCTATAGAAGTACAGGCCATTTACCGTCTCCTAGCATTATTCTGGCTGGATTTTTTTCCCCAACTCTTGGTATTTTCTCTGTAGAAATGGCTCTTTTAAACTGCTAACAGAAAACGGCCTGCAATTTTGCAGCAATCTAGGAATCACTAGCGCTCAACTCTGCCATGCAAGCTAATAGAACATTAGTTACTAACATCAACATGAAATAACAAGCTTATGGACAAGACGGAGCAATCTCCTCCAAAATTGACATCTCCAACTTGACTGACATGTCAAAAATGGACAAGTTAATAATGTAATGCATCCATTTAGAAATACCAACTGTGTTTTCATATGCAGTGTTTTGCCAACATTTTAAGCTTTGTAATTCTGAAATAATAGTTTTGTTTTCAAGACACAAACTCAAAATAAACCAAACTTTCTGTTGTTTCTGGCAGTGTTGTATAAAGTACTGAAATCTCAGAGTCAAGTAAAAGTACAAGTACCTCTCCAAAATATGACTTTGGTAAAAGTCGAAGTCACTGACTGAAATGTTACTTGAGTAAAAGTCTTAAAGTATCTGAAACTTCTTGTACTTAAGTATGGAAAGTACTGTAAAAATGGATGTACTCAAGTAATGTAATGAAAAGTACAAGTAAAAAGTAAAACAAAGCAAATGCAGTTTGAATGACATTTTTTATATTTTGGTAAACTTGTCAAATACACTTAAAATAATGTACACAACCAAGTGCAGGCAAAATTGAACCTGCTAATAGATATACCTGCAGGCATCATTTAGTTAAGAAAATTAGGTGCTTTACCTATAGCACAAGGTTAACTTAACCTGCTTTACAACTGAACCAGCTTCTTAGTATACCCTCCAGGACAGAAAATACAAAGTTTTTGTAAGCCTTAAGTTTTCCCTTCAAGTAAGGTCAGTGCTGAAAATGAGAAAAATAAATAGTACAGAAAATGTGGCCAACATGAAGAAAAAGAGCTGTTACGATTACTCTACTTCACAAATCAGTGAATCAGTCAATAGGTGGTGCACACAACTGGTCATTATGCAAAAAAAAAAAAAAAACCCAGAAAACTTAGGAGCGCGGGGGGGGGGGGGGGGGGGGGGGGGGGGGGGGAGAGATGCTGCCCACTGACGCGGCTCAGGGATTACGTGACACGCAGCGCCGTGCGCAGTGCCCTACAATGCACTGTAAGCTATGTAATGTGTTTTGAGGCAATTGACCAAAATCCCGGACAATTTTTAAATTCCCCCCGGACATCTTTTTAGGTCTGAAAAGTAGGACATGTCCGGGAAAAAGAGGACGTCTGGTCACCCTATCACCAGCTGGTGGTTCCCCTGGAGCCGTGTCCGACGTAGTTGCAGTCGTTGTGGTCTCCGTCTCCAGCTCCATGTGGCTGTTCCTGATTGCGAGACTTGCTTTCTGTTTAATGGGAGAAGCGAAACAGGTGTATCCTATTGGTGGTGATGAACAAGCCCAGGCAAGCAGGCTACGGACTTTGTTCGGTAGCCTACTTGCTACTTGCTAATCAGTAGGTGGGGTCAAAACACTTCGTTTCTCTCTCTCGCTTTTTTGTAACGAGTAACTAAACCACACATTGAAAATGTATCGGAGTAAAAGTACGCAATTAAGTTCGGAAATGTAGTAAAGTAAAAGTGAAAGTCATCAAAAATTTTCATACTCCAGGAAAGTATGAAGTACTCCAAAATATACTTAAGTAAAGTAGTGAAGTATTTTTACTTCGTTACTATACAACACTGGTTTCTGGTCAAACCTACAAATAATGCAGATGTATAAAAATAGGATTTATTTTTCTATGTAAAAATCCCAAAAGGTTGCACAAACTACAGGGGGAAAAGGGACAGATAGGTTGTGCCAAATCAAAGAAATTATCAAAACAGGGCCTATTTATAATCTACATTAAGTGAAAACTAAAAGAAAAGAAAACCCTGCTAATCTGATCTAACAAAAAGGCTCTCCAAAACAGTACATGAGTGGCACCAACCTACTTATCTAGTGTATTTAACAGAAAATACTGATGTGATGGTAATGCACAGGACACCCCAGACTTACCTAGTCCACAAACCTGCAAGTGACCTGCTTGGGTCCTGATTCGTTCTTCTCAAATCCATGAGCCAATCAGGGCAAATTGGCACCAGTTTTCACTCTGAACCTGTGGAGAGACAGGAAACAAAAAAGACGGGGGAACACAAACAGTCTGGCAGATATGTAACACCTATCTATAATGTTGGATTGAAACAGCAATAATACCCAAAAATTGAACCATTGTCTGAGGCCACTTCTCTTCAGTGTGATAAATGGGAAATTTTATCCTGAATGACCATAACGTATACCTGCTTGGAATTTGGTATTGTATCGTTTGGAACTATGTGCTCATATAGCTCAAAGAGAGCAATTTTGCAGCTTTATACATACAGTTTAGCTCTCTGATGCATAACATTTGAAAATATACAGTTATTCATCCGACAATATTGAAGCAATGCTTTTGCAGCTAACTTATAAGAAGCAGTAAATGTCTTGCATTAGTCAGGCGGTGAGCATCGTTACGCTGGAAAATCAGCTCTGTGTTGGTTCAGTTTCACTCTCATGCTTTTTGTAATCCATTTCAAACACTATCTTCTTGGTCTGGCATATAAATTCTCTAAGGCAGGTTCTTTTTACTTCAAGAAAATTAGACTATTGTAAAGATGGTTTTGGCAAATGTGGAGATCATATGAGGTGAAGGGTTTATTTATGATAAAAGTGAACATAAATATATTTTTGCCAATCACAGGCTTGTGAGCTTGTGTGCAGTTTCACATTCATTCCGTTATCTTGTGTTGATGATTTTCTAAATTCAAACAGCTGTACTGAATCAAACTGTCTCATTAGCAGTCTGATTAAAGCACATATTTAAAACCCACTGCACAACAAATGCAGAGGGACTCTGAAGTTTTCTCTTTTATTATTATCACACACTGTGACTATTCTGACCATAATTCTTAACTAAACTCTGGTATTTTTGTATTTTTCAATTCAGAATAACATGTTTGCTCCCTGTGTTGTTGTTTTACATCATTCCACATCACATCCATCTCACTCTAAAATTGTGCCACTGCTTTTGTAAGGGATCTTCTGTTTCCTTTCTCTACGTTGACCTGGGGGTGGTAAGAAGGTCCAGCTGTCTCTCAGTTGCTCACTGTTGTGTTCTCATCAGTCTAGCCTTCTTTCCACTCTGTTTATTTTCTTTCCCCCTGTGCCTCTGTTTAATAGGAAACTGATTCAAATCAGGCCTGTACTGACCGACCTCATGTCAAGATGTGCAGGAGCAAGGCTGAGTCAGTGCAAGAGGGGGTGAGGTGAAAAAAACGAGGAGGAAAATGTCTGTATGGCCGAGGAACAGAATCCATCGATATTTTGCTTTAATATTTTTCTTGAAGCAAAGAGATTGAAGTCGTGCTTGTTTATTCAGTGTAAAATATGTTTAAAGCAGAGAGAGAGATGCACTAACAGAATGTGCGCGTCTCCTTCCTGCTTTGGTTGCACCAGCTGTGTTTCTTTTTGCCTTGTAGAAAGAACAACATGTCCATCCACATTGTACTAAAGTTTTCTGAAAAATCCATCACTTAATCTGATTGTGTAAGATATGTTGGCAAAATATACATATTCATTTTGAGTTTGTACCTATCATCCACATGAAAGCACACATTTTGAGAGAACGATATAAAAAAATACATCCGCTAAAGTCTTGTGTTTCAGTGGTGCACAAAGGTTCACAGCTTTGAATAAATAACACTCCATCATCTTCTTATACATCTGGTGCTGTAGCATATGCAATTTAGTCTCCAACTAAACCAGACAGGGTGGAGTTTTGAACAAATTAAAAAACTCCAAGGAACAACTGTCAAACAATACCATTACTTAGTCTCATGAGACCCTATAGAGCTGATGTGTTTTATAGATGAAGATATACTCACATTGGGTTGACAAATTTTAGAAGTGGCTCCAACAGCAGGGAAGGAAGACCGACCTATTTTCTGGCAGTAGTTATTTGACCACTGGAGATGCAGTAGTTATTGCATCTCCAGATGATTAAGGATGCAATAAGATAAGCATAAGTGGCAATATAAGAAAAAAATTAAAGAGCTGGAACATGTACGAGACCGCAGCAGCGATGATGCAGTTGTAAATGTTATCTGAACTTAAAACTTTAGCTGCATGAAGAAAAGTTTCATATCTCTTGCTGGAAATTCACAAGCTGTCCTCAGGATCTTCTTAATTTGTATTTTGATATTGTCCCTAGCATAGATGTTTCAGCATCTTTGGGGTTTCTGCTTTTTTGAGATAAGAAACAAGGGTGAACCTCAGATTAGTCCTTTGATACTAACTCCATTTTTTTATTTTCAAGAAAGCCATGCATACTGGGAGCAATGTGGGTTAGGATTAATTAGATCAGAACCTCATAAAATTTATCTTATAAACTGATAAGGCTAAGGTAGAACTAGATAAAGAAATTATCTAAATATGATGAGCAAACTACTACAGCAGTTTTTCCATTTTAATGCTTTGATGTACTAACGGCTGTATTTAAAGTTAAACAATGATTCAATAAACCTTTTATGTTCTGATGGCAGATGCATTGATTTATTTTTATTTTTTGGACTTAATCGTAAAATTAGGGATGCAAATGTTTTTCACTTCTATTTTTGTATCAGCTGCTCTGAATTCTAAATTGTTGCATTAACAACAGATTCTCTGTTAACTTTTTATATTCTCATGGAATTATTTGGGAAATACGAGTCAGTGGACTGTTTACTATGTCTGGATTTCTATCATTGAAATTATTAAGATAAACTTATTTATCTCTCTACCAAATACCAGAGTAAACAGTGAAACTTTATGTTTTTCCCCTGGCACATTTTTATTTTATTTATTTTTTTGTAGATTTAATAAAAGTCAAGCTGACTACTAAATAAACTGCAAATAAAACTGAAGTCCATGCTTCACAGCCAACATTCTGCGTTTGTTGGTTAAAAACATGGCTGGTAAAGACATTGTGCTGGAACAAAACTTTGCATTGAGTTTTTTTGTAAGAGTTTGCTGAATTAGAAACAGGTTTTAATGATGGAAAAAGTAATAAAAACAGCCAGTGGCACTTCTTTTAGCTGCCTCACAGTAGAAGTTGTTGGGTACATCCTCTTAGCTGGCATCATAACACAACCTGGGTGGTGCAGCTACCAGCTGATCTCTGACCTGCTGTTCCTCCTTTCTTTGAAACACCACATGCGTTTTAGGTAGTTCATATAGAGCCAGATCAATAGAAAGCAAAACAGCCTGCATTGGTGTGTGTATGTGATAAGAGCATTTCTGTGTGTTTTGTCTTCTTTCTTGTTGGCCCGCATTATTGATGCTCCTCATGCATGACTTGCATTTACACACTCCCGCTCTCTCTTGTGGTGTGTGAAATCATAGTCAGTGGTCTGGTTTGATGTTTACAAGGCCGTACAACAGAAAGCTCCCTTGAGCATACGCTGATGTTAAGACTCAAGAGATCTCCTTTTGTTTCACTCAGTGTCTTTCTTCTCTGTCCTCACTTTTCCATGTGCTTCACTCATCTGCTTTTACCGCCGTTTTTGTTACTGTGTCTCTGTTCCATGGGACGGGTTTTAGGAAGTAAACTTTTGACAGTTAGATTAATGACGGCAACTGGGGGGTTTTCTTAGCGTAGAGCAACGACCTTGCTCTCAATACGCAAGCACAGCACAGTGGAGCACCGCTTTCCAATAAACAGCCTCAAGGCCAAACACATATTGGTCAGTTCTGAACTGAAACTGAAAGTTTTATGTAACTTTTTTTCAGCTTTACAGTTTTTATGTTGTTTACTCTCAAACTCTCATTTTTCTGCATTGTGAAGAAAAGGTCAAACTGAGTCTTGCATTAGTCTCAAAGCAAAGCATTGAAGATTCATGCAAAAATGTTGAAAATAATTAGCATTTCTGAAGGCATTAGAAAGTGGATTGAGTGTACCTAAGCTGGTATTTGCATTCTTGTTAATGTTTTTTATTATGCTTTGTTTTGGGGGGAAATTTGTATTCCCAAACCCTAAAAGAAGAAAGAAACATTTGACTGACTTGTTTATGTGCATTTCTGTTTCCGTTTGGCTGTTGGGACTTTATATTTGTGGACATCTTGAAACACAGGATGGAAGGCTATTGTTCTTACATTTTAACCCTCTATGGCATGACTTTTTATTTTTGTGGGGAAGAAATATTTTCCTGCATTCTTTGGGAGCTTGGTGGTCCCTAATTACATGTCAATCATAAAATCGGACTCTGACACCTCCTGGAACCAGATTTGGGTTTGTTGCCTCAGGGTAACATTGGTCTAGAACACCAAGATTGTCTACACTGATTATGAGAAATGAAATACAAATCAAACAAAAACTATATTCATAAAAGAACTATTTTTTGGACAAAAATATGTCAAAAATCATGCCCCCCAAAAAATAAAATAAAGGAGCAATGTGAGGTACAGCTATGTGGTTTGTTGCCTGAGGGCAACGCCATGCCATAGAGGGTTAAATCCAATAGTGGAGAAAGCCAATTCCACATGTGCATGAATCTGAGAGCCAGCATGGCAGTGCTCATCACCCTGGATGCTTTTGTGCTGCATCTGATCCCAAAAATCAGGCCTTCCTTGAAGCACACATTGGGACACTGACACATCTGCTGCTTTTGGTTTCTATGTGAATTCAGAAAAAAAATTGGAGTCGAAAGTTAAGCACATTGAGGAGGGCTTATTAGTGATATTATAGACTGTATAAAATGGGCTTTGCTTCCAGCAGTGAAGTGTAACCAAATCCATTGTATGAATCAAGACATGAGAGCCTACAATGATCGGGCTTTGTAGAAGCTTTCAGAACTCTTGAACCTTTTCACGTCTTTGTGACAATATGACAAATCTGATTTGGGTTTGATCCTATAGACCACGCTAATGTTTTGAGTAAATGTGAATTACTCAATTCACTAAAAGCTAAAGCATTGTTCTGCACTAATCAGTCCAATTTTGCACAACTGCACTGTGGCACACTGCTGTACATATATTTACATATACATATCTGCATTTTTTTTTTTATCTTTGCAAGGACTGCTCTTAAGTTGCTTTTATATTAACAGCATTTCATATTTTTACAATGTATAGCATTTTATATTTTATTTTTATTTTATCTACAACTACTACTCAGTGGTAGTTGTTATTGTGTCTTGTCTCTATGCTGTAACTGTGAAGTAATTTCCCTGCTGGGATGAATAAAGTACTTCTATTCTCTTCTATTCTATTCTATTAAAATGATTTTAAAGTTGACCAATAAAAATGTGAAAAGTATGCCAATGAATAAAGTATTTTCCTGGCTTCAGACATATGCCAGTTAGTAAATATCTGCAGGTGTACTAGAAGGCCTAAAACATTTATTTGGAACACACGTGTCACAAAATGCTACACAATAAGAATAAACAAACTGAATTCACAGCCATTTAAAACACAGAAACACAAAATTTTATAAAGCTACTGGCCTTGCACTCCACAAAGAATGACAAGAAGAAAACCAATGTTGAAAAAAGTCAGGCTTGAATTCACAGGTTTTATAAGGAACTTAAGGAATGTTTTGAAGAAGGTGCTCTGGTTACACAACACCAAAACTAAACTTTTTGGCCAATATGCAATATGTTGAGCAAGGCAGAAAACTTAAACTTGTGCATCATCTCAAACAGAAGAAATATGTATGTTGCCAATTGATTGTTTGAAGACCAACATATTGATGTAATAGAATGCCATAGTCAAATTCCAGTTCTAAATTCAATTAAGAATGTAACAGCTCTCTATCCACTCTTACCGGACTTGAGCTATTTTGAGAAGAAGAATTGGGAAAAGAAATGTGGATAGTTTGTGTTGATAATGCTGAAAAGACTTGCAGTTTTAAATGAAGTGAAATGTGCAGTCTCTCTATGTCAAAATATTGACATAGAGAGACTGACTACAAATACACCACAGAATTATTTTCTGAATTTTATTAGTAAAAAATTATATAAATCATATGTCTGTTTCCCCAAATTTCTGAAATATGTGTTATGGATTCCTAATCTGTCTTAAAATCCCAAATAAATTTGTAGTGTTATGAATATTTTTACAAGGGACTATTGATGCACAGAACATATTGTTATTCTCATGTTCTAAGCAGCATTTTTTCCTACAATTTTTTCCTGAAGAACCTTCTGAATAAATGTAAAATAAGAACCTTGAAAGCCATCCTTACAGTAACTTATTATGTTATTTTGCTATGCTCCATAACCCTGACAAGAAATCAAAAATAATCCATACTTCTTTGCCAAACAGGGCAGAGTTTCTGAAAGATTTTATAAAAACAATTGTTCTTACAAGCAGAGACAGCAGGCTTGGAAGTTAGTTATAAATGTTTCTCCCTCTTTTGAGACTGAGAGGCAAGAATGTTGTATTTTAAGCATTGCTTTGAATAGTTGTTGTTTGTGTTTATGTTTCTTAAAGGACGTGTCCTATTTTTGACACAGTTTCAGGAGGTCGTACAACTCTAGCCAGTTTCAGGTGGCAGAGTGAGCCACTCCAATCAGACCTACTCCACTCTGCTGCAAGATGCCTCTTTTGATATTATTAGCACAGCTTTGTGCTGCATTGCGAACGGGAACTAGGACACAAATTACTCTCATTACTTTCTGAAAATTATTATTACAATGTGAGTAGCAAGAAATGCATTGCATGAGAGCTCACACTTATATTGAAACAGAGCTCATGGTGCAAAATACCGAAGTGATTCATATACATGCCCTCTGTTTTTTACATTCTCTGGATAAGTGATGCAATATTTGATTAAATAAGATATGCAGATATGTGTTATTACGTTATTAGAAATTGCTTTGTGTTTATTTCAAATGCGACAGAGACAAATGAAAGGAGAGAAGAAAGGGAGAAAGGTGAGGAAAAATATTTAAAGACACATTTAAGCAATAATACCAGTCAACACTCTAGAATTCTGCTTTCACACCTGCAGAAAAATGTGGGAAAAAAAAAAAAACAAGAGATGAAATTATTGAGATTGTGTCATGTTGAAGTTGCTCTGTTCCCTGTATCTGTGCCAGCTTAAAAATACATAAAATGGCAATAAGAGTGTTTTACATAATCAAAATTATAACGCACTTTCCCTCCTCTTCTTCCTTTTTTTTACTTAGGGATGCTAATCAAACATGGCCTGTAGTGTTAAATTTCCCAGAATTCATTGGTTTTGTGGCATCATTAGCATCAGTATTATTTCACGGTCCCCCATTGATCTTTAAATTTAGACATTAATGCATTTGGCTAACTGCTGCAATGTGGCATAATGCACAATAGACTCTAGATTCTCCACTGTTATTAGAATATTTGCAATATGAAAGGTACTGTATACATACAGTGTATATATACAGTGTATATAGGTGATGGAGTACAGCATTTAAAAGTCTACTAAAAATTTTGCAAGAATCAATATCAGTATGTTTTATGTATGGCCGGGGTATACTGTTTTTTTTTTTTGGGGGGGGGGGGTTGCTGACTTATCATTCACTTGCTGAAAGGATCATTTTCCAATGTTCAAGAAATTTGTGTTCATAGCTACACCTGAAATTGAATTAGTTGTGTGTATTAAGCTCTGTAGTTATCTTCATTCATGTCTCCAGCCTTCATATAAATATTATAATTGCCTTTCATAAACACAGATTTTAAGAGCACTGTGTTCATATTGACTTTTGCTTTGGTTTGACTGGCCAGAGGACCTCCTTTCTATTTATCTAGTTAGTAAAATATGTGGTGTTGTTTCCAGAGAATGAAAAAAGAGCAGTACACATTCCTGGTGGGGTTCCTGGGCTGTTAACAAAGGCTAGAAATGCTATGACTGTGTCTCAAGACATCAAGCAGAAAGTAAATGCCTGGACACAGACATTACACAAATGTTTCTTTTCGTATGCTAAATACTTCTAAGGCATTGTTTGATTTCTAAGTATCTAGTAAAAACTCGTTTTTACCTTATTTTAAAGTATAGTTTCACCATATTTACTGATGCAGAAACAAAAATATCAATTCATTTATTTTTCTGCTCATGTTGGACAGCAGCAATTGCCTTTGTCTTCTATAGGTGAATATTTTCCATCTCTGAAGGGCAGAATATCTTGTTCTTCCTTCTGTTCATTGTAATTTTTGTGATTTCAGGTGAAAACTGTCATGATTTGAGTTTTTCTCTGTTTATTTAGAGTTTTCTGTGTCTCTGAGTCCCCGTGTTGTCCTGTTTTCCCCTTGATTGTTTCCCAGGTGTGTCTCATTGTGTCTCGTTCCTTGAGTGTATTTAACCCCACCTGCGTTCTTTGTTCCTCGTCGGGTCCTTGCCTAAGCTGTCAAGTTACTCTTTTGTAGTCGTGCGTCCCAGTCAAGCCTGTCCATTCGTGTCCCCAATTGCTACCAGGTTGAGCCTTAGCTTCCACTCAGCTGTTCTGCCTGGAGGTTGGATTGTTTTGGTTGGCTTATTCACCATTAAACATTCTTTTCTCACTTCAACCTGGTCCTACCTCGTCTGCCTCACCACCCACCACCGCATTTTGTGACAAAAATATTTGTTACTCCGAGTTTTGTAAGTGAAGAGTAAAAACATGCTTGTCATGCTGCACATTAGACAATTGATGGGTAAATCTGAGAGATTTTGGGGAAAAAAAGACACAGGCTGAGAGAATTTGTAGATTAGACAATACAGTAAAAACAAACACTTAAAATTGCAGCTACTGGAAATTGTATTCAGTGTTGCCTGACAAAAGGAGTTTGTTAGAAAAGCTGAATCCAAATTAATTTGCACAGGGTCAATCAATTTAGTTTGTTATTCATTGTGTGTGCGTATGTGTAAACATGGTTTATTTGGACAATAGAACTGCTTGCAGAAGTTTGAATTTATTGTGAATCTTCCTTAATCCCACTAATGTTTGGTTGAATGTCTCTTACCAGGTTGAACCTTCTCTACACACTTTGTAGTCATAAACAAACTACAGCAAGGAGATTTTAAATTTAAGCGCAACCTTTATCCTGTTCAAGTACAGCTCCAAAATTTAGAATTTTGTGGAAAAAGTTTATGAAGTAAAGTCATATAGATTTGTTGGACATAGTGTGAGCTATTTTAAGCTGTTATTTCTTGAAATGTTTGTTATTATGGCTTACAGATCATAAAAATCTAAAATGCAGTGTCTCTGTAAATTATATCACATAAAACCAATAAAGTATGTTTACTATATGTATTTAATACTTGGTTGTGCCTTATTTTGCATAAATGAATGTATTAATGTGGTGTGGTTGTGAGAGGATTGTCAAGCTAAATCTATTGGAGAATTTTTAAGAACTTCATAAGGAGTCAGCTGAGGCTGGAGTCAGCACATTGAGACCTATTGGTTTTCTTCTACTATGAGATAGAATCTTTTCTATTAGGGCATCATAATGTTAAGGTTGAAAAAAAAATACAATTGCGACTGTATTCAGACACAAAATCACCCATAATCTTAGTATCTACACACTGTGAAAATAAAAAGCTATTTGTGTGTTGAAGTGTGTCTGCTGCTATTTCTCTTCCAGGACTGGCTGAGTAGATTTGGCTACCTCCCGCCCCCCGACCCGGTAACCGGCCAGCTGCAGACCAAAGAGGCGTTGACCAAGGCCATCAAAGCCATGCAGAAGTTTGGAGGACTGAAGGAAACTGGAGTATTAGGTACATTTGTGGGCGTTTGGATAGATCCTGTACAATCTGTTTTACTTTGAGACTGCAGAGGATGTCAAGCTAAGTAACTGTGAAACGAAGTACAAATATAATGCAGTCCTAGCAACAAAAACACAGAGAGTAGCTTTACAAGGAACTGAATCAATATATCTTAGACAAAACACTGAAAGGTAATATTTATTTGGGTTCTATTTACTGGATAGTATTGCATTGCACAGCTGTCTACCCACCACAGGAGAGCTTGTAAACATGAATCACACTTGCTGTCACAGAGAGAGGGGGAGAGAAGAATGACAATACCTCCACGTGCGTACTGTATGTGATTGATGATGCTCATACGTGGGAAACAGAACAGTATATTGATTAGCATGCATTCTTCTATTCTCTCCATGCAGTATTCTCATAATTTCCTGCAATTTGCATTGGCAGTCTTACTCACTCATAGGCACCACAACCCTCCTCTGCAAATACTGCCATTATTTATCTCCCACATATACAGTAATGGAGAGTAGATTTGAGTTGTAGAGGTTTGTGGAAAAAATAATGTTCTAAATGGCAGACACCATAAAGAGTTTTGTTGCACATGTAAGCAGATATCTTCAAAAGCTTATGTATTTTATCATTTAAATGGATTTAAAATACATTGTGTTGATGCACATATGTTTGCATTGGAACACCTGAATTACCAGGGTTACTGGTGCAGCCAATTCTAAATACAGAAAATATTCAGCCTTGATTGCAGATTAGATGCATTCCTCTCCAAAGACACTCAAAGCATTGAATCTTTTTCAGTGCCGTTATAAAAGTATTTATATCTGTTGAATATGTATATGTTTGTATTTTACTGGAATTTTATTTAATAGATGACGTGGAAGTGGAACGAAAATGATACATGGTTCTCAAAATGTTTTACAAATAAAAATATGAAAAACTTGATGTCTACAGCCATCCTTTACTTCTATTACAGGTGCAAGTTTATGATCGGTCAGACTGGATGGGGACATCTGTGGACATCACTTTTATTAATCTGGCAACAGATGTACATTTAGATTTAGGTTTGAACTTTGACTGGGCCATTCTACGGATGAATATTATTTGACCTGTACTCCTCCATTTTTCTAAGTATTTTTGTTACTCTCATGTCTTTTGTAATCATGTAACTTTGCTCCTAGTACTGCCCTTTACTTAGCTCCACCCATCTATCCATCAACTCAGACATGCTTCCCTGTCTCAGTTAAAGAAAAGATTCCCTGCAGCATGATGGAGCCACCACCGTGTTTCCCTGTCACATAGTTCTTTCCATGCTGATGAGTTCAAATTTGGTCTCATCTAACCACACTACCTTCTTTAACATGTTTGCTGTGTCTCTTGTGTGGCTTGTGGCAAACTGAAAACGATTTTTCCCCCCTACAGTGGCTTTCTTGCCTCCCTCTTATAAAGGCTAGATCTGTGGAGTGCATGACTCATAGCTGTCTTCCACCTTAGCTGTAGATCTCTGCAGCACCTACGTTATCAGAGATACAAAATAAGGTGCATTCTTAACATTTCCAATTTTAATTTGAAAATAAAATTGAAATTATGTACATTATTTACCTTCCACTTTTACCACATAAAATCTCTAAAAACTACATTCAGGTTGTTGTTTGTAATATGACAAAATGTGATTAAGACTTTAGAGGCATGTACACTTTTTAAAGGCACTATAAGCGGAGATTATAAAGTTGTTGTTTTTTTTTTATCATGGAATGTCATTTTAGTTTTTAACTACTTCCTCTCACCTTCATTGTCCTTCAGACCAAGCCACACTAGGTCTAATGAAAACACCCAGATGCTCTCTGCCAGATGTCTCTGATCCCAACGTGACGGCGGGGCGCAGGAAACGAAGCTTGAATACACAGAACAAATGGAATAAGAGGCACCTGTCGTGGAGGTAGGACATTTTTTTGATCAGCTTACATGAAACCATTAGCTCACGTTCACCCAAAAATTTCTATCAAATAATCCTTAGATAATAACCAAAGGTTACAAAGCCTTCAAAATAGAGCATCATATTATTTCTTGTTTGTTTAATCACTATAGTGTATGTTTGGACCAACTACCATGTTGCAGCTCAGTAAATTTATTTTTAGATTTACAGTTTATCATTCAATTATTCTTTGTTTCATTTTTGACTTGCTGAGTTTTTTGACATCTGGTGTTAAACCGTAACAATTGTGCACAGGGACATTCCAATAGTATTGACATAATGTGAATTATACTATATTTTGCTTAATTAATCTCAAACTGTTGCGTGTCGAACCAAGGAATGGAGACGTGATCTGATGAGAAGTGAAAGTAAAATAATAACTAAAACTGTTCACTGCACTGATCACACTAGCCCCACTATGACATGGTGGCAGCAGCATCATGCTGTACAGACTTCTTTGCTCATCAGGAGCTCTGGTTAGAGGTTATGGAAGGAAAAATGGAGATAAATACAGGTCCACCATGAAAGAAAGGCTATAGGCTGCAAAACTCTTGAGACAGAAGTTCACCTTTCAGATGAATAACAGCCCCAAAACACACAACCAGAATGGTTTAAATCACAGGATATGTTTTAAAATGGCCAAGATAAAATCTGATATACCGTGGCAAAAGTGACTAATATGACTGAGGTTGAGCTATTCGGCAAAGAAGAATGGGCAAATATATCAGTGCAGCTGTAGTAGCAGTGAAGGGGGGTTCTAAAAAGTATTGATTTTTCTCATAACCTCCTTTTCACCTTTAACGATTTTTATACCCAATGCATTTTAAAAACCATATGTCACTTTCCCTTCACTTCACATTTATGCTTTGTGTTGATCTATTACATAAAATACCAGCAAATACGGTTATATTATGACAAAGTGCGAAACCGTTCAGTTGGTATTAATATCTCTATAAATATGTCGCCATCGATGTTCAATTTGAATGCTTATGTAAATTTGTACCTGAGCAGATTGGCTGATAAACATGCTCTCTGTCAGGGGTGAATACGCTGGGAGACGGTTTGCGGGAAGTTCATGCGTCTTCCAGCTAGTGGATTATGTGTCCACTTGGGCTACCAAAATCAGTGTAGTATATAGAAATACACATGTGCTCACCGAAATCAACCATCTGAGGAAAACAAGTTGTGTAGGACACTAGCACACACACACCCCTGCACACATACACACTCAGAAAGAATCATTGGAAAGGGGACAAATTCTCTAGGATGCAAACATTTTCATTAAGTCTCATCACTGTTGCATAGCTGAGAAAAATCTTAGCACTTTTTTTTTTAAATTCTAAGATACTGTTTACATAAACAGCTCAATTTTCTATATGATTAACAGCATAAGTACTAGATTAGTAAATAAAACAAGCTTGCTTACAGTGTTTTATTGTCTTTGCCCAGATAATTGAGAATGTTCAATAGGCAGAAGTCCATTAACAGACAGAATAAAAAGCTCAACAGTTCACTTATCTTTTTGTGATTACTCTGAATTTCCTGGCAAAACATTTAACTTAAGATTAACATTAAATGGATTTGGAAAATAACCTCCTGTCTAGATCCTGATGGTGGTGGGGGAGCTATCAGGGTGGCTGAGTTGCCAAATGAGATTTTTTGTGATGTCATGAACAGGTGAAGGTTACACTACAGACACTTTGGAGGAGAAATCACAGAACAGAAACTCATTTTAAAGGGCAATAGACTGATAAAACCTACTATTTTGGTTGACCTCATCTTGGACCTGACTGATGGCAAAATTATGGCAAGACCACTTTAATAAATATGGGTTAGAGGTCACCATCATTGTGGAAAATGTGTTAAAATATGACAGATTTGGAAACACTGAATGACTTCACAGGAATGTTTGGATGGTTTTCAGCTACCATATTCACCTCTGATCAGAAACTTTTTTTTAATCATTATTTGCCCTTGTCTTTATGTCAGTCAAGGTATACACAGAGTGTCACGTTTTGAAGTGTTTGTATGTTCACATATTGCTATTCGCTTTAAAATTAAATATTTTCATATTCCCTGAAACAGAAAGGAATGGAAAGAAAAGCAAAGAAATTTAAAGCCATTTTTTAGTTATACAATATAACACAATTACAGCAGATCAAGTGCAGCAGAAAAATGTGCTTCATCATTAAAATATTTGTTAAATATTGTATGTAATAATTTACTGCCATTAATTTTATTCTAGCCAGATACGCCTGAAGTTACTTTTAGTGAGACATAAAGGTGTGAAGGCCGATGCAACAAGCCAATAAATGATGAAATCAGGAGGCTTAATAGATGTAAGATAGGACAGAAGGAAAGCAAAGTCAAGCAAGATGAGGCAAGAAAGCAGGACATCAAGGCGCTGGAGGATTGAAGAAACAGGTCGATGAGCGGGAACCTTCAGCTGTAGGGGAGGCTGTTGGAGCGAAGCTGGCAGAGTGAGGAGGCTGTCCTGGTTAAAAGCAGAACAAAAACTAAAGTAGAGTTATAGTGAAGATCACAAATCTGTAGGATGAAAGCTATGTTCTGGGCACATATAAATCGGTTACTAGAAAAAAAGAGACAATCATTGTACTTTTGTTTAATCACTTTAGAGCAGTGATTCTCAGACTTTTTGAAGGAGAGGGATTATGTAAAGTCAAGTTTTTTGAGCTTTGTGTCATATTATGATGATATTCCCTCGTCAAAAACATTCCTGGACTGTTGCTTTGATTCTTTTATGCATGTTTGGGGAACTCTTTTAATGTTAAATAAGGGTTAATGAAGAAGCACTGTTGTGATAATGTTCTGAAGGCAGATTTTCAGAAAGAGCTGGAGCTTCTTAAAGGGACAGAGACCCAATTTCAAGGAGTTAAATTGTGAAGTTAAATTTATTTTTAGTCATGCTTGATATTTACAGTATTCAACTGAAGATAGCATCGTTAGTTGATTGTGCTGGCACTGTATACCTGTAAAATACACACTACTTCCCCTTTAAGACTTGTACCACATCTGTAAATACTAAGGTTTTCAAGTACTGCCATGTTGACAGAAATTTGAAAACATTAAAAAGACAAGTTTTTTTCATGACCATAATAAGAGTGAAAAACTGTTTTGTCCAGTCTACATGTGCAGATGAAGAATGCACATGTAGACTAAGTGAAACTAATGTTTCACTTAGAACAGGCCTGTCGAACTCATTTTCATTTTGGGCCATATCTAGATTCTGAAAGTCCTCAAATGCCCTGTTGTGACAAAATGTATTGATAAAACTATCTATGATCAAACTGGCAAAATTTGAATAAATAGCTGTCTCTTCATTTGATGAGTACTTCTTAAATTTAAATAAGATATTACTTTAATACATTCAAATTGCAAAGAAAACAGACTTCAACGTTATTAGCTTATCATGCTAGTATTATACACAGAAATTAGAATATCCCTCTGGCTTTCTGATTTGCAACCAGAACATGTATGAATTGGTTTTGCCCAGATCCATGTTCTGACTTCAGCCTGACTTCATTATTGGATATGCAGCAATGACTCTGATAAGAACCAAAGTAGGCACTAAACCAGTATGAAATAGCTCAATAGCTGATGTGTTTGATAGACCACCCCCCGGTAGCTGCAGTGGACATAAATTGAGGAAAATCACCCACTACTGATTCCCAGGGATACACGTCTGTCTCATCCAGCTGGAATCTGTGGAGCCGTGCAAGCGTTTTCAGCAGCTGCTCAGGCTGTGAGAGTGATGAGTTCAGAGGGATGAATCACCTGTCACCAGGGGCCAGGATAGTCATGGCTTATTGAAAACAAATTACCTGGAGACTCTGTCCCTGCAGGCAAGGCCTTGTTGAAATAATCCCACCACATTTCTAAAGGCTCCCAGTCAGAGGTTCAAACAGATTTTGAGGGCATCATGATGGGAGCCTGTGAGTGTGATCTCAGCTGACCTGGAAAAAGAGGTGGCAACCATCCGGTGCTGCTCGCCGTACTGGATCTCTGAAGTCAGCATCTGCTAGAGGGGACCAGCATGCAGACCGCTGTGAAGAGTTGCTGTTGAATAACTACAGCATTTAGCCTTTTTTAATAGCCCACACTCCTCTTCTCTCCATCTTGCTTCTCTCTCAACTGCCAGCCAACTACTGCCAATCTCCTGACCTGACCCCCACAGTTTGGTTCTTTAAAAATGACTTTCTTTTTAGCACATTGGAAGCCACCTCTCTACTTTTTCACCAGTAGATACAGTAGATCCAAAACGGGCATAATTTGCGGATAGCTGAGCTCTAAAGACTGTATGTTGTTATTGTTATTTTTTTTTTTAGTATGAAGTGTTACATTTATTATAAGCATGTGACTTATTAGATGTCAAAAACTTAAAAAAACTTACTTACATGAAATTTTGTAAGAATACTCTCTCCAAAACCCTCATTTCAATGTGAGGGTATTAGTGACTCTATGTGGAAAAAGGAGTTTTCTTTGCTGCTTTCTGACTATCCTACCACAATTCTTCTGCCATTGGGTGCTGGATTGGGATGTTTTCTTCATACAACCTGCCTTTTATTTTTTTTTTTTCATACAACCTGCTGTTTATTTATTTATTTATTTATATATTTATTTATTTTGTCCTTTGATCACTGTCAATCAATCACAACAAGGCTCTAAAACCTGAATTGTGTTTTTAGGATACTTGGAGCATCTGCCATTCAGCTTATTTCACACCATCTACTTTTTGAGCTTCTCCTCCTAATTACTCTCATTTTACATATACTACCAGAGCCATTCTTTGACATTCTGACAGGTGTATTTTTTAAAAACACAACCTTTTTAGTGTGATGGCAACCACCAAGCATTGTCTTGGATGCAACAAGGACATATGTGTGCTTTTCTACATCTGGGAAACTTACAACACAAGAGCCCAGTGTACATCAGCATCTTTGCTTCAAGGTGACTGATCATGGCATAGTACTTTTTGTTGTGAAAAAAGTGGATTATTTTGTTGGAGTTGCATGCTTAGATTAATTTGATTGCATCCAAATCAGCAGCTGGATGCAACAGCAGTTGAGGTGCTAAGAGCGTGGCAGTAACCATTTTGTGGCAATGCCAGCTGGTGAGCATGACAAGGCTGTAGCTTTAGCATGAGACTAGCTTGTCTAATCCAGCTTCAGATTCTCTGATGACCAGGCAGTATGGCTGTGTGATAGCCCCACCGCCCCGCAACATGCTCCCAACACAAAACTAAATCGCCACAACTTCATGACTGAAGTTTTATACACGTGTCAAAGAATTGGGGGAACTATCCTGTCATGTGTAATGAAGCCCACTTTTCTCTATATGACCTGAAACAGTCTATGCAGTCTCTGGTGGATGTTTAAGAGCTTGGTGGGGTTTTTGTCTTGAGTGAAGGAAATGTTTTGGCAAACCTTAGAAAGCTGCTTCAGAAAACTACAAGCTCATCCATTCGCAGTTACGATCCAAAAGGACTAAAAGCTATAAAAGAGCTTTCTGGTTGTTTATTCCCCTAATTTTCTTGTAGCATTGTGTTCTTTATAAAACATTTTAAATGTGATTAGAGACTATTTTATTCAACCTAATAATTAATCTCAACGTCCAAAATTATTTTACACCACATGCATTGTCTTTTTTGTAATTTCTTGAGCAACAAAAACTGTTACGATCAAATAGTAGTTGTGATTTATTATATCAAACATTTCCTGAATAGTTGTTTTCCTTTACCATGACACTTCCAGATAATGTATGATCAATCTAGAAACTTCACCTTAAAATTTGTTGCTATCTCTTTGAACAATATGTTCATTTAATTGGTTGCTGTTTATTTGATTGATTTGCCAATTAGAAGTAAGGCCTCTGAGATTTCAGTACAGAATGTTTAGATTGTAATGGTTATTTAGGCCTTCCAGAGATTGTACCTTAATGACAGCAATTTTCTGTGGTTTCAACTCAGCAATAAAAGATGTCAGTAAGGGGAACCTTTAGCCCTCTGAACCAGATTAGATTAGTTTGTAAAAGGTGCACAAAATGTTCCTCCAAAAGGTAGGAATGGCTGAGACAGAGGACAGGTGATTACACTCATCAGGACATAAGCTTTTATGACTTCTGACTCCTGAAATTTTAAGTAAAACAAAAATGAACAAAAAAACTGCTAAAAACCTTACCGAAATATCTGTCTACATTAAAATCAGTAGACATGAAGATCTACACTCAAAATTTGTTGCTGCCAAGTTCCTCTTTTGGCTTTTTTCAAAAAGTTATAAACAACTGCAAACTCATTCTGATCACTGGAAACTCTTGCTTGCATATTTTATCTCTTTTCTTGCTCTTACCTTCAACATTCCCCTCAGGCTTTAACAATACTCCCATCTCTTTCCTCTCGGCCTTGTTCATCTTCCTCCTCTCCTTCCCTCTGTTTGCCTGTTAAGCTCCATAGCAAATGATCCCAAGTCCGTCCCGGACTGCCTGCTCGCAAGTGTCAGGGTGTTCTTTGATGTAAGCACTTCTTTGTGTAGGTATTAAATTTGATTGATGTGGAAGCGTCTGACAGCACACTCTGTTCTCAGATATTTATTTGTAAGTCAATGATGCACACTCTGAAGCTCTTTTGCTGCTAAACAGCCCTCCAGCCACAGAGCAGCTGATGACTCCTGCTTTGTGCTGGAGCCAAAATCTCCAGCGTCTGCATTTTTGACTGAACCGTGCTTGCTAATACCTTTATCGCCATATAAGTTTGCCTAAGTCATGATTAGAATAATATCAAGAAAACAGACTTTAATGCTGCAATTGGAAAGCGATCAGCTTAATCCGCAGACTTATTCTTTTAGAGCTGAATAGCAGCTGTCAGTGAAATGCACTTGTGCTGCTGGCTTGACTAGAATTTAAAGCTATTTAGTGATGTGTTTCACACTGTACTGACAAGTGTTTCTGTAAAAACATATCTCTTAATTATTAAATAAACATTTTTCAATCAGCTCTCTAGGAAAGGATTGTTAAATGGGAGTCTGTGTTCAAATGTCTGACTGTGACCTTGTCTCTCCTCATGTGGTAAACTGGAGCAGTGGCCAGTGATGATAATAACTCCTCCTTAGGGAAAGCGGATTCTTTGCAGATGGATGTGAGAATTAAAGCAGGGTTTAATTAGCAGCAGCAGCGACAGCAGTTTTGGTGAGTATCGGTGTGGATCTGAGGGCCATCCTTGCAGCCATGTAACACCAGAGATGCAACAAAAAAAATAAGTAAGCAGACTGCTTAATACCTGAATTATGGTTGTCTTTGTGAGAACTGCATTTTATTTGTGGGATCTGCACACTAAGGCCGAAGCTAATTTGCAGCATGTACATATTTGGAGGTAAGGAGCTACACTGGCTCTGAGGAAATTGAGAATTCCTCTAAACTGTGTATTTTCTTAATTATTAATAATCAGTAAAAGAGAAAAATCCACATGCAGGAATTTTTTTCCTGATTATGTAATTAAAAACTTACAAATCAGTACAATATCCACCCTCTTTAAACGGTTTTTATTCATTCTGATTGCTTTATTTCAACACACATTCCAGAAGATGTGAGGAATTTGCAGCAGTTCTCCAAGTTGCATTTGTCTTCTCTTTAACACAGCAGAGCAACAGCAACCACATTCCAAATCCCATTGCTAGCTAAATAAGTGATGAGGATGTTTTAAATGAGTCATAGCCGATGTAAAATGCAGTGAAATGATTCATTCCTTTAACAGGTTCATTCTAAGATAAACAAGCACTGGCTGATATTAAAACATATTTGATTGTAAAACGATTACACTCTGCTGTCTATCTGAATATGTTTAGCACTCATTTGTGTTTATTTTTTTGTCAAAATGAAAAAGAGATTAAAGCTTATTGACCTTTAATGCACACTTTTTCCGTTTCATAAATATAAAAGAAGGTTCTTAGTTTCTGTCATGGCATGGGGGCTGTGCTATCATTGCCTAATGAGGATAAATCTCTGTTAGCACCTTTTCTTTCTTTTTTTTAGTCTTATTTTAAAAACCTAGAGCATTGAAATGTTGTATGATGATAAGGTATATTTTTCAAATTTAAAAAATAATTATTAACATAGCTGTACACGCAGGTTAGAAAATGTATTTGTATCAAGTGATTAACAAAAACATTACCTTGAGGAAGAATAAATTCTATTTTAGGCCATATATTTTCCCTGATTTTTATAAAGTCAAAACACAAGTTATTTTTTGTTCATTTTGCACGATACAAAAGGCTTTGTTCCTTCATGATCCAAAGATATTTTCTTTGGTGATGTTGAGCAAAAATATGCAGACTTTTTTCTTTTTTCCTCGTTTTTACACAATACATCACAAAAGTGTGGTGAAAATTACAAGAGCAACAGAGAGGCTTTTATTGTCTTGCTCATATTTTAATAGCAGAGCAGTCTGACAATAACAAGGATGCCAAAACTCTAGCTTACAGAGATTTATCAAATGTAGTTTTGTTCACTGTAACTCTTTTCATTTGATCTCACTATTTTATTTTTGTAAAATGCGCTCTGACTTAACTTTCTGTTGTTTATAGATGTCACAACTGATATCACAATTTGTTTTCTTGACAGAAAAGATAAGATAATATAAGATAAGATATAAGATAAACCAAAATAATCCTGGGTCATTGTCTGTTGGTACGGAGCGGTTAGTTTCTCTACAGCAGTATATTTGGGGGAAAAGAAAAAAAAAGACAACTGATACAAAGCACGGTGGAGGAGAGCTAAAGATTTGAGTTTAGTTTTGCAAGTAAAACACATTTTAGTCTAATAAGAGTTTCTGAATTTACCCCAAAATGCTCTCCCTGGAGCGGAAAATATCGTAAAGTGAAGTGGGATCATATGTCAAACATCTCACTGAAGAAGTTATGATCTAAAGTTTGCACAGCAGGGCAAACATAGCACCGTATATACAGCAGTAGTTTACACATCTATCTCAGTAAATTAGAATATTATTGAAAACTTACATTTTTGAGTAACTCGATTCAATTGGGGGGCTGCTACCTTTAGCGAGAAGGTTGTGGGTTAAAATTCTGGCCTGGGATCTTTAAGAATGGAGTTTGCATGCATTGAACTGTTGCAATCCTCTCACAGTCATAAAACATAACTCTTAGGTAAACTGGTCTCACTAAATGGTCTTTGGGTCTGAGTGATCAGCTCTCTCACAACCCTGCAAGGATAAGCGAGTATTTCAAATAGATAAAAGGATGGAGTTCTATAGATGAAGCATTATGTTAATTAATTACACACAGACTGAGGTTTTAAAGCCTTTATTTGTGCGAATTACTGTGATTTTCTTCTTAAAGCTAATAAAATTGGAACTTAATGTCTTAGAATATGAGAATTAAACAGTACAGAAATGTGGGTTTAGTGAAAAATATGTTTAACTCCTGATTAAAGGTCATTTTCAAAAGATCCTTTGAATCTGAGAAACGACCGTCAGCTGAATGCATATTCCAATTTATATGTTGTGCAGATCGCTTGGTTTCTCTACAGCAGCATATCTGGACTTTTATGCATTCTTCAGTTGGAAACATTTTTGCCTTGTTTTATAAAAAAACAGATGTTTTGACTCAGAGTTGAATTACACTGTGTAAAAAATATTTGTCATTTCAGTGATATAATATGGTTTTTGATATTGTCAGTAAATCTCAGTGGAAACAACCAGAGCATAAATGCATAGTATTGTGGGCTTAATTAGAACAAGCTGTTTAATAAACATCAGATCTGACTGCAAATGGTTTCTTGATTAAATGTAATCAATAAGGCAGTTAGAATCAAGGTGTTTGACACACTGGCAAGTTCACACTCTGTAAAGATAATCAAATTTAAAGGAGGCACCATGGGGAAATGACACTTGCTTTAATTTTCATGCAAGTGTTGTCTCTGCATGTGGGCAGAGGCAATTCTGTGAGACTCCTTAGTTCATCTGAGATGCAGCGCAAGAGTGCTCTGACCTTGGCAGTCTTACCTGTAATTGCATTCACACACACAGACACCCGCACACACACCCCCCTGCACACGCCTGCACACACAACATTTAGATGCACATACATGCTTGCATCTGACAAAACCATGCACTCTGCCTCTCCATCTTTCTCTCGCGAATACTCTCTCTCTCGAAAACACACAGACATACACAATCACCCTCCCTCGTCAGTCTGAATTAGGACTAATCAGCAGGTGAATTGTCTGTGGAAGCGCTGATCCATTTGCAGTGACCTTGTCTAACTGTGGTTAGCAGCGACGGTCACACACTCAGGTTGTACTGTATGAATAAATAGACTGTGCAGTCCCATTTAGGTAAACAAATAAAGACAAAAGTTTTGTCTCACTGTACGCTACAAGTTTCCCTCCAAATAAATGGTCCGATTACACTTAGCAGCAAGTCGCTGACTGCATTTGCATGTTAATGGAGAAAACCCAATTTTCAAGCGCCCAGTTCGTTATTGCATCCAACCTAACAGCGTCCATCTGTTTTGTGACAACATGTTGATACAGACATGTTTGCTAATTATTGCATTAATTAGCTGCACTAATGAACTCATTTGCATCACTAGATGGATTAAAGACATTCTGGTAGCAGGAGAACAACAGACAGCAGGAAAGTGTGAAGTGAAGCTATGGATATTGGCAAGAATTCCTGAAAACCTCTGAAGGGTTTAAGTAGAACAATCTGGTATGAAATAGTTTTCTTTTCACACCAGATATGTAAACACACTCGTATTATTTTCCAATCTTCTGCTCACAAAATCACTCTTTGAAATTTCCAGTTGAACTTTTTCAGCACTTTCCTGAAGAGTGTCAGGCAATTGTTTTCATCCTCTCTGAGATAAAACTTTGTAGAACAATCAAAACTGCTAGTTTTTGTGGATGTCCACAAGCTTTTCACAAGTAGAAACTAATATTTTTGCTGATTTTCTTGTGAAAGTAGCTCAAGCTCAATCAAATCAGACGTTCATTACCTACAAAGATCAGATATGCTTTTGATCCTTAGTTGAATTTAAGTTTGGACTTTGACTGGACCATTCTAACACATCCATATTGTTTAGGGTTAGGGTTAGAATCATCAGCGCGGTCAGACCTCTCCAGTTATTTTCTTTTCGCAAATAAAAAAGAAAATAAGGATCTATATTAAAATTAGCTAAATTGGAGACACAATTTTTCTTTTAAACTTAACAGATTTTTTTGCCACATGGGTTAGATTTACAGAATTTGTATTTAATGAGTTTATTAATCCTTTAGCTGAATATGGCTTCTTCCTGATGTCCACATTGAGAACTAATGAGTTCTAAACCAAGAAAATATAAAAGCACATGCAGTGTTAATAATCATAAAGTGTATCATGTAGCTAATAATCAAAGTAATTAAAGTAGTTTCTACTGATAGATTCTGCATCAAGATTATATTTGAATTTCTCCATTTTAAAAAAAAAACTGATCTGCATGTGCACTTTTTATTTTGGAAAGCACTGCAGCTTTCTGTATTATATTGTCGATTACTTTCCACGACACTCTAAAGCAAAATGCTAAAATACAATAACGTTTTTAAAAAGTTGGGCAAAATAAAGTACCATAGTGCAGTTTTCTTATATACCTTTTGGGATAAGCTTGTATATACATAAAAGTAGAGATTTAAATGTGTAAAGAGATAAATTGCCGATATGAGCTCCTTTAGGTGTAAACACCATGACAAGCTACTACTCATTCCACTTATGCTGGTTTAAATAAATGTATGCAGTGGTCAAATCGTACTCAGAAGTTTCATACTTTCATGGGTATGAAGTAAAAAAAATCCCACCTGGACTACAAATGTAAGCCTCTACAGCAGGTCGTAAGACTCTCTTTGATGTGAGGTTTGGCAACGAATGGCTCAGCTTTCCACATTGATTTATTCAGACCGGGTGTTACTCCCACTATATGACAGGGCTAAAGGAAGTTTAAGACATGGAAATTTCAGTTTATTACATTTCAAACTTAATTACCGTTTGAAATGTGCACAGTCTCAGTCTATCTGACTGTTTATATCTATTTCCCATTTTAAGAGGAAATCCATGTTAAGGTTCCATAATGTATTTCTCACCAGAAATGGCATTTTTTATTTCAATTTACAGTACATGTAATAAACATCTTCCATTCCTGTTAGTTACTTAATTTACTGGAATTTCACTGCATTGTTAAAATATCCTTATCAAATATTGAAAAACATACATGATGATAGTTTTTTTTTTTTAACATGCCAAAACTGGATATATGAAGAAAAGCAAAAGTAACTACATTTTTTAGACGAAAACTGGAGAACATCTGCAGCACAAACACTACATACTTCTTTAAATAATATTAATCTATGCAATTTGTTGATGAATAAAAAGCAAAATTCTTCATTTATTAACCCCCACAAGGTTGTTCTGTGTGTTCTTCAAACGCTGAATAATAATGTCATCTCATCTGTTATTCATCATGCAATCTCTTATTTGCTTTCTTAGAGTGAGAACCTTCCCCAAGGACTCAGCCTTGTTGGGCAGGGACACTGTCCGAGCCCTCATGTACTATGCCCTGAAGGTCTGGAGCGATATCGCACCTCTGAACTTCCACGAGGTGGCCGGCAGCGACGCAGACATTCAGATCGACTTCACTAAAGCAGACCATAATGATGGATACCCCTTCGATGGGCCTGGGGGAACAGTGGCACATGCTTTCTTTCCTGGGGAGAGGTTCACAGCGGGTGATACACACTTTGATGACGACGAGGCCTGGACCTTTAGATCACCAGGTGAGGAATAAAGATTTTGTGTCAGTTTTAAGCACATGTGCGTGAACATAAATGTGTTAGGTTATATGCTGAAGGAAAAATGTGAGTGTAGGAAAAAAGGACATACAGTGGAAATCTGGTAGACATTTGCATGAGCCTATATAACAAAAATGATAAAAACATTCAGTGTCCAGAAAATCCTAAAGAAAAGTGCAGCTTTTATGTTTGAAACCAAAGCTCTGACTGCACCTGCAAGGCAAGCTGTGCTTTTGTCTTATCTGGTCATGATCCAGATTTTATAATTAGCATTTCATTTGTTTGAAGTAACAGTATAACATTCGATGGCCTGTGTGTGGCAACTAAAGCGGCACTGATTGTTATCACAAGCTTATTAGGAGACATAAAAGGTATCCTTTTATTTTCCACAGCTGCCAGAAACAAACAACTCACACGTATGCGCCCGCTGATAGCCATTAAATCTGTTTTTAGCAATCAGCATAAGTAATTGAATTTCACTGTCAGCTTTCATCGATTCCAATTTGTTTTGCCGTGGGGTTCTGTTACATTTTGGTCTTTTACCCTAAAGTTGTGTGAAGACAGAATGCAACTTACTTTGATGTAATTGTACATTTTACATAGGTGATATTTTTTCTTGTATTATACCAGGAGCAGTTTATGTGTGGTAGAATTTAAAGCAGCATGGTGAACAGTAAGGTCATCTAACAACTTTGCCATTGTGTAGTCTTCAAAAGAAGGACACAGCATAACAGGGAGTAGATTTCCCTCACTTTTTAATACTGTTTCATTCTCTATCCTTTAATTTTGTCATTTAAGCGGATAAGTAGTTCACACAATTCTGTGGCACTCATATTTGAACTTAGTATTCCATTATCTGCTGTCTTAGTTCACATCCAATTTTGTCCTCAGCTTGCATCAAGGGAAATACTCAGTAAACTGCAAGACAGCACTTTCTAAATAATCATTACCATACCTGCTACAAAGAAGTATTTCTTCATCCTCCTTCAGAAAATGGTCCTCCAAAGTGGTTAAGTGCTTTGAAAGGCTTATCTTGAAATATAAAGTAATTCTCGTACTTATTTTAGAGCCACATTGTACTAACATTTTCTCGACAAATACTGCTCATTGATTTAAGTTTATATCATCATTTCAATGAGGAAACTAACCTGAAAACTTCCCTCTGCACCCGACAACTGGTCACCGAGAGATTTTGCAGACTGCATGGATAGATTTTCTCAGCTTGGAGCTCTCCATGTGTGCCCTCAGTTTCTTAACTTGATCTAAGGCCAGTGCATGATGCCTGTAGTCATTCAACTTACATATTGGAAAATGTAGTGGAGAAGCAACTTACAAGAGAACTGAAACAACTACTTTATCTCACATAGAAAACTACATCTGCTGAATGTTTTAGTTAATAAAAGAAACATAAGACCAACACATTTACAATGCTGCTGTATGGTAAGCATAAGGTTTTTCTGTATAATAATGACATATGGATCACCACTCAGGGTGTCCCTCTACGTGTTTGTATACTTCCTGTGAATCCATTAAAGGAACAAAACAGATAAACCTAAAAAGAGACATAGAGACATGAGAGTGGATGCCTTGCTTTTGAAGTGAATGTTTAGTAATAAAAGGAGGCATGCTTATTGTGTCTTACAGCTCAAAGTGTCAGGCTAAAAATACTTTTAATAAGATCCTTTGAAACATTACACCTCATGCAAGCCACACTGTTTAGCAAAATGCTGCTGACCACAAAACAACTTCTGTGAAGGAACCGGATGTATCTACTAAATAACTGCACTGAACTCTGTTCTTTGCCAAAGTAGTGTTTTTTTGTTGAAACTAAATACAGTAAAACTTGTTTTAATTTCATTTCATGACCAAATTTACTTTATGATTCTTAGAAAATGATAGGAGGAAAACGAAACAAACAAATTATACGAGAATTGTGTAAATACTACGATACTATAATGGAATCGACCCAATTCCTACTTTGAAGCACTGAAGTATGTTTACTTGTGTTTTCGGGGTGTGTGAGCTTCAAAGGCTCAGGAAGTTTGGCCAGAATTAATGGTATGATGAGTGCAACATGTGAATAAACACTGGAAGAAAATGTGCACTCATCATTTTGGAGGCTTTGTAAATAATGACATGGACATTTCAGCGGGACAATGATCCAAAACACAAGGCCGGTTTAACCTGCTTATGGCTGCAGCAAACATGTTGAAGGTCCTGCATGGCCATCTTCGTCTCCTCACCTTAATATCATTGATTTAAGAAATATACTGGAATTAACAGAAACAGGAGGTTTTTTAGACCAGAAGAATGTCGAGAAGTTTAGTACTTTATGCACAAATGATTATTCTAACTAAAATAATTGCAAAATGTTTCACCAAAGATTTACATATTCAGCCACATATTCATGAATTACATCCTTAGATGGTTTGTGGTTCTTGGCAGAGCATTGGCAAGACTATCAAATAACCTCTGCAGAGTTTCTCTCTTGTTTACCTCCAGTGCATAATTCGTCCATCTCCCCCTCAGATAAGTGCCACGGATGCACTGGTTTATCTACATGATTCATCAGTCCAAGCCACCCTCTTCCATCAGGCCATGGTCTCACTCTGATGCTTGCATTCCCATTACAGGCGTGAACATCCAGAGAAGCAATAACTACTTTGTGCTATGCATGAAAGTCACTGCATGTTTTCCCATGTGTCTCTGCAATAACTAGTATTAGTTTCCAGCCATACATCTCTCCTCAGATTGAACCACACAGGTCAGGCTTTACTTCCTGTGTGGATCATTAAGTTCCTGTGTGCGTGACCTTAGCCGTAATAACAGACTATCATGGCATCCGTTAGACATCTAGTTTATTGACCAACGCTGCATGTAAAAACCAGTGTAGGAAGTCGTATAAATACAGTACTTCAGTGATGTACAAAGTAGTGTGTAATTCTGACAAAGGGTTTTGTTTCACTTAAACCGCAGCGTTATGTGGGGTTATGGTTCCACAAATTTTGCACCTGTAGACACAGAAATGTGCCTGGTTCTATTTGTAAGATTTGTTTTATTTATTTATTTTCGAAGGAAGAATTTACTTATAATGTTCATGTAAATGTGCCAGATTTTGCTATAGAGAGAAATTTTCACCAGCAGTCTTTTGTTGGTAGCATTGAACAAGAATAAATATCAAATACCATGGTTGTTAAATGACTAAATACTGGAGAATCAATTAAACAAACAAAAAATAAATAATTAAAGCTGCAAGCAGCATTGGAGGCCCTCGCAGCTCAACGCCGCTCCGGCTTCATGGCGACTGCGGGAGCTCCAGAAACACCATCCACTTGCCATCGTCAGCTATCTCGCGCAGTTAGATAAACGATGCACACCAATGTGTTGAGCACTGATGTTGCACAAAGAATCCAGTGCAGATCGGTTGATGTGTCACCTGTTGGAAAAATCTAGGGAGTGCAGTGGAGCCCAATAGCATTAAATAACAATTTAATGCTATTTTGCTCTTTAGAGGTTAGCAAAGGTCAATTATAATTATAAGTGGAAGTTATTCCACTTTGTGGGTGAAGGTTGGTGTGTTTTTGGATATAGTAAGGCCTCCAAAAAGTTTGTCAGAAAAAATAATAATAATGTTAAAAATAATAAAAAATGTTTAAAAAATGATGATTCCAAGGGGCCTTCGCAGTGCTTCACTGCTCTGGCTTAGTAAAAATGTGATCAAAATACAGACAGAGAGCCTAAGTGACTCATTATCTCATCATTTGCATATCATAATATAAGATGCTTCTCCATTTTTTTATATTATCTATGTTTAAGCATAGATAATATAAGCATATAAGCATTTATGACTACAGTCTGGTGTATGTATAACCTCTAACCTCACACATTTTTTGTTCTCGCAAAAGTCAGATCTAAAACCCAGAGCAAAAGGTAATATGATAATAATTCACTTGAGCGCTATTGAGCATGTTTTACAATTTCTTCATTTGATTCAGTTGTACTTGCACATTAGTACTTGCCCGCAGTTTGGAAGAAGCATTTGTACTTACAGGGTTTTATGAACGTGAACAGAACAGAAAAGAGGAGAGGGAATCACATGTGTATTTTTGACCTCTGTCTGTTCATCTTTCCGAATCGTACAATTATCTCGAGCCGTATAGAAAACTAGGACAGAGAAAATATTTTCTGTCTCTGATCTGAAATTTCTCACCAGCAGTGACAAGAGAGCATGCTGTGCTGTTCAAGAGAATAAAACATGTAATTTGGCCTTGTTTGATTTTACTTCTTTCAAGGCTACTTTCCACTCTGTGACAGAAGGTGGAACATTGCTTTGTTAAAACATATAAGACATTTTCATTCAGATGCTGTATAAGATATGGCTGAATGAAATATGTCCCTGTACTCCAAATAGAGATTCAAAATGAATTCAGATTGCCACCTACAAGTCCTGTTTTCCTCTGTCATAGAGTTCAATACAATACTTTAATGACTTTAATAGGCAGTGGGTTGCTCTTTATTTTATTTTACGGTTTCAGATAAAGGATGCATAAATGTGTGCTGCTTTTTTGAAAAACATTAAAAACTATGTTTTCCCACCATTAGTTGATGTTGGAACTTTTACACCAAATCCCAATAAAATGAATTAAAATGTGCAAATGTTTATGTGGTAAATAACAGGTTTCTAACATCTAACTCTTTGGCCTCACATGTAACTTTTTAACCACCGATATTCACAGTGTTTTACTCGGTTTTCTGCTTGATTACTGCTCCCAATGATTCCTTTTAAGCATATTTACAATTTTCGTATTTGTTTTGGTCAGCATTAAGTGCCAAATGTGATAGAGGGGTAAATTTGTACACATTTCACATACTCAGGAGGCCCTGAGCATCCCTGGCATTCCAGTAAAGCCATTTGTCTATTTAGCAAATTTTAAACAATAAACTTTTTCTGTCAGCTGTGTGTTACATGCTTTAGTAGTAACGATAGTCAGAGTTGATTAATATAATGAGAAGAAAGATGGAAACAAAACTAATGGATATCCCACACTTTACATACATAAACTTGGAGCAAAATGGAAAACTAGATAAAGTCAGGCAAGCATAAAGGTGCATCAGTACTGACCTTAATACAAGAGGAAAGTAACTGTCATGACAGCCATGATGGAGTGCTTATAAGAGCAACTGAAATATTTTAGTTATTAATTGCTACAAGTTAAGGTTTAATTACAAAGATGAGACTGTCCCACATTATTTCTTATTTCTTCCATCTACCCATCAATCCTCCTGGTAATCATGGAAACGATAGCTGCTTTTAACCTACAGCCAAATCTCAGAGAGAAGTTATCCAAGAATGCAAATTTAGTATCTCCAAATTGGCATTTATGTTTAGTAACAATGCCTGACTCGGTGCAATGGGGTACAGTGTGTTATTGGCTGATTTCTGCAAATTTCTGCAAATATGTATCAGGAAATTGCAAAACGGCTTCCCAAAATGTAATTGATGCTATTTTGAACAACTGTCATGCATATATTTGTCAACTACATGTTCCACTCGGTCAATAGCTTGATGACAGTTATGCAATTTTTAAGGTGTACCATGATTTACAAGTGAGAATTTGAGAGTCTGACTTATAGTTTGGCTTCACATTTCAGAAGTCTGCCAGAGTTCATCAAACTTTGATTAATATTTCAAACTGTTCATATCTCTAGACACTTTTTTTCATAAAGTTTTAATGATTCAAGTTTCTTTCAGCAAAGAAATGTCAATATTGGAATTTGAGTTTAACTGAAGATGGGAAGACAATATAGTACCTGTGAGTTGTGCCATGCTTACTGTATGGATTAAACATGCAGCAATAAACAGAACAGTTTTCCTTGGAAATGATTCCCTTTTGTGCAAAAACAGTCCTTTTAAAATGACTGAAAATTAATTATGTACTTCTTAATAGTGAATAGAAAAAAAACTTAAACCTTACTGTATAATCTCTAGCAGAGCCACTGCATTATATATCTCTAGTGATGTATAATCACTAGATTATTCAATAATCTCTAGTGATTGATTCATTCATTAATGATTTATTAACATAATCAATCACTGTTTTTCAATTGTGGCTTTATCAGGACCAACTATAGATTTTTTTCAGATGTTCATAAATATATGAAGTGAAATGTATTTTTTACCAACAGCATGACGGAAAAATCATTTTTCTTTTCATTCATTTTGTTACTAATGATAAAACATGATGTTGTTTTGCTTGTATGCTTACTTTGTGTCAAAATTAAACTGTGGAATCTATCGTTTACATTTTTTATATAGGTATTTTGTCAGCAAAGTTGTTTTGTTGTCTTTTTTCCCTCCTGTTAGTTCCATATAAACTCCAGTCATCTTCTCTACCAACTCTTTCCTACTCAGAGTCTTGGGGGGCCAGCAGGCAATGAGTAAACGAGTTATTGGTTCATCACGGAGCCAATGCATATGAAAAATGGATGTTCATGTTTTTGAAATGGACCTTTTTTCTATGATGCAACAGTGCTAAGAACTGTGGCAATATTCAGTGCTGCTGTTCAGACTGGTTAAGTCTTTTTCATCCTCTACAATTAAAATGACATATTTTCTTCTCAGCCCCTCCTCTCTCCCACAGTCTCTACTTTATATCCACCTTTTCTCTCTTCTCCACATAGTACCGTAAATTAGACTTGACTTTTTAGCCTCTGGATATCCCAAACGCTGCAAGCACAAGTGCATCTCTTTTCTTGCCTTTTACTTTCGACGGAGCACGGCACTAAAATGCTCCTAAAGTAAAGCCAAAGAGAGTTTAACAGAATTTGTTCATAACCACCAAGGAGTTCTAAGCTAGCTTGCCTTGACATGCATGCTCTCACATGTTTGCAAATCTTTATCCCACCATCCGTGGTTTTGTCTTGCTTTGCGGAAGCAGACAAACAGTTTTTGGAAGCTTTCCATTTTTTTGGCCTAACATCCATGGAAATGTGCTCTAATGGCCTGCAGCCTCTTTGGGTATCTTTCCACACATAGATTTTGATTGGCAGCCCAGGGGCTCAGGCAGTATTACCAGAGTTATCTCACTGCAGCACATCCCAAACAGCACTCATAGCCACCAGAGCTGCCTGTCAAGTCGGTTAGTTTGCAACCCACAGACATCTGAACACTGGGATAAAAATTCAAACCTACCCTGAGCCGTTTCCACTAAAGAAAATATTAAGAGACATTGTGATATTCATCGAACCTGAGATAAGTCAAAGGTAGCTCCTCAGGGAAGGGTTCTTAAAATCTACAAAGTGAGATGTTTTGGATTTTATTCTTGTCTTATTTGACGGGGATTCTACTGCTACAAATGCAATGAAAATCCTCTGTGTAAAGTTTTACAAACAAAATTATTTCTGTAATTTGATGAAAAGCTGTGTTTTAAAGGATCTTTTTAGTGTAAAACTATTCCTTTCAACTTTATTCAGTCTAACGTTTTTTACATTTTGAACTAGAGATAACCAAAAGAAGTCCAGATTCATTCAAACAGATGAAAACTTTAGCCTTGTTCAGGGCTAGCAGTTGCCCTGGCTGTGATATGATAATAGTCCTCAGAAATCCTAACTTCATTTCGAAGTGGCCGACATGCTCCTAAGCTATTGCTTGTTTCAAGGTTTGTAACCCTAGGAGAAGTTTTTATTAGTCAATTTCTCTATGCGTTAAAATTGACAGATTTAGAACAGTTTCTATTTCCTTAAACTCAACACACATCTACCATACAAACCACAGCTACATGTTTTCTTACATTTCCCATATTAAGAAGGGATTTGGACAAATTTCCTTGTTATATACGAAACCAGATTTTATGGATTATAAATTAAAAGGTAAATCACATTCTGGTCAATTTAAAACTATTGCATGAATTATAAAAAAATAAACAAATATTTTAGATATAAATTGTGGTGACAATTTTTCTAACTAAATTCATATAGTTTTCTTACTGTGAGATTGTGCTTCTCCAAATCAGAAAGTAGTTAATTTTATGTATCCATCTAGGGGTGCCAATACTTTTAAAAGGCACTACATTTATCAAATAACAAAAATAATAATAATTCTCATTGCCTTCATGTGTTTCTTTCAGACTCCCATGGGATGGATCTGTTTGCAGTCGCAGTTCATGAGTTTGGTCATGCCATCGGTCTGGTCCATACCTCAGCTATGGAATCCATCATGAGGCCATACTACCAAGGTCCTGTGGGAGACCCACTGAAATACGACCTACCCTATGAGGATAAAGTCCGTGTCTGGCAGCTCTATGGTAAAAAGACACCTCCATTCTCTCTGTTTGCATGTGTGTGTGTGTGGGGGGGGGGGGATGTGTGAAAGGACACTATTGACTCCAGTGGGGGAGGTTATTGATTAATGAGAACATGGATGGAGTTAATTGGAACTCTTTATGGTATATGACCTTATCATACCATTCTCTGCAATAGAGAGAATAATGATCATGAAGGGCTGCATGAAAGGTGGGACAGACTGTTAAAGGACAAGGCTGCAAGAATGGATGATTTCTTTTAAATGAGGGAAATTAAAGATAAACACAAGCATAACGACAAGAATGACAAATATTGTTGCCTCAAATTGATTGGAAAAGATTAAAAAAAAAAAAACATCTGTCCTATTGTTGCCATTTTATTTATATGCAATGAATCGACCAGACATTTCTTTATGTTTTAACAGCTGTCTTGTCTCTCTCTGGAATAATCATCTGAAATCTGCAGGTGTCAGAGACTCGGTGTCTCACACGAATCAGCCAGGCAGCCCGTCTCAAACCCCTGAGCCTCCCGTCCTCCTCGACCTTCCTGAAAACAGATCCACGCTCCTGTAAGTAAGAGAAACACCTAGGAAACATTATATGATCTATGCTAATGTCTTCAGCTTTTATATGTTCATATTATTCTCAACTCAAACAAATTGATGAATCAGTATTGGGGAACGTTTTACAAGCGGTTCAGTTTAGATAATGATATAAATGGTGCAGAAAGTATGATTATATGTGCTTGAAAAGTAAAGCCAAACAGTCCAGTTAAAATATATGTTCATACTGAAATTTATTTTATTGTGATTGCATGTGATAAACATCAGCAGAGAAGATTATGAAAAGAAGATAATTACAAATGAAAAAACAAATCTGAAAAGTGTGGTGGGTAGCGAGGTGACACAGTTGGTAGCAGTTAGAAGCTACCAACTGAACTGGTGGTTCAGTTTGTCTTTCTTTTTACTTCCTCTTTACTCTCTTCTATAGGGGTGTGAGAGAAACAAATAAAAATGGTATTTTTCTTTTTTAGATTTTTGTTTGTAAAATTAGTCGAACCCCTCAATTTCACTACTTTGTGTTGATATCTCATACAGTTCCAATAAGATACACTGAAGTTTTTGGTTATGAAAAAGATGAAAAGGTATTGCAAAATACTTTTGTATGACACTGTATGAAATGAAAACTGGGAACTCCTCCTCTCATGATATGCAAGGAGTTTAAAAATTAACTGAATCATCTCATTAAATTGTCAGATTCAGAGATTATTCATCTCTTGAGCTGAAGGAAAGGTTAGTATGCTCAAGGCAATGTGCTTCCACATACAGTTCATGGAGTATCACTGCTAATTTCACTTTTAAAATTTTGTGACCGTTTGGGCATTAACTCATCATTTAACTTCTGGGCCAAATAATGAGTTAAGTCTCGAGAAGAGTAAAAATGGTCAGAAATGGCCAATGAAGCATAAAATGATTGGTGAATATGTATTAAAGGAGATTAAACTAAAAGAACAGGACCGATTCCATTACAGTCTCTTTTTTGTATATAGATTAGTAGAGAATTTGACTTGAGCTTGAAAATGAGGCACATTAGAGTCATAAGCAATCATCATACATCATAGTACTGGATGTGATGTCTGAACAGAAGGACAGTAGACAGAAGGGATATGAAGCATTTAAAAGTCTTTAAGTGTTTGACATTTTTTTACATTATGCAAGGGTGCACTGTAAATGTATTAATAACTCCTTTTTTTCCCCACAACCTCTATGTATTTTTTTTTATTTAATGTTATAGACAAACATAAAGTTTTGTGAAGTAAAAAACACAAAATGCAAATGGCCTGCAGATTTTTTTATTTAATAAGAATAAAAATCACTTTTGGGTTTAAAAATTTGAAAAGTGTTCTGGACTTTTTACTTGAATACCCCTAAATAAAATCCAGTGACACCAAAAATCAATTAAATTATTAAATAGAGCCCACCTGTGTATAATTTAAATACAGCTATTCTGATTCAGATGCTTAGAGAAAATTGGTTGAACAAAGAATATCAAGACCACAGCAGAGCAGATAAAGTACTGGAGAAGTTTGAAGAAGGTTAGAAGGTTAGACTATAAAACAATACCACAAGCTTTGAATATCACACTGATGATCATTCAGACTGTCACTTAAAAGATGAAAAGACACAAAGCCATACCTTTCTGGTGGTGGCAGCATCATGCTGCTATGATGCGTTTTTCGGCAGAAAAGGGATGCAGAGATGGGTGAAGCTAAAAACAGGCAAGAGTGGGTAGTAGCTAGTTACATTTACTCAGTTACATTTATTAGAGTAACATTTAATATTCCTTGGAGTATTTTTTACTGCACCATACTTCTTACTTTTACTTGAGTAATCTTATTGTGAAATATTGGCACTCTTACTTGAATACAATGTCTAGCTATCTTCTCTAGTGCACCACCAGACATAGATACACACTTACAGTTTATGTTTGAGTGAGACTTATTATCTTTATCTGTTGAGTCTGCTGTACCATTTGAAGGTCAATTAAATATATAAGAAACAATATATAGTCTCAGCTGAAGTACACTTGACGTCGACTGTACTAACTACCTACTGTAAGCACTGGTTTCGAAAGTTTAATGGGGCGAGTAATTTGAAATTGGAAATGTGTTTCTTCTGCCTTAATGTTATTTTATTGTGTATTTTTTTCTTTTGAAGAGATGCTTCAAACAGACTGTTATTCAGTCTTTCAATAGGCATTTAAAAAATATATATATCTTGAGTCAGTTTCTGGATGACATCTTTTCATGTTTTAGACATTGAGATTACATGAAAGCATGTGGCTGTAACCTGACAAAAGGCATTCGATTACTTTAGCAAGGCACTGAACAGTACCTCAGCACATTTGTCACTAGATTAATTGTCTTTCAGTTTTAGCTGTTGCCTGTTTTAAAAAGCAAAATGTGTCTCATGTTTTATCTTGGTGGAGGCTGTTTCCCTACTAATAAAATGCAGAGCCTGTGTTTATGCATCACCGTAAGATGACTATATGCTGCATGCAGACTTCCAATTTGGTAGGAGTGTGTTTGACCATATAAATTAAGCTGCGTACTTAACCACCTTTAGTAGCAGAATGCTCACATAGATGTGAGCGATCGGGGGAAAAAATATCCTTCTGAAATAATTCACATGCAAATATTATTAAATGCATGCTGGTTAACATGGTTTATATTCCTGTCACTGAATATTAGCATTGCCCTTCTTGAAGTAACCTTGTTTATTGTTGTTGACATGAAGCACATTTATAATTTGAGTAAACAATGCATTAACCTTCAATGTTTCATACTGCTGAACAAAAAAAGCAATGCTTAAATATTCTTAACTGCATATCTAATGTTTACTCTTTAGATAAGAAGAATCAAGAACAGGAATGGTTATGAATCTAAATATATTTTACTATGTATTATTAAATGTGGAGAGGAAAACCCATCGGTATGTGCAAAAATTAAGATCATTGTGTAAGGTGGACGAAGAAAGAAACAGTAATTCCCAAAGTTTGTCAAGACAAGCTGGTTTTAGTAACTAGTTCTAAGTCACTGTAATAGATGTCGGATTATAATTATTAGTGGTAATAGAAACAGTAAAATTGTGGGTTTGCGTCTAAGATCACACAATATCTTTTACACCTTAAATTAGTTTTAAACTCTAAAACAGCTATAAAAGAACCACAATTGTTAAATCCTGCTTCAAATCCAGCTGAACATCTGTGAGGAGAGTTGAAACCTACACCTGTGAGAAAAATGCCAATAAATTTTAGATGGCTGCTGCAGTTTGTTCAAAGAGACGGTCAAAGCTACGAACTGAGAAATCTCATAAAGGGTTTAAAAGGCATTAGCAGAGACTGCATTTATGTGTGCAACAAAATGATGGCTTTGGATAAGCTCCAATAGTCTGTTTTTTATTTGTTCATTCTGACTCTCCTTCATTCATTTTCATTTTTCTCCTTTACTCTGTCTTCATTTCTCTCTTTCTTTCTTTGTTTAAACCCATTTTCCTTTTCCTTCAATCTTAGATCCTCCCTCTCTCTCCTCCCTGAACCTTTTCATTTTCTGCCTTCTTCCTTTTGTCTGTCATAATGTCTTCCTCTCCATCACACAGTCATTCCCTTTCTTTTACCATCAACAACTGTAGTCTTCTCTTTCATCTATTTTGCCTAACTTTTATTCCTCTTTCTCCTTCCTCCTCTTGTCTTCTCCTTTCCCCGCTCTTCTTTTCCTATATTCTTTCTTACTTTTGTCTTTCCTTTCTACCTTCCTTGACTATTTCCTTTATTCTTTCCTCAACTCCTCTCTTATTTCTGACCTTCTTTAACTCCTTTCCTCCTTTCTGCCTTCTTTATTTCATTCCTTTGTTTTTTTCCATCCTTCATTCCTTCCTATTTTCCCTCTCTCCTTCCTGGCTTCCTTCCTTTTTCTCCTCCTTAAGCTGAAGAAAAAATATACACAAATTAAAGAAATCTCTGAACCCAACCCTGTTTGTTCAAAGTTTCCTTCCTCTTTTCTTTTTTCATGAGCTGCCTTCAGTTAGGTCTTATTTAAAACTATAATATCAGTGTATAAAATCCTCTCCTCTGTATGAGCAAGCCCAAGAGTTAATTATTCATCCCGTCTATCACTGTAGTTTTTGTTAATTAATGAACCTTCAGAGGGCAAGTTCTTTGTCGTTATGTGACCTTTTTGTGATCCATTACAATTTTGTATTATTAAGATGTGTACTTAAACATGCTTGCAGTGCAGATATAGCCTTGGTTCCTCAGAGAATATTCTGACTCTAGTAGAGTATCTAATACATTCATGCTAAAAAAATATAAAAATTAAATTCTGGTGATAATACAAAGACCATCAGACTCACAGAGAAGCAGCTGAGGTACTGATGGCTTTATCATTAGCAGACTGATGCCTCAGTGCTCCGAATCACTTACTAATAGAAGAACATGTTGCAGCTACTACCTAATGTTTAGCCCATTCAACTCAAAGAAACACATTCAGCTTTCTCCAGTCAGTGCAGTTTTACCTTTTTTTGGCCTTTGTATTCAAATGACATTTAACTGATTTAGTAAAACAATTTTAGGCCTTCTAAGCCCTATCACACAGTTGCACACCTGTTTTTCTTTTGTTTGAAGATACACAACTTTCAGTAGATAATGTTCTATTTATGTTCTCCTGATACTGAAAATATATAATTTAACCTCCAGTCAAGCCAGACAGCCACAGATTCCTTTTGGACATGATTTAAAATAACAATGTGGGATGAGCATCACAACTCAGGCATGCAATATATATACACTGCTCAAAAAAACAAAGGGAACACTCAAATAACACATCCTAGATCTGAATGAAAGAAATATACTCATTGAATACTTTGTTCTGTACAAAGTTCCATTTGCACAACAGCAGGTGAAATTGATTGTCAATCAGTGTTGCTTCCTAAGTGGACAGTTTGATTTCACAGAAGTTTGATTTACTTGGAGTTATATTGTGTTGTTTAAGTGTTCCCTTTATTTTTTTGAGCAATATATATATATATATATATATATATATATATACTAATCTCCTCGTTAGTACAGTGGTGAGTATCCGCGGGAGACCGGGGTTCGATTCCCCGACGGGGAGTGAAGTTTGTTTCAGGTCCCTCTTGAAAATGAGATCTAGATCTCAACGGGGTTTACCTGATTAAATAAAGGAATTTTTAAAAAAATATATATATATACTGTATATATATATACTGTAAATATGCACCACAGTTTATGTAAGTTCAACAGCGATGTTGCAGCAACGACCCAATAATTACATTGTGCAGCATTATGCAAACACCCTGTTGACATCGTTTGAAGTGGCAGGTCCACCAGAGGAGGTCCTGTGATTTTGTTCTTAAATCAACTATAATTAGTATAGCTTTCAGGTCAAGGAGCTTTCTCAGTGTGAAAAGATTGTTGAATTTTGAGCCCTAGATGATCAAATGATCATTAAGTATAGTAGAAAAAAATTATAAGGGTTACAATTCTGCAAAAAATAAATGTCAACATTCTTATGATGTAGCACATTGTATATTTTACACCTTTCATCTTATTACACACAGATTATATGTAACAGAGGCATAATAACACACATTTATGACAGAATTCTGAATTATGATCATGTTTATCATTATTGAGAAAATACACAAGATTCATAAGTGTGAACTCATGTAAAAGGCATTTTATATGTGCCAACATACATTGCAGGATAGATACAGTGTGATAATGACGTTATGCTAAGCTAGCATATGTATTGTTGCTGATGGATCATGCAAAATGATGTAAGATAATCATGTATAAAATTTAAAAAATCAGTGTTTTGCTTTTCTGGCTTGGAAGAGTTTAAAACTCCACGTTGTTAATAAATGATGTTCTACATCAGTTTAGCTGTTTCTCAAAACTGTTGATGGATCAGTTGTGCTAAATGAAGCATATTTTTTTATTATTATTATTTTAACACTGATGCATAAGTGGGTCCTTTTGGACCTGGTGAGGTCATATTTTTGCAATATCTTTGTAATGAAAAGTTTTCATCACTTCATATTCCAGGTATTCCTCAACAAACATGTTATTGATATCATGCAATTAAAATTTTTAATTTACCTTTTACACATTTTAAGAAATAGCATGTTTTATATTACTACTCTGTTCTTCCATTAGTGGGTCCAAAATGACCTGCAGTCATTTCCTATGGAATTTAATGGGAATCTTTGTTTCTTACTAACTGTGACTGTCAGGAACACATTTTTTGTGAACCATACACACTGAGCCCTAAGTCTCACCCCTGAATAATAATATTTGACAGAGCAAGAACTTTTACATATAATTATTATCTTTATTTTTACCTCAAAAATGTGTGTGTGTGTGTGTGTGTGTGCGTGTGTGTGTAGGGGTGGGGGTGTGTGTGCGTGTGTCTCTGTGTGTGTCTGACACCCTGGATAAAAAAACCAAAAGAGATTCAGTTAAATCTCATTGAAAATGAGAAGTCTAATGTTCAAGAGTGACTTTTTAACAAACAAAATAGCCTCAGCCTACCGAAAAATGAATGGTTATATAAAAATGACAATGTAGCGGAAATCTATCTATCTATCTATAAGAAATATCCTCTCCCCTTTTCTTCACCTAAAAACAAGATCATCTGTGGTTTTTCAGGATTTGTTTTGTTTTGTTGTTGCTGTTCTGTAATTGCTATTGTCAAGTGATTGTTTACAGCCTCACTCTTTTCCCAGTCTGTGTCCCCATTTCATACCAACACATTGCCATTTTATCCCAACCTGCTTCCATTTCAAACCTTTGTTGTTTTTTTTTATCTGCTTGGTTCTTTTGTTAAATATTTTAAGGAATTATGACCATAGATGATCATAAAATCCTCAAATCTCAAATAAAATTTTAAACATTTGTAGGTTATTGAAGGTTTTCAATTACACCTTATTTTCATTGCTTGTGGTTCTGATCCTTATTTGGACTGGATCTACTTGAGAAAATATGGCAGATTATAACATCTTTTTTTAAACTAAACTGATAGAGATTACTGATAGAGTACCTCCTGGTGTGTGTTTATCAGATTTTCATAACTAGATTTTAGTAAAAAAAGGCTTTAAGTAGATTAAAGAAAATTACTTTGAATCCTCTCCTGTCAGACTGGGTATGAACTGTCCCATGGGTGCAACGTATTTGTAGGCCTGTCGCGATAAACGATAAATCGATTAATCGTACGATAAATTAAAACTATCAACGTCATTTCAATTATCGGCATTATGTCTCTTCCGGCCTTTTTCTCTTTCTGTTGATGACACCGAATGAAAAAAGGCTCAACTCCGGTGCTCTCCACTGTCGGCTGATTGTCGGCCCATTTTTAAAACCTGACAGACCACACATGAGCCGACAGAAATCCTAGGTATAACTGTTCGATCGGTTCGTTCCTGCCGTGTGGTGTCCAACAATGGGCACAAAATAATGGCTACAAGTCCAGTGAACTAATTTTAAAACCAGACATTAATCAATGCTTCACTACAATCTACCTGCATTGCATGTGGCTAGTGTCAGCGTAAAGTCCTGACTGAATGAAAATCATTATAACCTATTTACGTCACGTTAACGAAGAACAGCTGAAAAGTTACCGGGTTTATCAACTGCGGTAGCAATTTCGCTCCAACTCCTCCCCTTGTCATTTCTATATTCTTTGCATGTTGAATAAACATTAATGTTGTTTCCACGTATCATCTCCAATGTCCGCTGGACTTCGGGTTGCATCGTGTCAGCTGTTTGGGATTCCCCTCTGTAATTTCCCCTCAGAAAACACGGAGGAGAATCCGCGCTTTCTGATTGGCTGCCTGTCACATTCAACAGGCTGCGTTAAGCTCCCAGTCGGGAAAAATCCCTGATTTAGATCGGAGCGGCAACGACGATCTACTGTAACACACCACACAATCTTAGAAAGACCAACGTTTTAAGATTGTCATAAGGGGAAAAATAGGAGCAAAAAATCATGTAGTGTGAACTATTGCATCAGGTAGTCGATGGGCCCATCTTCTCTATTTAAATCTAATTATTACTGAAGGGCAACATAATATACAGACTTCATAATCTGCCCTCTTTTGGTTGAATGCAGTATTTATTTACACTTTGGCTTTATGTTGTTTAGTTTTTATCAAGTACATTTTTTGTTAATGGAGACTGAGAATCCATTTTGTTTTTGGTTGTTTTGTTTATTTTGTTTATCAGTTCCAGTGTTAAATATTCTTTTGAAAATAAAGTGTATTTTTTCTTTGGCAGGAAATCGCATGCATTATTACGTCATTTCCATTAAATCAGTGTAAAAAGGTCTTCAGACAATATTATCGTTTATCGCAATAATTTTTTGAGACAATTAATCGCTCAGCAAAATTTGCTATCGTGACAGGCCTACGTATTTGTGGCCAGCATGGCAGAAAACTCTGTTTCATGCTGCATTATTCTTGCTTTCTTTGCACTCTTCAATTATTGTTTTGTTCTTTCAACTTCTTACTCTTAAAATTGCTCTGTCTTTGTCAGACTGGCACAAGATGCTCCAGACAGGTGCACCAGTCATTTTGATGCTGTAGCCCAAATACGAGGAGAGGCTTTCTTCTTTAAAGGTAATAAAAATGGGGGTAGGTTGTGTTTTTCTTTAATATTATTATGATCTATTTTTTTTATAAATATAGCAGATGGAACATACAGTATTTATCTGGTGCAAAATTATATAAAATGAATTAATTTACAGATGAATAGGTTCAGTGTGGTAAGTAATATCAGGTGAAGATGACCAACCCACCCATGTATTGTCCTTATAATGTAGTTCCTATATGCTGTACTTAATAGATGTTGAAATATAATATCCAGAAAAGGTTGGTGCTGGGATGTCAACTGGAAGACAAGTGGATTAGGCTTCTGTTATTGCACATAAGAGAAGAATCCTGTGATATATATAAAAGTCATATAAGAGAAATGGAAAATGATAAAAAGAATGACAACTGAGGAACACAGTGTACCATTGCTTTACTTTTCATGCTTTACCATTATAAATACTTTTGTTGTTGCAGTGTAATAAGGGAGATGCATGCATACAAGTGCATGTTAGCTTCAGATTCTTCTTAAGATAATGACAAGACAGAAAACAGAATAACAAAGGTCCAAAGACTAAATCCTGCAAGACAGTCGGAGATGGACTATAATACGATTGGCCTATCAGGGAGTGTAATGAAAGTTTCTGTTTACTTAAGGTAGAGTCGAGACAGAGGAAACTCAAACCTGCTTTCTATAAATTATTTTTTTATCTAAAGTGTAGGTTATGAACTTTTCATTCTCACAGGTAGTTAGAACAGTATCCACAATCAAGAGACTGATACAGACAGCAGCAGGTAACAGTTTCTGGATCTGAGGGGCAACAAGAGAAGGGGTATAAAGCAAGAATTTATTTATGAAGACTGGAACAAGACTAACAGAGACGCTGAGTCACTACTCTGGCGCGATGTGGTAGAAAGAGACCCACAAGACCAGGGCTGATTGGATCAGACTTGCAGGTGAAGCCAATCACTCACACACCAGGATGGTGTCTGAAAATTAAGCAGAAGGGGGAAAAGAGAGAGGGAGAGCAATTTCCCCAGCCATGGGAGCAAGAAACTGGCAGGCATGACTGTAGACCCTTTGCAGCAAATGCCTTCTGGCACAAAGTACTGGGGTTACAGCAATAAAACTCACTAAGGGAAGGGTCGGGGGATCTTTTGGGATGAGCCTATCACTCTTCTGGGCCATAACTCTTCCAATTCACCAAGAATTCAAAGCTGTGTTCAGAAGCTCCGCTGTCTCCCTATGACATTGGGTGATGAGAGAGAGGGGGACACAGGAGATTGAAAGAGACCAATTTGAATTGAGACTCATTAAAGGAGGGATGATTGCAAAGAAAAAAGTCAACTAAAGGCAGAAGGCTCATCTCTAATTAGTAGAAGAGAAATGGAAAAGTAGAAAGTGCTAAGTTTTGTATTTAACAGGTATTTTGATGTTACTCGGCCTTTTAATAGGATACTAATTAAGTTTCTTGTAAAAAATGAACATTACGTTGAACTTTTCCACATTTATGTAGTGTCGCCATGACCATTGATATATTTTGTTAAGATTTTATGATAGACCAATACACAACTGATTTGTCCAACATTGAAGTAAAATTATTTTTTACTCATGAAAATTGTATAAGTGTGACATACCTTTGTATTCCACCCCTTTCTTTCCACTGACATCTCTAAATAAAAAGCAGCACAAACCATTTTTGAAGAGTCACCTAATTAGTATATAGTGTGTGTATATTGTCTAATATATTCTCAATGTACAATACACGTTGTGGAATAGTATAAGCATGGTTAGGTTATAAAACAGTGTTTCAAGCTTCGCACAGAGCACATTCAATTTGCCATTTTGAAAATGGAAAGAGTATCCCATGACTGCAAATCTACAAAGACATGACCATCTACCTAAACTGACAGGCTGGACAGGGAGGGCATTAATCAGAGAAGTAGCCAAGAGACCCAGGGTAACTATTGAAGAGCTGCAGAGATTCACAGTTCAGCCATGAGAATCTGTTGACAACACGAATATTAGTCTTACACTGCATAAATCTGACCTTTATGGAAGATTGCCAATGAGGAAACCACTGTTCAAAGAAGGTCATAAGAAGAATTTGCATTTTGCTACAAGTCATCCTCAGAGGAAAGAAAGTGCTTTTCCTATTTGCAACATATGTTTTTCTATAAATTATCAAAAAATTTGTGTTGGTCTGTCACAAAAAATCCCAGTACAGTACAACAATATAAATAGAGATTTGTTGGTTTTCTTTGTCCAGAGAACTGTGGTGATATTCTGTGCTGCACAGAGCTCCTTGAACATGACTCTGTAACATCCTGCAGGGCAGGATTGGTCCTCCTCTTTAGTTTGACTCTATTAGCCTGAGGATATGATCATACAAACCCATAAGAAGGTTCAAAAATACCTAAATACTCTGTGAAACAATGTTAGACAGGAACCGCTGTTTTACTAGGAGGTCATCAGTTTCTTTAGCTCATAAAATATTATATCCAGAACTGCACAATTTATCCCCTGTCAGTGTGGTATTAAGAAAGTAAAAGATGACATGTATAAAGCCACTATTTGCTTTGTATTTGTTTATTACAAGCACAACACTTACCAAAGTACAATTGACTATATGTTGACTATTTATTCAACCTTATGGCATGTTAAAACCTTTCATCTCAGTTAAAAAATGTCAATAATTACAACAGTCAACTTTTACACACAAGATGATAAAGCTCTGGTCTTTGTACATCTTTCAGTTTTATGCAGCTGTTTGATATCTCTTGAATGAGCTTTAGTTCTAAAATGCATTAAAAACGGAATCTTTAATCCTTTAATCCACAAATCTTTAATTCTGTACTTTATTTGACTTATTCGGTGGCCATCCTGTCCGGTCACCATTCAGTACTGAAAGATATCACATTTGGTTATGTGCTTTGTCAACCTGACTGAATTAATTTTATCTTAGACTGTTTCCCTGCTGAGGTCAAGCAGCATACTTTAGCATAAAGTTTAGTTTGATAAAAGAAAGGGAGGGGGGACATTTAAAGGGGCCGGTTGTATTTGTATTTCCTTTCTTTCCTCCTATCCCTTGAGTTTTTAGTTAAGCCATTTGTCTTGATTACATAGCACCACAAACTGAGCAGGGAGAATGTATTCTGAATTGCAGCTCCTTATAAACCACTCTCCGATGTTGTGATTGGTCTATTTTCCATCGAGATGAAAGAAGGCAACATCCATCTGTTGTGAGAGATCTGTCCAGTGTCACAATTTCGGAAAAAAAAGTGCTTGTCTGCTTGTCTTGAAGATGTTTGAAAAGGTTAAAGGTGTACCTCCTCTGGCTTTTGTTGGATTGCACCAGAAGGAAACAAATAGTGGCAGTATGTAGGAATAAAAAAAGAGCACGGAGAAGATGAAAAGAAAAAGACTAGAGCTGACATGATGGAATGAACAAAGTGCCCCCCAGGGAGATTGATGGGTGTTATTCCCAGGGATTAGCTAATATACCATTATTGCTTTGTAAATAAAAATAACCAAGAAGCAGAAGCAAAAGGGAAGCAAGGTGTGAGTCAAGTAAAATACTGTCATGACAAACTAGAAAGGGCTCTGGAATTCCAAGAACACTGTTAGAATTGGACAAAAAAGGATTTAACTCCACAAGCCCAAATAACAACAATTGAAAACAGGATGACAAAAGCTGTACAACAGGAGAAACATAGATTGAGTAAGGGATTTCTGGATTAGCAGCAGGTGTGCTAATAGCAAAGAGGGGGCTGCTGAATAGTCGAAATCGCTCCATTTGATGCATTTCCTCATAAATTCAGCTAATAATAATTTTGTCACTTGGCGGTGCTCACAAAATACATTTGTTAGATCGCAAAGTATGGGGGAAAAAAATCTTTGGCGGTGACATAACGGCAGTAATACATCTTGCCAAGACACACCAGAAAACGAATTGTATCCACATACACATGTTGTATACAAAGTGGATGTACTTTAAATGTTGTCACACTTAATACAAATAAGTGACAGGACTTTTGGTCCTTCATTTCTTGACATTTAAATCTGGTAAAATTCCCTGTTCAGACACAGAACTGGTAAAATAAACAGTGAGACAGCAGCTTCAATCAGACTCCAACCCTCACCAGTCTTGAACACATTATGAACAAATTCTGCCATCTCAAAAAGGTTATTATATTAAACAGTATTTTCTGCCAAAGTATAAATTTTATCTTTCCAGATAATTGTTAGATTCTTTAAGTTATTTTTATCCTTTCCAAATTGTATTTGGTAAGGTAAGTAAGGTGTTGCTGGAACACCTTACTTTTTTTGATGATAGCAGCTGAAAGAAATAAAGTACAGTCAGCACTCCATTTGGCAACATTTCACCAAAATAAACACGCCTTTTCTCTTAACAACCTTCTTTGGAGAAGCTCTAACCCAGTCTCTTCTGGTTCCTGAAGGGAAGTACTTTTGGAGGCTAACAAGGGAAAAGCACCTGGTGTCTCTCCGTCCTGCTCACATTCATCGCTTCTGGAGGGGCCTTCCTCCCAATTTGGATAGCGTGGATGCTGTTTACGAGAGGCCAGGGGACCACAAAATAGTATTTTTCAAAGGTGAGTTTTTACTCCTGATTCAAAGTTGCTTTTATTTTGATTTGCCTGTCTGTACGAGAAAAACATTTGTATAGCTTTGCGAATTCTTTCTTTTACTGCAATGTTTGTCCTGAATCCTCAGGTCAAAAGTATTGGTTATTCAAAGACAATAATGTTGAGGAGGGTTACCCACGTCCAATTAGTGACTTCGGCCTACCTGTGGAAGCAGTGGATGCAGCGTTTGTTTGGTTACACAATGACAAAACCTACTTCTTCAAAGATAACTACTACTGGCGCTATGACGACCACTTGCGACACATGGACCTAGGTTTCCCCAAAGATAGCACACTTTGGAAGGGGCTGCCACTCCAGCTGGACGATGCCATGAGGTGGTCTGATGGTGAGAAGCCACAAACATTCATACTTCATTATTTGATACTTTTATATTAGCTAAAAGAGGGTAACCTATAATATTCTGCATGCTATGCAAACCTGTTCAGTGAATTAGAATATTATTGGAAAGTATTTTTAAAGTTTTTATGTTAATTATGGTGATTTTTTTGTTTATAGCTAACGATTAAAGCATTGAAGGTTAGAATAATACGCCAAATGAATGCAAAGACCATCTTTAATTTATGGGTTTAATGAAAAGTATGTTTAATACCTGAGGTTATTTTCAAAATCTGACAAACGAGCCTCATCTGAATGCTATTATGAATTACAGACATGACAATAACAAAGACTTCTCACTTAATAACAATAAGAACCTGCATCCAAGATTTTCTGACCTGTGCTCCACTTTTTCAATTGAAATTAAATTAAATCGTGATTTGAGCCTGATTTATATGAACATACAGAGAAAAACTGTATAACATCCTTAATTTCTGATACTTTACCATTTTTATTATAAAATGTAAGATGTGTTTTTTAACTTTAATTTCTGAAAAGGTTATTTTAGCTGCTGGTGTGTGTGCCTATCAATTTTCAATTTCAACAGGAATCCAACCATTTTGCCATATACGTATTACTTTTTGATAGCACAGGACCAATATAGGCTTTGATTGGATGTTTTTTTTTCCATATTTTACCAACAGAGTGTTGGTAACCGGGATGTTTGTCCCACATGAGCACATGTTGTTCCCCATTACTTAATGCCCTATGACTAAAGTCTTCTGCCATAATTAACTTTTGGGAAAGGTTTGTTGGAAAAGGTCCCTTTGCTGTTTCAAATGATTGAACTATATATTTTTTTGACATTGTTTTTATTCCCATAATATGAGGAGTATTTTTTAAGATTTAGCAAGTTATGGTACAGTTTAAATATTTGTTTTTCATTTGAGATTGGCATTTCCCAATCCAATACTATGACATAGAATTTGCCCACTTACAGATTTATTCAGGTTTTTGTCACATTTACATGTTTTGGATCATCAAACACTTGTTAATATTAGACAAAGATAACCTAAGTAAATACAAAATACAGCTTTTATTAAGGAAAAATTATTCAAACAAACCTGGCCCAATGGTTCTTTGTTTCTTTGTTTTACAGGACTGTCAGTAATTAGAACTGAATATAGCTTGTGAAAAAAAATGTGGGTAATCACAGTTAATTCATAATTTAACAATTGTCTCACAAGTGTGACAAACAAAAACAGAAAATCTGTAAATGCAAATACTAAAAATGCTTTTTCAAAGCACAGGAGGACCTAATGAGTTTTAAATATTGCGTCCCGATAAGTAAGAGACGTTGAACTTGCTTTCTAACATGATAGAAATCTTAAACTCTGCCCACGCTTTAGTTGGGAAAACTTTGCAGGAAGTTTAATTGAAATTCAAATTTCCATTCAGAACTCTGTTTAAATAGCTCAATTTGACTCACAAAGACCCTGTAAAAAACTATGGATGAAATAAAAGGAAGTTTAATGAGGAGTCAGAAACAACACATTTTATTACAAAACAGGATATTAAATGTGGTAGAGATTTTGGCTGCAGTTGCTGGCAGATCAGTTCTTTAACAATACATCCAGACTCCACTGATTCCTTAATATTTTTAGACTTTTGAAAGCCAGGTGGTCTTTGCTATTCCCCGCATTGTTCCGTATTATTTTATTTATGAGTGCATTCTTGCACAAACAGCAGTTATTGTACAAGCTCTTGGAAAAGAAAATGCGGCCAAGTGCTCCACAACAGAAGCTATAAAGCATGCTGCGGTCTTGGAAAATAAAATATCTGGACTATAAACCTTTTAGAAACTAGCTGCTGAAGTTTAAAGACTGAAAACTTTTTTCAATTACTCTTGGTCAATGTAGCACAAGAGCTTTGGCCTTTCCACCATAAACACAGTAAAAATCTCTGTCAGGTGTCATGAATCCACTAGGTGCCACTGTGAGCTTAGTGGTCCCACAGGGAGCACAGATGTTAAAAAGAAAAAACTCTAAAATGGGGTGACAGGTTCTCCAATCTAATCAAAGGGGTGAGACAGGGAACATTTCTCCAGCCTTAACCTCTGCACACAGTTGAGTCCATCATGATCCACTCTTCCAGATCTATCTTCTGCTGCAACAACAAGGAATAAAGCAAAGCTTGTTTCAGACTGTTTGGATCCCACCGAAGCAAGACTAAAGGATATAAAAGTAACGGCTGATTTTACTTGGTGGCTGCCCACTTGTTTCACTTCAGTTCAGTCCTCAAACTCTTTAGCCCTTTCATCACAATCACAGTTTCCACCCACGCAGGCAAACATCAGTAGAAACACCCTGTTTCTACATTGTGCTGATTAAGCTTAGGTATGGAAATTAGAGGTTCTGTGATTTATATATATATATATATATATATATATATATATATATCCACAAGTCCAAGCTTTTATGCATTGTGTTTGAAGCATTGCTATGAAAATTCATACTTTTAATTTCAGCCCTCATTTGTCCAATTTAATACCATTGTAATTGCACAGTGACATTTATTCTGGCTGAAAATGGCATTAACGCTGCTAAGGTATATAGGTTAATAATTTCTACTTGCATAATAAAACATGACTTTTTTTCTACATTTTAATTTTTTCTTCATCTTTATTTACCAAGGTGAGAAAATTGAGAGCTGGTTCTCATTTAAAATCCCAACTTTGGAAGAACCAGCAGTAAAATCAATCAAATACTACAAACATTCTAAATTATAAGGACAGAGAGAAAATCAAAAAAACACCATTTCTATACAATACGTAAAAATGAGAAGAAGGTGCATGGATCATTTGCAGTCAATTATTAAAAGTAGTCATAGGGATGTAGGTCCGAAGCTTTAACATGTTTTTGCAAGTCATTCCAGTCATTTAGGGCAACAAACTGAAATGATGAACGACCAATGGTGGTGCAAACCTTTGGAATGGTTCTTGTCATAAAGTTACTGGAGCATAAATTTCTGCAATTTTTTTGGAAATAATAAAAAAAAAAACATGCAAAGGTAAAGCTTAAAAGGTTTGTGAACACAGTTGTGCTATTTAAGATCTCATCCCAGATATCTCTGTTCCTTTTTGTTCCTTGTCAGTACTTGTAAGTTGTGTTACCTTGCAAAAAGGAAGGGACAGTTTTTCTTGCATATTTATCAGAATTCAATTTCGTTAGAGAGCAAAAGTCAAGAGAGATGGTTAAGGTTTTTTCTCTTTTTTTCTTTTTTTGAAGTGCTGATTCTCCCATTCATTATTCCCCAAAGAAGAATCATGTTGTATTTGACAGGTAGTCTGGCTTTGGCTGTTAGAGCAAAGAGAAAGAGCTACAGTGAGAAGAAAACTTGAAATGATGAAGAGAAATCTGTTCATTGGCCTTAAAAGTCTAAATAAATCTGGAGCAAAATTTTAAAAAATTACAAATGTCACGTAATACTACTAAATTAATACTCTTAAAACCTATTAATACAAATTGTACCCTTACTTCTACATACATTCTTTATATATATTCTGTATACTAAACTCTGTGATCTTAGCTTTCTTTGTTGATAGATGGCTATTGGACAAGGGCAAAATGCATTTTAAACAATAGGCTGACTGATTTTAAACTAATTCACTGTCAGATCAGCACATCACACAAATTGCTTAAATTCATTGCCCATTATTTTGACAAGGGCACTGGTAAGTGCTTCACCAGACACACTGTGAATTTGAGAATAACTTCAAACTGTGTGGTGGGTCCATTTGTGAACATCTGATTATCCTTTGGTGATCCAAAACCTCAGTTGTTATCATGCTGATGAAAAGTTTTCTCTGTGTTCGAATCAGCATAAAAACCAGTGAATTCATCAGTCCTGGGATTTATGTAATCTTTGAAGAAATGTAAAAGTGATTGTGGTTTATATGATAAGTGGTTCTCTGAAACAGGGATTTATTTCTCCAAGATTGAGCATAAAACATTTCTCTCCACCTGGTTGATGTATTTTGATATATTTCCAACCCAAACATTTATGGTTGCACACAACATTGATTCAGAATGCTGCACCGGCTGATTGATCTAATTGCATTGAGCAATTATATTCTAAAGAGTGTCATTGATTAAAAATGCACCTGTCTACAATTCATACAACTAAGTCATATTGATTGAAAATAAAAATAAAAACATCAGTGTGTATCTGTGTACACTATATAACAGCAGTGTCTGGTATGTTTAGAGCTTAAACTAAACTTTATGGCACAAACAGGCATGTTTGTGTCCTCTTCTGGATGGGATGCATCCGTTGTCTGATTCTATGGTTCAGGTCAAGCACATGTACTGTTACATCTTTAGAGATTCATGGATTTATAAAAAAAAAGAAAATTTAAAAAAAGCTGCAGGCCATTTGCATTTTGTGTTTTTGATCATCAAAAACATCAGCAGGTCTGCATGTTGCCACTCTACAACAATTTTTGTTGAGCTATTGGGTTGACAAACTCTCCCTCTTGTCTTCAGGAACTCAGCAGCTCCTACAGAGCTGTCATGGTTCTCTCAGCTGCTGCTTTGATTAATTTCTCTTTGCCCAGACTGTCAGTTAAGGTCAACCACCCTGTTTTGGTAGGTCTGGTGTTGTACCATGCTGTCTTTTTGGATAATGAACAGTTGCTTTAAAAGTCAATCCTGCTTCAGCATTCTCCAGAAGTAAAGCCCCGAGCTTTCTGCTGTGCTCTTTGGTCTTCTTGTTTCTGTTTGTTCTCTTGTGTTCTCTATCAAACCTCGGATGCCTTCATAGAAGGAGATGAAATTATACACAGATGAACACTATTTACTAGCTAGGTCACTTCTGAAGGCAACTGGATTTAATTTACGATTTTCAGAACACAAGGTGTTGAATACAAAGTCAAGGACAGTTTCTTTCTGAGTGAGTATTCAGTATAATAACTGATGCAATTACAAATTTGTAAAGAAAATCTTTGAATTATTAAATGATTGAAACCAGTATAAGATACTGTTTCAACTATGGTTATTAAAATCCTTTTTTTTTTTTTTTGTCCCAACTTGTTTCATCTACTTTTCTAGTCTACACAGCTAGTCAAATTTCCTAGCTGTGTGGTTTCATAATATTTTTTGGTGTATGAATACTCACTCAGTCTGCAGCCTATACTTTTACAGCTTGTAGTTGGCCACAGTCAACACTTCATTGTTTTCAGCACTTATCTGCTGTCACCAAGCTGTTGAGCGTTAAAAAATCGAACAAACAAAAAAAATAATAATTTCATTGCGGCATCACAGGTGCTCCCTTTCTGTTTGCGTACAATTAATCACCTTCCTCAAAATGATTATTTTCTGTGAAGTTTCCCGAAAACATATCGTGGAGGGAGTCTGGGAGCCAAATGGATGACAGACGTTCTGTTTACTTCTAAATACCACAAATTGCCTCATAGTTTACTGACAAAGTACTTGACAGTTGTTCAGAAAGGTCATCACCAATCACTGATGGCCCCTTTCGAACATATTTCAGCCTTTTGTGATCTTTTCTTCGCCGAGGCACACATGGTTCACAGATTTTTCTGCGCAAGTGCTCTCTGCAGGGACTGTAGCATTTGCATTTTCCATTTAATAAAAAGCAGCACACGCTAAGTCAAGTGAGGTATAAAGATATTTATTGAAGTAATTTTCACAAAAAACAGAATTTTAATCAAAAATAGCTCTCACATCTCTTATTTTCCTTTTAGATGTGTTGCTGCTTTTAAATATTTGCTGTTTTTGCAACGGTTCCAAAAACTCCCAAAAACATTCTTTTTTGTGTGTTTGTGTGTGTGTGTGTTTTTTTTAGCATTTGAAATTGGCAAAACATTTACAGAAGTCCCTGCTGATTCACCTCCAGGATACTTTACTTCAACCGGATAAGCATATGTGTTGTGTGAGCTGTTGGCAGATTTGATATCTCCTTCACCTCCCTATAACCTTCATCCCATCATCCCTTAATACTCATTTTGTTTCTCATCAAGTACCAGGTTTTAAAGGAGCATGTAAGGGGATGTGTGTTACTGGAGCTCATTATGCAAGGCAAGGGCATGGTGTTTACAGGATGCAAGTCTGTATTTCTTCATCAATCTTTGATACAATATCACAATGTACAACAGGAAAATGCTTAGACTATGTGGTAGCATTGGAATTAATATAAAAAAATGTAAGGAATTTAATTGATGTTGGATTAAATTGGACTCAGTGTAGTTAGAAATGAATGTGACTTGTTTGTATGACATTGGCTTATTAATAAAATAATAAAAATGTATTGTAATAGTAGATAAGATTTGTGACCCTAACTCTCTGATGCATATGCAGGCATTACTAGTTGTTTAAACAGATATCATAGAAGTAAATATTAATAACAAATCTATTGTTTTTTTTTCATTAGTACATTTTGCAGCTGTATTGTTGATAGAATTAACATCCTTTTATTATTATATTTATTTATTTAGTTTGATTTCTAGAGGGAACGTCAAGATGCTAACATTGCTAATTCTCGATCCAAGGAGGTGGTTGTGATCCCAACTTTCTGTTCCACTGATCCAGTGGGTCAGAGTCTTAAGATATTTCTATAAAACATTTTTTTGTGTGCAGATTGAGTAATGTTTGGAGAAAAATGTGACTCAAAGATGTGATCCATCTGATTTTATTGTTCAAAGACTGCCTCAAGCTGTCTTTTTGATTTTTAAGCTTATATCTGTCTTACACTGTTCTTATGTGTAAGACAGATATATTGCTACAAGAGCAAGTGCACTTGTAGAGCACTTGCTCTACAAGTGCTGGAGATAAACCCACATAATTCTTATATTATATTTAGACTCCAGAAAAGCAAAAAGTCACAGATCACTTTTTGAAAGTTCATAGACAGTCAGACATACTGTAGGTAATGGAAAATAACTGAGCTTAGATCATTTGTGATTTCCAAATATGCACAGACAAATTGGTAATGGCCAAACATCTGGACATTGTGATTATTGATAAGCAGCAGAGGACAGCTGTTGTGATGGGACTCTGTAGGTATGGCCATGCTTAATGATGGGAACAGCAGAAAAAAGGAACTGTGGAGAAATGCCAAGAGCTCAGGGAAGAGTTCTGGCAGATAAAGGATGCAGTTATGCTTTCATACAGTTTAGTCAAGAGATATAAAAGAAACGTTCATTTAATTGTGCTAATCTAAAATTTAGAAACTCTGGGACACGTGGACTCAGAGGTTCTCAATGTCATTTTTAATGGTTAAAATATTTCTAGGTTTAAAACAGCATCACTTCTGGAAGTGACAGCGCTCAGATGTAGCTTTGAATCAACTGCTGTGATAATAAAGTTGATGTTCTTCATAAAACATCCCATCTCTGAAGCATTACTATATTGAAACTTTAAAAAGCTTGCATTAAATTTATGCCACCACACATCAAGGAAAGACACCCTGAGGTGTATGCAGACAACGAACTTGGTGCAACCTAAAACAGCCAACAGAGAACAAATAAAAGAGTTTAAGGATCTAATAACAGGGAGTAAAATGGGGTCTTCGCCTGAAAGGGTTGTAAAGATGGGCGCTGTGATATGAAATATGAATATGTATAAACTTTATAGATGTGCAGTTTAGAAATTTATTGATTTAATCATATACATGTGATCATTTGATGAGAGATAATGTCTCCCTAAAAGTGTCACATCATCATGGTTGTGACATTTTCTTCGTCCCTTAGATGCTGTTAAAAGGTTACCTGTTATTACCAGGGATTTATGATAGGTCAAATTTCCAAGTGCTTGCATTGTTGCAGAAACACTTGCATAACAAAGAACACCAAGCATAATATGTAATTTACTATATACATATATATATATATATATATATCCACAATGTAAATACATAGAACCAGGTGACCCACTACAGGTGTGCGTGGTGTATTTCTCCTAGAGACACTCCGGTCTGTATTTCTCTTGTTTCTATCAGTTCTGGTTATGCTTTTCAGCTGCAAACCTGGTGCTCTGAGTATTTTTTAAACAATAGATTCAGGATATGTGTGATTTACAGTAGTGTGTGTAAAGCTTTTTGGGGAGAAATTATGTCTGCTTTGGAACTTTAACTGCTGGAAACATTATTATATTACTTTTTTGTCTGATTTAGTAGTTTGATATGCAGCCAGCAGAAGTCTCTCCCTTCTTCTCCCTTTTGTGCAGTGTGGGTCCTCCCACACTGCACAATGTGGGAGGACCCAAGTTTGAATGCTGGCTGCATAGTCTTTCACTTTTACTGAAGAGAGCTCTTTATTCTTTTAGATTATTAGACTTTACAAAATGAGCTATTTAATAAAAGGTTCTCAGGAAACTTTTCAAAGTCATCATCACCCTTTGTTTCCTGCAGCAATTCTGAGTTCAGTGGTCTTCCAACATAATCCACTGTACTAAAAGTTAAAAATGTTACTTTACTTCAAATCAGCTGCTTCAAATGACTGGATTACCTTCAAATCTATGTCATCAACTCAGCAGGAGTCTTTTAGTGGACCATCAGTTTCTATTCTATTAAACATGCTGGAAAGTGAACAACGAAGCTCTGATATGGGGTCCTAAACTCTCAGTGAAAATAAAGAATTGTAATGGAAGAAAGAGAAAAAAAGTGAATTTTTATTACTGTCTAAAAAGTTCTATCTCTCCATTCAGCCATCTCTTCCATTGATATATATCACTAGATAAGGCAGCGCCTATTAGCCGCTATAACTAATGATATGCAACTGCAGGTGCCATTACTATGCTTTCAGTCATATTGATCAAACCAAACCATCTCACACTGTTCCAATGTGGGATGAGCGTGCATCTGTCACAAAAATGAACAAAGCTTCCTTATTTCTTATCCAATATCTACAAAATATGGCTGAGAAAATTACCAAGGTTTTTATGTGTGAAATATGTATTATACCAAAATGGAAATCCATAAGCAGTTTGGTTTCTGCTTACAGAAAGCAGAAACCAACTGACAGAGACAGACAGTCTCTGTCTATCAAAATGCAAAAGAGGAAAAAGGAAATATCTCTGATATCAGACAATTAATTTAATTTTACACAACTGCTGCTGAAACTGCTACATTTTACCCTATTTGATGACTGTTATGAATATTGTGCCTTTCTTCAAATGAACGAGGCAATTTGTAAAGTTTATTATCGCTTATTGAGCTTTTATTAGCCCCAAACCACTGTGTTGGAATGTATTTCTTTGTCAAGTTGGACCAAAAAATTCAGAAGAAATGTACATCCTGATATGAACTACCACAGATTCACATAAAGTGTGAACAATATGTGGTAGAGAAAGAAGAATCACATTACCATATGCCATAAATATCCTCTTTGCAGATTTATGATCAGTGATCAGTATGAGCTTGAATGCATTGCAATGCGTTGCATTCCAGCTAAATTTTAACAATGTAAAACCAAAATCTTACATAACTTAGGACTGTAGCTCCTACCATGCCCCACTCTTGACAGTCCAGGCCAATATTAAAATAAATTGGAGTTATTGATCAACAGTATGCTATCAAGAGGAGAAACTCTGCATAGCTGGGTAATTATAAGCATAACAAAGGTGTAAATTTTCAGCTCAAAGCAATTAGTCTGCACCTCTTTCAGCTGTCACCCTCTCTGGAATTCTAAACACATGCCATACAGAGACTGACTTCATTAGCAGTATTCATTAGACCTCCCTGAACACACACACAGCCACACACATTGCACCATTGTAAGCTGTCTTAAAGAAAGATGAGAATTTATTCCTGCAGATTTGGTGCAAACTCTCCCACCCTTCATAAACCCAGGTCTCTGACCAGCTTGCTCATGCTAATAGCTCATTATGTACACTGTGCTAACAAGCGCATTTCCTTCTTGGGATAATGACCATTTTCCGCTCATTACTTTTATGATTTTTTTTGCAGTTCTAGGCACAAAATCAGCTCTTTACGTTGGTCCCCTTGTAAACTCTCATTTTGGGTCATTTTCTTCCCCTCACCTTTCTGAAAATCTCTCTAATGACATCACTCTGAAATTCCTGCTAATGCATCTACGTGTGCTGAAGTTTTAATGTGGAAACAGCCGCTGTGCTCCATCTCTGCATTAAGGGCAAGGGAAGGGTTGCCTAACAAAAAAAAAAACAATGTAGTGCATTAATGGAAGGAAATGGATACACAAATAAAAATTTGACGTTTTTTTTTGTTTGTTTGTGAACTTCTATTCAACCCCTCTGGTTCTGTGGTGAATTAGTTCTGCAGAACTAATTTGCCACAATTACAGCTGTAGGCCTTTTGAGGATGTTTTTGTCAGGTTTGCTCTTTTTGGCCTGGTACTATTTCCTATGCCTCTTTGCAAGGTAGTTCTAGCCAAGTCAGACTGGAACAAGAACATCTATGCACAAAAACAAACTTAAGTTACAGATTTCTTGGCTTCCCTGTTCATACTAAAGAAAAAAAAAAAAAAAAAAAAACACTGCATGATGGCACCACCACCATGTATCGCAGTGGGGACTGGGTTCAGAGTGTCAATCTTTCACCAAACATGTTATTTTGTTGACGTGAGCAAATTATTTAAATTCTTTCATATATTTTCTTAGAATTTTCTTTCAACATTTTTTTTTCTTTTGTGCCTCTCTTCTATGAAGGCTAGATTGGTTCTGGGTTAACTCAGTGTTAACCTAATTCGTAATCTAAGAGTTTATGGTTGCAAATGTGGCAAAATATGGAAAAGTCCCTTTGCAAGTTCCTGATTTCTACTTTATGTTCTTTTGAGCAACTGTACCCTAATACAACAAAATGCCAACCATGTTTTCTCTTTCAATCTCTACCTTAAAGGATCATCCTATTTTTTCAAGGGAAAGGAGTACTGGCGAGTGCCGGGCAGCGACATGGAGGCGGAGGCAGGATACCCCCGCCTGATTGCGAAGGACTGGCTGCTCTGCACCGAGATGCAGTCAGACTCTCCGGACACAGAAGCCAAAAGCACGGAGACGAGGGTCAACGTGCACCGGCACCCAGACCATGCAGAGAATGGATACGAGGTGTGCTCCTGCACCTCTGACACCGCCTCACCTTTGGGCGTCCACTTACCCCCATCTCCAGTTTGGCTGCTGCTGCCTTTTTGGACGCTCTTACTGACCTTCTGCAATGAACTGTTATGATGCTGAAGCGCAGGGTAAAGTACTTGTGTTGAGTGCAAGAGAGAGACTAATTAGTGGATGCTCTGCAAGGAAGAAAGAAAAAAATTGGAAGAATTTGATCATATAAATACGGTTTATTTTGTTTGTTTTGTTCTCTTTATTTCTCTTTTTTTGGGAGTTATTTATTTCACATGCCATCTTATGGTCACTTAAAGAACTTTGCAGTAACCGTTCTATGAACAATTATCAGTTAATATCCACTGATAGTGACAGTATTAGATGTTTCATAAGCTGAGTTGCACAGAAATACAAGTTAACTTCACTTTCCAAATGGCCTCATTAATACTGAGAGGGCTAAGAAGAGGGGAACGTTCAGATATAAGTAGTTATATCATTACAGATTTAATGGCGACTTACTTTGAGGTATTCAGTTTTATGAATAAGAGCTTGTGGCTCAACCGGCTAGGGTTTGATAGCATTCACGTCAACACTGACAGAGATTTGGAAATTACAGCTTCTTACTGACAAAAAAGCTAAATCTTTCATAAAATGGGATTTAAAGCAATTTTATTTATCAGAGCACAATTCTGTAATGCTGATACTACAAATGTTTGCTTATTGGTGATTCATTTAGTTAGTTAAAATGCAGCTCAAATCAGAAAGATATCACTCATTCACAATGATGATTAATGTTCAAAGATACCTCGATCGTCTTTAGGCATTGGGCAGCTACTGGTATGGAGGGCTTAAAAAGTTATGGTTTCAAAACCACTTTTCTATCATACTAATCCTGTATTATGATGGGGTTTTTTTTAGATATGTGTTTCTGGAGCAATATGAGGCATAGGATAATGCAGTGCTGGCCCTCCTCCACTTGTTGCTTGCACTTCTGGTCAGCTAGCTAAATGAAGGCCTCTACACTTTCCCTTTGGTTTACAAAAAAGAAAAGAAAAAAACAGATTGGTTATTTTGAAATATTTAGTTATGCAAAAATATTAAACAACCATGGTTTAAAAACTGCCTATGGCTACTATTATTAGGTCTGTTCAGATTTTTTTGCAGTGAGCATCTACGAAGTCATTGTCAGTAAATGTTCCCTGATCTGCAGGGAAAATATCAGTTTGAATTTTTTTAGCCAAACTGATAATAGATTCTTTGTATTAATCTTCTTCACCAGCCAATTTTAAGACCGTTGGAATCATTTTCAAACAACTGCAAGACCTAGAAAGCACGCTAAAAAAACCATTTTGATCCTACTTCACAACAGGTGCAAAATCTATAAATTCACTCCATTGTTGGTGGAGCTACAGCAGACTGATAAGTCCCAAGGTATTTGTTGTTTTGATACTACAGGCAGGCTCAACCAACTTAAATCTGCATAGGAACACAAACACACTTCTGCTTTGAAAACAGCACTAAACATAAAAGCCTTTTGTAAAATTGTATTCTGTTATATATGCAAATGTCCACAAAAATAATCTTATCACCCTGTAAGTGGTAAAAAAAAAAAAACAGATAATGCAGGCCTTCTTTGGTTCTCATATTCCACCACTCTGAGAATGTAGTTCCTTATTTTAAAATATAAATGAGCTTTTGTTGACAATAACTACACACAACCTCTCAATCTACCAAATCAAGCCTTAAAATTGATGCGGTTTTTCATCTAAACTGTGTTTATTATGACCATGTATTCAGTAAAAAACACAAAAACAAAACCTCACCTAATGAACCCAAAGTAACAAAAGGCTGTCATGATGGGGATGCTCGGTGGATTCAGTTGTTGTGGAGGAGTTTATTTATCCAAAACTTTATCCCTTAGTCTCTCGATGTCCAAGTGTGCATCCTCAAACTCCTTTAATAGTTTGACTTGCATATTCTGAAGCTATCTCAACCAAGCACATGATTACCGTTACCCTGCACTGTCATCCAAATTGGATCCATATACTGTATGTCTCTATTTGATTGAATGAAGCTGTCGGCTTATCCCTGAGGTTAGCTGTAGCATGGAAACGAGGGCGATGCCAGGAGGTGAGTTGCCTTTTTTAATGGAATCATTTCTCTTTGAAGCCTTTTGAAGTGTGAACTAGATAAGATTTGATCAGTGTATGCCATATTGATGACTTTAAAGTTTTATGATAAGATGTTAAAGAAGCAGAATGCACGTGTGAACTCCATGAGTGTTACCCACTAGACGTCCTCTATAGGCTGAAGTTGTTAACTCCAACCAATATATCTGTTAAATAACTGTAAATCTGAGCTAATTTATTACCAACAGAAAAATGAACAAAACAGCAACAAAAAGTGTAATATTCTGTGCAAATATCTTAAATCCAAAATCAAAATTACTATAAATAAATCCTATACATATTGTTACCGTACTCGTAATTCTAAACTTGTTCCATTATTTTGACAGCAGCAGGAATAATTGTAGCTTGTGTGTTACAAATAAATCTACCTTATGAAAAGCTGTAATTTCTAAAATGTTTGATCAAGTTGAAAGTGAATACTCTCAGATGAAAGATAGATTTGTTCTGTACAGTCAGTCGTCATATATACAGTATATACCAGTCTACATGGACAGTATCTTGGAAAAGTATTCATTTGGCAAAGTGTTTTACACCTTTCATTGGGATTTTCTGTGACAGACCAACACTAGTAGTGTATAAATGGAGAATAATTTTATTTCTACTAAAAGAAATGTAGAAACCTTAGTGTATTTAGCTTTCATGAGAAATGACTTTATCTAGTCACCTTTCATCTGCAAATGTTTTGTAATAGCTCTCTCTAGCAGAGGTGGATAGCTTCATAGTGAAATATTAGACGATTTTTCTCAGCAAATTAGCCTTAAACTCTGTCAGATTGGTTGAAGAGTGTCTGTGAACATCAGTTTTCATTGGCACATTTTGGACTTTTTTAATATAGGAGTAATCTTTGATCTGAAGTATCTATTATAGCAAAAGCTGCACTCTTATGATCATTTTTCTGATTTATGGGCAACCTCTGCCCCAAACCCAACTATTTTTTATTCTCTTAACAGTTTTATTTTAAGAATTGGATTTCGTATAGCTCACCTCTGACCAGCTTTCCTGTTACACAGCATGATGATGCCACCCCCTTTTTCAAAATGGGGATGCTGTTTTCCAAATGACGTGCAGCATTTGTTTTCCACCCCACACCGAGTTTTGAGTGATGTCCTAAAAGCTTAAATTTGGTCTTGCACGCCTTGTCTTCTTCATCGCTTGTGGGCCCCTGCAAACAGGATGTCCTATTCCTTTCTTTCAACCATGACTTTCTTTTTGTCACTCTTCTGCAAGGGCTAGATTTGTTGGGTGCACTCCTTTTGTCAAAAGCCAAGGTTTCTTCCCATCCTTTCCATGCCCTGCCTGTCAGTTTATGTAGAAATGTTTGAAAATATGCCATTTTCCATTTTCAAAATTAAGCAGGGCTCTCTAAAATGCTCAAGGTTCAGCATTCTCAAATGTACTGATTCCTGAAGGCAAATTAATTTTATTCAGGGGCATCACAGTAAAGGGGACCACGTTCATTACACTCCACATTCTTCAGATTTGTATTTGCAGAATAACTTTGGAAGCCGTGCGTCGTTTTCCTTCCTATTCTCTACTTTTCACTAGTTTACATTGATCTATCACATAAAAACTCAATGAAATACATTTAAATTTTGTGGTAGCATGAAAAGGTTCAAGGGGTATGACTATTTTTCTAAGACACTGAATGAGCCGGGTTGAGATTCAGATCAGCTGATCCCAGAGGATGAGACAGGATCCCTATTAGTCTGAATATAGACTCCCACCAGGGGGAAAAGCGATATCCTGAGGTGTCATCATTCGACAGGTGACTGACACTGCAGCGCACGTCTGTGCAGGCAGGTGTAATGTACCTTGGTATGTATTGCAGATAGATGGTTAGGTTTACAGATCAATGACTCTGTGGGAGCTTGACGTGTTGAAGACACATGAGTGGCATGCTGGTTTTCAACAGGTACACGCACAGTCAAGAAGAAGACAAGGGAACATAGAATGTTGGGGGAAAGACGACAAATGAATGTCGGACAGAACATTCAAAACCAAGATTCCTGCTGTTGCTTATTGACGTTCTCCTTGCTTTCTATCCATTTCCTGCACTCTCCCTATCACACAGGTGGTACCTCCCCTGTTCAGATTTCTCACCTTAAGCACTCCCTGCCATAACCAGAGGTAGTATTGGTTTGCTGTATTTTCTTTTGTATTAAGTATGAATATATTGTGAGCCATTGCTTTGATGAGATGACAGTTCGTGGAGCATTTCCGACACAAGCTCAAGCTCCGTTTGATGACATCTAACGCAGACCTCACAAAGGCAGCAGATTTGTTATTGTTGCTGATATATTTACCTACAAGTTTAAATATAGACAGATATATTTGAGTCACAATGTTCCATGGTTACTGCAAACCAAGTGGACTGTGTATATTTCAAGGTGTGTTTTCTAATGTAAAATATTTTTGTAGAAAAAAAAAACAAAATAAAGATTCTGAATGGTTTTCCTGGCTAATCATGGTTGCATGAGTGTGCAGTAAGAGAGATTACTTTGAGGACTCTGTCTTGTGGCTGAGTGTGTAATTATTTTGTGCCATTGAAAATCAACCCATGCTTGGAGACAGATGAAGGTAACAGAACAGCTTGCAGACACCAACTGGGAGTTGATGTCTATCTCTGTGGCATTCTTAAGAACGTTTTTTCATACATTTATTTTGTAATTCTGAGTGTTCATAAATATTGCAAATTGTGTTATGATAATCCCCCCACAAAATCACTCTTTTGCTGTTATTTTTGTTCTTTGACGCTTATGTTGACACTAAGGTGAAAACGCTGTATAGTTTCTGAAGATGTGCATGAATCAAAGAAGAGAACAAACTAAAGACCCTTTATGGACTCCTGAGGAAATCACAGTGTCAATTTTGAGAATTTATTCTAAGAAAATATCAGCTTTTAGGCAGTATTTATAGAATAGAATAGAATTCAACTTTATTGTCATTGCACTGTCACAAGTACAAGCATCGAGATGCATCTTGCTCATAATTAGGAGGATGTATTTCTATTTTCAGATTTCTTTTTTCTTGTTTGAGAATTATTTTTCCAAGCGTATGATACCAAGAAATCCATATTATGCTGAACAAGGTTAAGAGCCATCAAGTCAGATTCACTTACAATAACTTTTTCCAACATTCAGATAATTGGTTATAACAACAGTAAAGTATCTTAACCTCAATCATTCATCTGTCTGCTAGTTCATCAGTTAATTTACCCATCCATCCATGTATGTTAAGATTACATTTAAACTTTTATTTATAACATTCTTAAGTAACTCTAAGTCTGTAACTTTGAAAATATGTGAACAAAAATACCCATATAACATGATAAATGAATCCACTGGTATTCTCTCCACGTGCTCCTTTTGACACAACTTACAGGCCACGGTGTGACAGCACTGAGAGCCTTTTTCCCTCCTCTTGACACTCTCGAGTGGTGTTAATTAACTGGTGTGTCCCATCGGCCACCAGAAGAGCACAAAACTCCCTGGAGCAAAAATGATACCAGGTCAGTTCTTATCACTTTGTCCAGCTGATCCTGTTTGAGCGCGATGCTAAGTGATCAAGTTAGTAGTATGTGCCATACAGGTATTTGACTGTTTGTTTCTACTATCAAGTTAATTGATTTTTTTTTTTTTTTAAAGTTCAAGGGGTATGGTCATTTCATTGAGATTCATATATCATGTACCAAGGTTTTCTGAATTCATATAAACGATTTTATTTTTATAATACTTAACTGATCACACCCAGGATAACTTGGGTTTTCTCTGCAGAGAGATTCTCCACCTGAGGCATCTGTACTATGGCTTCTTCTGGTTTATAGATGAAATGTTTTATCTCTGCTCTCTGCACTCTGGAGACAATTATTGAACAGTGCAAACGATGACTTTTTAAACTTCAGGTCTTCCACATTGTTGTGCCTCAAACTCCTCTTAAAATATATTTCATTTTATTTATCTGTTCTCCGCAATGGGAAAGAAAAATTGGATTTCTGAGTGGGTTGGAAATTTATAGAAAGTGAAAAATTTAAATATTTTGCATTCAAAGAGCTAGCATATAATTCAAAATCACATTTTCCCTCAATGGTAGCCCCAAGTCTTTAGGGAATGAAGTTAACAGCGTCCCCAGAGAGATTTTGCCTGTTCTACCTAAATATTCAGGGAGGATTTATTGCAATTTCACGTCCATATAAATTACACTGAAATAAAATTCACTCTATGCCACAGGGAGTGCAAATAAAACAAAATACAATAACGTTGAACAATGCAATTTGAGGACAGCAACTGAATTGGATGGGATGTCAGAATGCAGCTATTTCAACGGCGCATTTTCCATGGAGAATATGACTCACTGCCAAGGGCATCATTGTATCATCGTTGTATCTAGGGCAGCACAAGAATCAGAACCACAGTCCATGAAGACTAGGTGTTGTATAAAATCTTCAAAAATTATTTGCAATTAATTATATTAGAAGTCAGATTTTAGCCTTTTTATGGTTACTTATCCTCAAGATTTATGGTAACAAATTCAAAAACACATGACTGATGTAGTGAGTGACTTTCTGAATTGGATAATTGATGGTGGGGTACACATTTGTCCTGATGGAAACAAGACATAACTAGTCCTTATTGGATGAGAAACCTTCATTGCCAATGTTGGACATTTCAACCTGTTGCCACTTTAGACACCTGTGGTTGTTATCATTTCAAATGTTGCTGCCTTTCACTGCACATCTTGTACTGACCATGCATCAGTTCATACCCACCAAGGGGATGTTTCTTACTTTCACAACTAATACTTTAAAGCTTCCAATGTTCTATATCATACACATAGTCTGCTGTTAGAAAATGTAGTTATTTGATTTAATTGCAAAATCTCAAAGGTAGGTGACTTTAAGATATTACTGTTTGAACAAAGGACATAATGTATCATACTTTAGTTGAGTCAACATGCCCAGAAACAGAGTAAATACATGGTTTTCAGGTAATATACATTTGAGTTAAAAAGTGAGATTTGCGTTTTATGTCAATACTTAAGTACAATTTGGTGTAAGTACTTGGTTAAGAAATGGTTAGGAGTGAAACGGGTAGGTACCAAAGAGGTGTGATGTAAAATGGTCATGTATATTGGTATCAAATGGTTTATTTATACTAATTCCTTGTTACCTCCTAAAACATTAGGAGGTGGCAAAGCAGAAAACTGTCCCAAAGTTTCCCAAATATCATGAATACTCTCTAAAAGGGTTTTCTAAAAGAAAAAGAAAAAAAAAAACAATCTTTTTGACTTGGTTTTTACTCCCACAGGACCAGTTTTATAGTAAAACATAAGATTTGTCAAATGTAAAAGGACGTTTACTGAATATGAATGAGATTCACTTTTGACAAGATGTGTTTCATTGAAACTTTTCACATAATGGATTCACAAAACCAATGTCTGTCTCATGGCAAACAGATCCAACTCCCAAACTTTCAGTGACACAGTGAAGAAGGAAAAAAAATTTGATACAGTGTGGGAAGAAAAAAAAATGACCTAGACTGTGTATGTGAGTGTCACACTTCACTGTGGAGATGAGATGCTGTCTGAAAGCTTAGCTTGGCTTCTTCTTGATTCATGCTTGGTGTACCATTGAGGAAAGAATCTGCAGACTTGTCGAGCTCCAGCAGTTCTCCGCTGTCACATTCCACTAAAGGTCAGACTGGATTCAACTTATGCCCGCACACAAGCTGAGGAATATACTAGGACTTAGCCCAGAGTTTGAGTAGAGGTTTCACCTCCACTGTGGATGTAGGGATGGAGTTCCAGGGATAGACGTGAGATCGCTCACTTTAATGAAGCAAGTGTGCAAAGAAGGGTTTTTTAAAAAGGCATGGATCGCGGCTTTCCCTGCCGGACAAACTAGCATTTTTAATCAGATAACGAGCAGTTCGAACCCCTCTGACCATTTAATTGAACTTAGATAAAATGGGAGCAAAGTCAAAGGGGACCAATTTCAGTGAGTCACCATACACAACACTACCATCCTGAAATTAGTCCAGCTAAACAGAATGCAGCCTTTATTTGTTAGAGGCACTGGTGCTCGTCCAGCATTAAATTGCCTAAAACGGGGGGGAAACAAATCCAACAACAAAGATGTTTTCACCTGAACCTGGAGCTACTTATCACCATGTAAAAGCTTCAAATCCAATTTATGAATACAGAATGCCTCCCTCAAGTATAAGTCTCCCCTGTTTGTAGTAGAGAGTATTGAATTTCCTTGAGATCCTCAGTTTAATTATCTGCCATGACCTATTGGCAGGAATTACAAGGTTAAGCGTCGTGGTGCAGTGCGCAGACAAAAGTGTTATGCTGATAACGTCTTGTACGTGCATTGCAATGCAGAGTTGGGTATGAAGAGGCGGTGACCTTCTTGGCCAGATTACTAGCCATCTGTCTGCAGGAAAAGCTGAAGAAATGAGCCAGGCACGGCGCCACAAAACCCAACAATGGTTACTCAAAGAGAAGATTGCAGGAGGCATTCACCCTTTGGCAAGCAATGAAGGCAATAAAGCTTATCATAAAGAGCTCATAATGCACAAGATGGGCAGCTGGAGGGATTTTACAAATAGAAAAGAGAGTAGTGAACAGATTAAAGTTAGCAGGCGATACTATATTTCATAACACAATTGGAAGAGTTTATGATGCAGTTTGTCTTGTTTGCAAAAAAAAAATTAAAATCCTGCAAGGATGAAAATGAACTCCAACATTTTGTTGCATGGATTCACTTATCAATACATAATAAAAAAAAATATTCTACTCTAAAAATAGTGCATGACATATTAAACCATGTCAGTATTTCTTTAGTAAAGACTTGGTGAACATTTAGAAAAAATAAATACACCTAAGGATTAGATAGCTTGTAAAACCTCCTTCAGCAGATGTTAAGTTTGTTTCTGTGTGATTTTATGAATCGTATGAGGGAACCTACGGAAAGATGAAAATTTGTGTAGGAGCTACTTAACAATTTCAAAGACAGGAACTCAACAGTCATTTTCCATATTGACCTTTTGTACTGAAAATTAGAAAAACTTAAAATCGTAAGAAGCATAGTCTTAAATTAGAAAATATTCAAAGTTTAAACTCAAACAAAAATAAACAAAAAAATAGACATGGACTGGACATAGAAGGGAGCTGATGCTAACTGCTAGCCCAAGAAAAGCTACAATCGAAGGAAACTTTTATTGTCTTAAGATAAATTCAGCTTCACAAACATCCTGTGTGTGCAATTTATAAATAATTAAAGTATCATCACATTTAATAGGTGACTATTTGCAAAAGCAATGGAGGACATAGAGCCATTTTTTATCTTACTGTGTGAAACGTGCTCTTTCTCTAGCTCAGTAAATGTCTCATACAAAAGCAGAGCAGCATAAAAGGTAAAAACAGCATAGTGGTTTAAGTGAATGGGCAATTAACAATGTTTAAGATAAGATAGTAACTACTTATAAGCTTTTAACGAAAATCCCAAACTATCCCTGAAGCATGTCAAGCAAATGCTGTCGCTTTGGGTATGCAGACATGGTTGAGTCATTCACTGAGGTTACCCAGGTATAGCAGCAGAATAAGCCCACATCATCATTCTTACACTACCATGTTTTCCGGCTAAGATTTTTGTGTGGATATTGGGTGATCAGTTTTCATCAAAAGTGATAGTTCAGTCGTCGTATTCAAATCTGTGTTATTTTAGAAGAAAAAATGTGCCTTGCACAGCACATCAAAACAAGCCATACCTCACTAGATCCATGTTTTTCAGCCAAGGACTGAACTCTACAGTGTGAGATTCAGCTCTCAGATGTCTTTGCATTTGCATTCAGGCTTGCACAGCCTGACCTGCAGGTGGAATCACAGCGAATTCCACAGCAGTAAAGGTTCTCTTTGGTGTTTAACACTGGTAAACAGGTTCTGCATGGCAGATATGCACTTTTTTTTTTTTACATAATTCTGTTAGTTTTTCCCCATATCATTTCATCTGTGTTTTATCAAATTTTGTGCTAAATATATAACAAAGTAGTTGTAGAATGTCTGCACACCCTGCTTAAGTTTGAGTTTTTGTGAAGTAAAACTAAGATAAATAAAATCAGATCTTAGTTCAACTTGAGCTTAATGTACATGAAATTATTGAAATGATAATAAATAAATTTTATTAGGAAAATATATACCTACACATATTTTAAATTCTAGTAAATCTGATTAACTTGATGTTCAGCAGTCCCAGATTAGGGTTGACAGACATAATTCTTTTTTTTTTTTTTTAACAGAAAAAAATCAAGACCTAGTAAAAATCTAAGACTTTGTGAAATTATGTTTCATGGTCTGACAAAACTATCCCCAACATTTTATCTAAAGTTATGTTGGGCACCAAAAAAGACGAGGCCCATGTGACATTTTTATTCCCTGAAACTTTACTGAGAGAAAATATTTGACTTTATCAAAAGGTTTAAAGAAAAGGTGATAGTGTCTGTAGGGGCTGTGATTTTTTTTTTTTTTTTTTTTTACAGGCATGATTGCCGTGAGTGAATGTAAATATTTCATTCACACACAAGCTCAACAAGACCCACCTTCAGAATCTGTATGCAGTGTGCACGTACTTTGGGACCTGTCTGGCTAGGAATTTTCATTTCCACCCAGAGCGAACACCTGAAGGCTCTTCCGCTGACTGACACAAACAAAAAGTTGAAGTAGGCCAGGAAGAACCAATCAATCATCCTGTTGGAGCCACAGAGCAACAAAAATAGTCAACACCAAAGCGAACTCCTGCAGAGTTAGACACCTGTAAGGTTGTGTGGTGTGTATCCTTCTGTAGAAACACCAACTGTCCTGCTAAGGCAAAAACTGTCTGGCATGTTAAATCAAGCACAAGACTAAAAGCAGAATTATCATTTGTTTGCTATTTTGTAAATCTGTCACTGTATTCGCCAGACTGCAGCTTGTCAGAGTCACAGCCTTGCAGCTGTTTTTAACTGAGATTAATCAATGTGACTGCAGGGATTTTACATAATAATAGTAGATATAAATTCAATAGTGTAGTTGTTTTTTAGTTTATTCTTATATTTTCTTTGCTTATGTTGCCTATTATTTTATATTGTTATTATTTATATTATTATGAGTTATATAGGAAAACTAATAAACAAACAAACAGAAAAAGTAGCAAAGAAGCTTCTAATTGAATTTAAATGTTCACCATTTCTGGGATTTTCCCAGACTAATTCACTCAACAGTAGAAATGTTGAACTGAACTGGTTTACATTACATCACTGCCCTCTTCTGGTAGTTATACGAAACCTTTTGTAAATATTCATCAGCTGACTCCTGCATATTGATACTTAATGCATTGTTGTATATAATTTGTTATTGTGCATAAATATGGTGCAGCGAGGGTAAGACCAACTTTTTCCTTTCAGCAGTATGTTTCCTTAGCGTCTAAAGGTGCAGTAAATAGAGTAATATAAAAACATACTAGAGATTCTGTAAGGTTGCGATACTTACAAGTCCAAACACATGTAATGATAGAAATTAGTTAAATAAGTAAAAATTATGTTGCTGTAGACTAATTCGGTATTGTATATAGTTTGAGTCAAGAATTGTGAGTTATACGAGTTCCTACATTATGGTTTTCACCCAGCGTATACTTGGTTAGGTTTTCTTTCTTCTGTGCATTTTTTCCCCAAATGTTTCAACACCCAAGTAACAGTAGCCTCAACTATTGGCTGAGTGTATAATTATTAGTTTCTCTTCATTTTTTATGTTTCCTCACATAAGTACTCTAGCAGTGGTTGTTTGTCAATGACTCAACTTCACAGATTTGCTTAGAGTGATTGCCCATTCAGACAGAAGCTCTATTTTAAGTCTTGAGATGTTATTTCAATATTTGCAGATGAAGTGCTTTCCAGTGATGTAATCTATTTTGCTAAGTGCACCAATTCCTCCTGAACAAAACTCCCTCACAACATAAAGCTGCCACCATACTTCACAGTTGGAAAGACAGTCTCAGACTTGCTTCTGCCTTTTTCTTTAACATCTAATGATGGTCATTATGAGCCTTCAATTTAGTTTACTCAGACCACGGGCCTGTCTCAGAAATGAAGGCCTCTGTCCCTGTGTACTTTTCAAACTTGTAATCTGGATGTTTATGTTGCTTTTACTGTAGAATGATGGCCTCCCCCTCACAAGCTTTTAAGCCTGTTGTTTTACTTTATGTAAATACCAACACTGTCTTACCAACTTCAACAAGCATCTTCATCAGGTAGTCTATCTGTTCTGGTGTTGATATGAACAATTTACAACAAAACACATTATTTTCTGAAAAATCAAACCTGGCTTCTTTTTTAAGTATTTTGATAGCTGGATATTCTCATGTTGTTTACATTTCAATATTCAAAATGGTGAATGAGGAACCTTCATTCCTCAGGAAAATTTACCTACCAAAGTTGTACCAACCAAATTATGATTATAGTTTTCATCCTGATATCTTGGTTTAATTATAATATTTTTATTAGCTGAAAGTCAAAATCATCAAAATGGACAGACATGTGCGCAATGTGCGAGTTTAAGAGCTTATTAGTTACAGACACGAAATCAACGTAATGATGGCATTGTATTATGTATACTTATTTCTGTGTTGTTTACTTTCTTATAAATTCAAGAAATTTAGCGTGTTTTGACTTAAACTATTTTATCTGAAACGTCTGTGTCGTAATAACAACTTTCCTAAGTGGATTTTATCGTACACTTCGACCTGTCGTTTTCGCTTTATGGCTGCTGAGAAGGAAAAACGAGTGACGTCAAAGCTACAGCTGTAATTGATATGCGCATGCGCATTTGCCATCGAAAGCAGATTCCGCTTTGTTGTGAGCGTCGATGCTGTGACTTTCAGCGAAGTCAGCTGCTATTTTGCAACGTATTGCGAGGATTTTTTTATTTTATTTTTTTTATCGCACTCACTGGACATTAAATGTTGTCAACTTGCAAGCTCAGTTTGTCGTCTTTTCGCCGGGTGGAAGTCTCAGGCGACAGAAGTCTGGACCTCCTGTATATAAACAAAACGCAGCAAGCTGCTTCTTAAGGTGGCACGTCAGACAGCTGTAAAGGGGCTGCCGTCGTCGGCTTCCAGTTTGGCAAGTTAGCTAACTTCGTGTTAGTAGCTTTGCCAGTGATGGAAATAAACGTACAGCTCTGTTAGGAGTTCAACTCCAACAGGGAACCGTGCGAACATGAGAGAAGAGGACAATTTGCTGGTAGGAAGCCAGTCCATGGCAAGCGAAAGAGGGGGTGAACGTTCCTGCAGCAGCCCCCGCTTGACTGAGGAGAAAAGACTATCCAACGAGAAGGGTGACCTGAGGCCCCCTGGTTATTGGTCCAGGTCTTAGTTGGAGAAATTCGGACTTTCGATATGGAGACGGTGGGGAAATTTGAGTTCAGTCGGAAGGACCTGATAGGACATGGCGCATTTGCTGTCGTTTTCAAAGGCAGACACCAAGAGGTGATTTTCCTTTTATACTTACGATGTAACAATTATGAATGACCAATATAGGATTTCCAAATGCTTTTGATGCATTGTTGGGGGATTATTCTCATTTTCTGGTCATTTAGGACGTTTGTTATTATTGTACGGCCTTAAGAGGCCTGGTCTAAAAGACAGGATATTCCCTGAAAACCACCAAGCTATCACATTAAACGCTTAAATAATCTTCGCAATTCTTGCAAAAATGTTTTAAAAAGGCATATATGATTGCGTTGTAGCTTTTTCTGTTTTAGTCGGCATAGAAATGTGCAGATGTTGCACGTCGACTTTGCAAATTCAAATATAGGCCAGTAGACTCGTATTGTTTCCTATGAAAGCTCTAGACTAAGGCCAGTGATAGACATGTTGAAACACGTAACACAAATGCATATTAATTATTATGGCTTCATTTACTTAACCAGTTTATTTCAATAATATAAATGGGTAAATGAAATACCATAATGTAACTAAACCAAGTAATGCATGTTAAATGTCATGTTCCTATGTGCAAACGCTGGATATGTCTAAACGCATTTAGTGTTTTACTTTTAAATATTTCATTTCTATGTAACTTAAGTTGAATGCATAATGTTGGCAAATTTAGTTTGCAGGATATATCGAATGAAAATACAGAAAAATCTACAAAATTTCTTGAGAATAGCAGAAAACTTTGCACTGCTTGTTCCCTCCACCAGAAGGTGATCTTCTGTGAAATATATTTCCTTCTAGAAACTCGACTGGGAGGTGGCAGTAAAATGCATAAACAAGAAGAACTTGGCCAAATCTCAGACGCTGCTGGGGAAGGAGATCAAAATATTGAAGGTGAGCCAGAGTTATTGGGATTGCTGCAAGAAAATACATGTGGAAACATAGCAATACCAAATTGATCAACAATCCACAATTGCATAAATGGACATGATCTTTGCAATAAATTATCAGCATATTTCCATATTTTGCAACATGGTGGTGGTAGCATCATTCTGTGGGGATTATTTTCTTCGGCATTGATGGGGAAACTGCTCAGAGTTGAAGGGAGAAGATGAATAGTTCTAAATGCAGAGCAAACCTGGAGGAAAGCCTTCTAGGAGAATGAGTGTAAATGTATTGCCAGGGCTACAGTGGAGCGTGTAGATTAAAGCATAGTCTGTGTATTAGATTGGTCCAGTCAATGTCCAGACTGAAATTCAAGGACTCTGTGGCAAGACTTGATCACAGACACTGTCTGTCTAATCTCACGAGGCTTAGCTATTTTGGAAAAAACAAATGTCAAATGTAAAAATGTCTGGCATGTGCAAAGCTGATAGAGACATATGTCCTAAATTTGGCAAAGTATTCATCAATTTATTTCCATTTTACAGTTATACCCAATTTATGTGTTTGATCTGTTACATAAAATCCCAATGAAATACTTTAAAGTTGGTTGTTGCAATATGACAAAAATGCCATACTTTATGACACTGTATTTCTGTGAATAGTCAAGGCTACAACCTAAAGCCAATATTTATTTTCTGACATTTCTACAGGAACTGAAACATGAGAACATTGTTGCATTACTGGACTTTCAGGTATGTGTGTATTTAATTAGGGCTACAGTGCCAAATACAGTTTGGTATTTCTATTTAGTTAGAAATACCAAAACATCACATTCTTTCTTGTAGCATTTCCATTGGTCTGTAATTGGAAAATGAAGATAGATTCTTGCATATATGTTTAATGTTTGCCTTCCCCCCTTCTCTCTTTTACTGCGTATGTTTATTTGCATTTTTACTCTGTAAAAGAGGATTTTCTTCATTTCTTTGCTGCAAAACGTATTGGCTATAATCTGTCTGACCCTCATTCGCATTCTTTAGTAGAAAACAGATCTTAGTGTCAGTTTACACCCTGACTTTGTGTCCCTGTGAGCACAGTCATTGCTTCCTGTGTTTACATTTTGCATGCAGTCACATAACCCGTTCCTGTCAGTCTTCATTGTTAAGACGTTCTCTGGGATCTGTAGTGCAAATTTGACCCATAAATCATATGCTTTGGCATTCTCTGCAGTATTTACATTCAGACATCGGGTAGCTATACATATTGATCTGTTAACTTGCTGCTGAGTTGTTGGGGGACAAACCTGAGTCCTTAGTGACATTGATGCTGTTGCTTGTAGCCTAGTTACCAATCCAAAGCGGCCTGCTGCAACACCTCCTGGATCGCTGTTATATCATGTCCCTCACGTCTCCTCACAAAATGCTATCTGATCTCAGCAGGTGTTCCTTTTGTTTTTTAGTCCATAATTAACACCCTACCAGCTGGGTGAAAAACACAATGCTGTTTTACAACATTCTAGCCTAAGCTATGCTAATGAGACAACAGTTCACTGTTTGATGGAAAACTCTTTTTAGTTTGCGATGAAGCATTGCTGTGTTTTTTTTATATATATATTTAATCTCTTAAATGAGTTAAGATGTTTAAGAGTTGCATTTTTTTAAATCCTTAATTTGCAAATAATTCAAAAGTGTACCGTGTTGTGCATGTGATTTCTGATTTTGGATGTTTAATTGCCTTATTGGCAGTTGTTGGTTCCACCTCTGAGAATACCTTTTGTTCTCTAAACTCTATTTTTCTATAGCTAGTGCAGCACCTGCTGGCTTTTGCATGACTGGTTCAAATGAACTGAGCTACAGTACTGTTGATGAAACTGTAGCCTGGTGGTGTTGTTGTGAAGTATACAACTGCTTTGTTAGGTCATCATCAGTAGCCTGGTAAAATAAAAAATCTCTTTAAAAAAGTTGTCACATTTGTGCCAAGCACAACTGGGCTGCACTCCTCACTGACAGCGGGTGGCTGAGAGCGACAGGAGCTCTGTTTCTTCATAGGACAGTCCAAGCCAGGCCTCTAAGATTACAGGTTTCTGTTGATGTTCTTAGCTGGGGATTAATCTGTCCATTGATCCACATCTCAGAAGGTCACAAAGAAAGTGACACCAAACGAAGCACTGCACTCCAGCAAAATTCTGGCTTTCATATTGAATCTGCTTTTTAGACTGTCCTGCAAAGAAGGATGAAAGCCAGGTCAAAATCTTAAATAATTTTAAATGTCATTTCTTCGAAATACGTCATGTTTCCTTTGCTTGCAAGAAAAAAAAAAAAGATTTTTTTTACTGTTGCATAAGAACATTGACAACTATTGGTTGGAAGTTTAAGGCTTTGACATGCATTTCCACATCTGGTTAGATGTGGTCAAGCAGGTTAGATCTCACAGTCCCTTTCTAAACTATTTCTAGGTCGGTTGAATTACAGCGCTCTACTTAGATTTACAGTTTTTCCTACAGTGTCTTACGGGGCAATATTGAGCAGATTTGTATACTGTTTACCCGAAGGACAAGAAGCACAAAGCAAAATAATTTCTTATCTGAATATTAATGTTGTTTTGTGTTCTTGTGGTTCCTAATAGATAAAGTGCCTTGAAAATCCAAGTGGGCTTTTAAAGATGGTAGAAGTAACTTCACACAGGCTTCACGGTTGGGCAAACGGTAAAGGGGACTGGGACGAATGGATTAGGTCTAAAGGAGTGCCACAGTCACTCTTTTCAGGGTAATGATGTTTGAAAATTACGGTGGACAAACTATCAGCGCCGAATCTTTTAAGAAACTAACTGAAGACTAGTTACCTCAGCAGATAGCCCAACTAAATCAACCAGCTAGTTTTAAGTTTGTTTGCCTTTCGGTGTTAAACTGTAATAATCAGAACTGCAAAGGAGTAAAATAGTCTCCACAATGAGAAAACACTAGTAAATAAAGTGGATCTAGTTAAACTGATAAATGTTAGTTGTATTAGTTGTTTGATCGCAATTTGGTCCTGTTATGGGATTTTCTTGCAGACAAGAAAATATTCATTGAAAGCTCTGCAAAATGACAAAATTGTTTGACATTATGCTGAATGTTATCTCCCTTTTTTATGAAACCGTTAGCAACAAGGGCAAACATTTTGTACACCAGAGATGTTCTGCCTCAGTTCTTTGAGAAAGCCTCTGACCTCTAGCTCTCTGCCGGCTCTCTGCCAGAACCTGTTTGCTGTCCTTTTTCTCAGTGAAGCCATAAGCAGCCAGCGTTAGAAGCCCTGACTCAGCTGAACTACAGAAAAGAGTCTGGCCTTTGACCGCTGCATTCAAACAGATACTGAATCGGGGTCAGAGTGAGAGATGGCTGTCATCTGTTGCTATGTGATAAGAGGGTGTTTTGAAGTTAGCTGAATTATGTTTTTTTTGTTGTTGTTCATGTTTTCTTCCAAACTGTTTCAAAAAGATTGTGACAGACTATAAATTGGATTTCCTTAATAATTAACTGGTTTTGATTACATAATTTACTGATTAAAATTGGTAAGTTCCTTATAACTTTTGACTGCCCATCAGAGTATTGTGTGTAAAAGACACAGGTATAATCTTTAAACTAAAATAGAAAAATACCAATTTGCTAAAAAATTGCTTAATTAAATTTAATACATATGCTAATGATTAATTATCTTATATCATTAAAATACTTAACTAGGACTAGACTAGGGTTAAATTGCCCCAAGGCCAACAAACCTCTTATTTTCACAGTTTTTTTGCATAATTTGTTGTTTTATAAAATTGTGAAAAGAGTTGATTCAGCTTCTACCAAAGATTAAATTAGCAAAGATTTCATGGTTATCATAAGCTTTGTATTATCCTCTGTAGACGTTAGTTCAGTTTGTTCTCTTGCAAGCTGTTTTCTCGTTACTGTTTGACTGAAATGTGTTTGTGTACGGCTCTTATCTGTTCCCTCTTTAGGAAACTGCCAGCTCAGTGTACCTGGTAATGGAGGTAAGCTTTGCTACGACACGTTGCTTTGTTTGCTTAGAACTGTATTGTCTCAATAATCTCAGGGGAGGAGCTATTATTAGCTGACCCCGCACTGGGGTTTAAATGGTTTCCAGTCCAAAAATGATCTGTTGCTTTTGCTGCAGCCTCGTGCGACTTAACTTTATAAACAGTGACAGGATGCAGATTTATGATCACCATAAATGGCAAAAATGTTTAGCTCATCAATGGAATGTTTTTAGATATTATTATTATTATTATTATTATTATTATTATTATTATTATTATTATTATTTTATTATTATTATTATATGTTTTGTAGATGTATTTTCTTAGCTATGATTTGTGGTGAAATAACACGCATCATCTTTTCTCAAATGAAGCTTTTCTCAAACTTGAACGTTTTTTATGCTAAGTCCGCCATCGCTCAGTTTAGTCATTTGTAAACTTTCTGGTGCTCCACATGTTCTAGTCCAGTTAAAAATTAATTATGGGTGCTTTTTTATATTCTCGTTGCAGATTATTTTTAATACTTATTTTTCTATCTTAGTGAAGAAAAGTATAATTAGAGCCTCACTTGCCACACCTCATTAAATTTATTTTAATACCAGGTGTGAATGTGTGATCACATATATGGAGAATCCCTTCTGTTGTCTCCACTCCATTAATCTCTCTCTGAAATCTGGACGAAGTCATAGTTTTAAGATATTTTTCACCAAACCTTTTTCTTTTTGATCTCAGTATTGCAATGGCGGAGATCTTGCTGACTACTTACACTGTAAGTATAAAAACTAATCTACTGTTCGATTAGCAGCCAATGTATTTCAATGGAAATTAGTGTTTTCTTAGTGGAAATGACTGCATCTTTCATGAAAAGTGAATAGGTCATATCACTAAAATACCAATTTTGTTTCTCTGCTGTCAGGAAAAGTATATGGAATTAGACTGAAGTATTTTCCAGGTCAAGATAAGTATAGAATATGGGAAAATATCAATCCATCGATCATTTTGTGTTTTTTCCTGATATTATAGCTATTGCATATAAAAAAATATAGAAAAAACCTTATTAAAAACAAGAACATTTGCAAGAAAACAGGCAAAACATGATACATTTGAAATATTGTTGATTGAAGGAGGAGTTTATTACCCGGCTGAAAGTTAATGCAACCTAATGCATGCTTAAGTCCCTGCTCGTCACATGAGCTGGGAGAAGCTCTCTAAATGGTCTTAGCTAAAGAAAACAGATTTTACATTATAGGAGGAAAAGGAGGTGTAACAGTTCCTTAAAACACTAAAGTTCTGCTCTGCTTCAGTGACGGCTTGAGTTTTACAGGGAGAATAACTTTTTAAAGATTCAGCAAAATAGTACCCACACTCTCTCTCTTTTTTTTTTTTTTAGCTTTAAGATTTTCATTACTCTTTAGTTCTTAAAAGCAGGGATCTGTTTTACATAATGCATTACAATGAAACTGTCTGACATTAGAGATTGGTAGCTTCTTATGAGAAAACAGAAAGCAATTATTTACGTCAGCAAACAGTTTTTGTTTTCCATTTGGTCTCTGCAGCCAAAGGCACACTGAGTGAGGACACTATTCGGGTTTTCCTGCAACAAATTGCAGGGGCCATGAAAGTCCTGCAGACCAAAGGAATAATCCATCGGGACCTCAAACCCCAGAACATTCTGCTCTCCTACCCACCGGGCCGAAAGTCTCACTCCAACAACACCTGCATCAAGATCGGTGGGTTTGTTATAATGAGTTACCTCATTGTTGGCTCTCTGTTTTCATTTTGGCTGTTTAGAGCATATCATAAAAATGAATTGCATTAAAACCTGATAAATAAATAACCAAGATAGAGGGAAAGAGGTCTGTGACAAGATCTATTACTATTGTGAAAGCCTCTTTGCTATTAAAACAGTTTTTAACTGATGGAAAATGTCAGAAATTTCTGTCTAAATGTGGTTTACTGGAAATGTTATGACTTTTTTCTTCCTTGATCTCCCATCTGTGTCGGAGTATGTCAAACATTATTATCAAGATTTGTCCTTCATCCCCACTAGATGGGTAATTTGTTTTCACAACAAACTTGGTTACATGCGAGGATAAAAACAAGTTGGGGTTGAACCAAATACATTTTATGGAGTGCCGTATGAGAGGGAATACATTTATTAGAAAGTAAGAATGGTGAAAAAACATGCCTGATAATAACGTTTTAGATTTATTATTTTTATATTGAGGTCCAGTTCCGTTTAAAATGTATTTATTTATTGTGTTCATACTTTTGTTTACTTTTTCTGTTCTTAATATGGATTACACAACTTCCTCATTGTAAAGGAAGAGTTTTTCACAACTTTCTGTAGGGAAAGACATTGTCTTTCTAAAAACTAGTCTTTTTGCCAAACAGTATATTGGTATTATCCGTAGTGCATTTTATATATTTATAAAAGTCATTTCCCAGTCACCATTTACATTTCTAATCATTTAAATGACTACATAGCATGTTTCGCAGTATCTCACCTGAAACAGACACAGTTTGAAAATTCCATGATCTGCTCTTACCTTTTACAACCCTGGGAAATCCATTGTGTGTTCCTGTAAGATTAGAATAAAAATTGTTGGTAGCAAATTCCCCCCAGATTTAATTTTGAGTCTTATCCCCGCACCTGTGATTAGCAGTATTGTGGCTCATTCTGTATCTGATGAAAGTCAGTGCAACTGGGAAATTTAGAATTGAACATTTCCGGTGATAACCTGAACCACTTTCATGCTTTTTGGGTCGCTGAAGGTCACCTGTGTGCTCATTTTGTCGGTGATAAAATCACTGTGGTGTGTATTTTCAGTGCTCTATTTCTGATATATATCACCATAAATCATCTTAAGAATGATCTAATAATTAGTGTGTTGCCACAGGGTTAATTTCGCTGATTTTACTCGTGTGTTTGTAGAGGAAAATAAGAATTTCCACAGCACTCCGTTGTAAAGATGTAAAACAAAAATTTATTCCACCGTTTTTTGCGCCATCCTTTACAAGAGCAACCAAATTCCTAAAAACCTCCACAAAACAAAACTACGGTTGAAAAACCGTGTGGCTCTGTCCATTTTACTTGCAGTACCTTTTCCTCTGCTCTCCTCTAACCTTCGTTAAGGCTCCAGCGTGGCACACCTCATTTACATAAATTGCAAAATGGCCAATTAAGTTATAAAGCATAAAATTAAACACTTATTCACAATAAAACATTATGAAATTAGCTACATGCAATATAATAATGATACCTAAACCTCCACAAATGCACTTATTGAATTGCTAATTAAACAAATAAGTTTTAACAGTAACTGAATATTTTGTTCATTAACTTGGCCTCCACAATTAGGAAGAAATGCAACATTATTTATGCTGACATTTTTATAAAGTTCTGCATATCTGTACTCGCATCTCTTTAGTTATGTACATAATTTGTCAAAGTTCTTCTCTTTTGTGCATCGGATATTCACTTGTCCTTCCTCTCATCTTTTTCCTGTCTCTTTGTAGCGGACTTTGGCTTTGCCAGATACCTTCAGAACAACATGATGGCAGCTACACTTTGTGGCTCTCCCATGTATATGGTAATGTCAGCATCAATGAATGAGTCTTCCAGAATTACATATTGTTAAATCTGACTTTTTATTTCCGTAACAGGCTCCTGAAGTTATTATGTCCCAGAACTATGATGCCAAGGCTGACTTGTGGAGTATAGGAACCATCGTATTTCAGTGTCTGACTGGTAAAGCTCCTTTTCAGGTAAAAACACACTTTATATGTTAGTGAAGAATGTCATGACAGACAGAAAACCTTCAAGTTTAAGGTGTGCTTGTGCCAATGATATAATGAAAAAAACTGCTTTGAATTCTGTATTATTCAGATCAATATGATTGTTCAATGGAGAATGTCCTACATTTCTTACTGCATTAATTGCAATCTTAAAAGCTTCTTAAAGTGCTTAAATGTTATCTTGCAAGAGTAGGACAGAACAGCACAGCCTGTGGTGTGGAGTATTGCACCTCCACCTCCCTGTGTGGAGGAAGCCATTATGCATCATTCTTCTAAGCTTAACCAGAAGGAAATACAAACTTGACTATCCAGTCCTTCCAGTCCATAAGAGATTATTTACTAGATAAGATAATAGACTGTTATTGTTATTTGTGCTGATATTTTTTTCTGTGCATCTGAAAACACATCAACAAAATTGGGAACAAAAAAATATGTATTATCCCAGCAGCATTTCTGCTATTAAATACTTAAAACAAGACAGGACTAAAGGTCACAAGTTAAACTGCACAAGTTACACTAATAATATGTAATACAGTTCCTACTGGATAATTACTGCATGGACAAATGTCTTCTGTCATTCAATAACAAGTATTTTCCTCAGCTGACAGAATGAGTATCTTCTCATTTCTTAAACAGCCATGTGGGACACATCCCGTGATTGTGGAAAAGATTGTTCAGGAAGGGTCAAATTATTGCCATCAAGCAGAGAAAACATATAAGAATATTGCTACTACCTACTAACCTTGGGTTGAGAACTGTCCAATGCATCATTAAAAACTGGAAGGATAGAGGGCAACCATCGTCTTTGACGAAGAAATGTGGTCGTAGAAAAATCCTAAATTACCGTGATATTTGGCAACAACAAAACTCAGGGCAATGTTTAATAGTGAAAGCAAGAGCATTTCCACATGCACAACGTGAAGCAAACGTAAGGGATTGGGACTGAGCAGCTGAGTAGCCATATTAATACCACTAATCAGAGAGTCTATCTGGAGAAAAAAGACTTCAATGTGTGGTGGAGTACAAAGATTGGACTCTGGAGCAAGGTTATGTGGTCTTATGAGTCCAGATTTACCCTCTGACAGAGTGATGAGTGCATCAGGGTGGGAAGAGAGGCAGATGAAGTGATGCATCTATCATCCCTAGAGTCTCCTAGGTTCTGCAACATTATGTACCCAAAGAATGAGGTCAGCTGAAAACACTGCATGACCAGGTTATTCCATCAATGGATTTTTCCTTCCCTGATGGCACGGCCATGTTCCAAGATGGCAATGCCAGGATTAATCTGTCTCAACTTGTGAAAGAGGAGTTCAGGGAGCATGACACATCATTTTTCACACATAGAGTTCAGACCTTCACCCCATTGAATGTCTTTGGGATGTTCTAGAGACAGTTTTGCAAGTGGTTGGACTCTCCCATCACCAATGCAAGATCTTGATAAAAAATTAATGCAACACTAGACTGAAATAGATCTTGTGACATTGCTGAAGCATATCGAAACAGTTCTACAGTGAATGTAGTCAAAGCTAAAAGCGTTCCATGAAATACTGGTGTGTGACCTTTATTTAGGTCTAGCACTGTATATACTGAATCAAAAGTAATACTGGTTTACTGGTCATGTACAAGGAATGAGAAAACTTTATAACCAAGATTTATTTACAGTTTTATTACATGTTATGAATACATATTCTGAATAAATTAGCATATTTTCCATAAAAGTGTATGTGCTTGATCTTTCTCATCTAAACTGGCCCAGCAGCAAGTAAACATGAAACATGTTTGTTCTTTTCATATCTGAGTGTGCTGTGTTAGAAACACAAAGGAAGGATGAGTCGTAAATTTCCCTTGTGCTATACAATAGCTATGTGTCAACATGCCATTGATATTTGCATATTTTGCATCATCGCCTTTAGGCCAGCAGTCCCCAGGACCTCCGGCTGTTCTATGAGAAAAACAAGAATCTGAGTCCCAAGTAAGAACTGCAGTTTTAAAACTGAACAATAAAATGTTAGCACAGCAGTGTTTTGTGGTTAAGAGGAATAATAAAAGTCCCTTGGTTTGTTGCTAATAATTGTTTTTCATTGGCTGCCTTACTTTTGCTTGAATTTAGACTTGGATTGCAAACTGAAATGTTACAAAACAAGTAGGTCAGACATGCCAAATGTTTACTGTGTCTCTTAAAAGCTTAGACTGACAGTCATGTTCATATGTTAGAAATAATTTAAGTTATAGCTTTTGAGATTTCTTTGTTAATGAACATGATTATTTAAGGTAGAACATTGAGAGCAAACAAGGCTATTAGAAAAATCCTCTTTAGATTTTAATGTTTTATTTTTTGCAGCATACCCAGAGAGACTTCTAGCCATCTGAGGAACCTGCTGCTCGGTCTGCTGCAACGCAACCACAAGGATCGTATGGACTTTGGTCGGTGACAGTTAGCAGTTTTAACCCTTTCAAAATGCTCTTTCTGACAGATGTCACACTGTCATAAAAAGAGTCCGATAAAACTCTTTCATATATATGAAAATAATCACAAAACTTGATGAAACAAGTGTAAACAGTCTCTCAACTATTTCTGTTTATTAATTTGAATTCTGCTCAGCTTTTTCAGCATTGTTCAGTACTTATTCTTTATTTTCTTCTCTTTGGTTGGCAGATGAGTTTTTTACCCATCCTTTCTTGGATGCCAGCTCATCCATTAAAAAGTGTAAGTAAAAGTAAATATTACTCTATTTAAAGCTTGGTTGGGTGTGATCTGGCATGTTTTCCTGAATTCTAAGAGGAAAAGTTCACATTTCTTTTAGACCAAATGTTAGATAAAAAGTGAATATGATTGCTGCACACAACCAAAGTAGAGTTTTTTCTTTTATTCATGTGACTCATGAACTATTTCAACAATTGTTTTGCATTGCATCACAGCCATCCCTACAGTGACCATGACCTGTTTGCCCAGTTCGGCATCAGCCAGCTCTTGTAGCAGCTCCTCCACGTCTCACCTTGCCTCACCACCGGTTCGTACTCACTTTTTCTCTTATTCCTCTGCTTCTGTTTATTTGCATGTAATTTATGAGTCTGTACATGTCTGTGCCTTTTCAACCATTTCTAAATGGTATGTGTTTTATACTTTAAGCTCATACTCTTCTTCTGGTTCTTTTGTGTCTGCTTCCTTCTGCAGCAGTCTTTAGCTGAGACTCAGCATCTGCGTGCCAAAGTTCTGGCCTCTCCAACGCAAGAGGCTGCAGGTTTTCTCCTGAAGGACTCGTCTGGAGCAGGCGGCAGCAGCAAGAACTCCTCCTCTTGCGATACAGATGATTTTGTCATGGTGCCTGCTCATTTTACAAGTGAGGATACGTATAAATAACATCAGATGAAATCGTAAAAGTTATTAAATATATTGTTGTAATTATTAGAAAAGCTTTTTTTCATTGTTGTGTGTTATTTTCATGTGATTGACTTTCCAGCAGGTGAACTGACTTGTGAGAGTAAAGTGCTGCAGGACAGTTTGATGAACAGCGGGTGAGAGGCACTGACTTTATTTATCATGGAAAATAAATGTTTTTTTATCCCAGAACATTTACAGTTATTAAAAAAAAATCAAAGGAAGTACAGTTCTTTATAGTCTGATTTTCTCTCCCATCTTTTTTTGTTTTATCTTTTTTAGCTCTCTTCTGGCTTCAGCTGGTCTGTGTAACCAAACGAAAACACCACCGCACTCTCCTTCTTACAGTGGCTCTCCAAGTCCTGTCAGGTAGAAGTACTGAGTTAAAATGTTGAGATTTAGCTATAAAATGAAAGTTAAGCACAAAATGATAATTAAATTTTAAACTGAAAATGTGTTAGAATGACCCAGTCAAAGTCCAGACGTATTTGCAAATTTTGGCAAGACTTGAAAAGTGCTTTTCACAGACACTCACCATCCCATCTGACCGAGTTTGAGCTGTTTTGCAAAGAACGTTTTGCAACGCTGGTTGAGACGTACCCTAAAAGGCATAAAGCTATTCAAAACCACCTGTTATTTTCCTTCCAATTTACAGTTCTACACTACTTTGTGTTGGTCTGTCTGATAACATCCAATAAAATACATTGGAATCAGTAGTTGTAAGGTGACATAAGAAAAGTTCAACAGAAGTAAAAACCTTTTCAAGGCACTTTTTCAATGCCTCCAATGTGAGTAGCATTTTTTTAAATTCATTTTCAGCTAGTCCCTAAAATTCCTACTTCATGTCTTGAGCCCATAAACGTACAGAAACAGATTTTTAAAGATCAGTTTCTGGATCAATTTCCACTCTTTCTTTTCAGAGTTTGAAGAATCCTTTGTTGTGATGGAACAGAAAATAAATCTAGTCATTAAAAAATCCCTGTCATCAGAAGTTTTGGCATCCGATCTCACTTTCTTTTACTATTCAAATAAACTGCAGATATTAAAAGTACCAAACGAAGCCTTTGCATAAGACTTGAAACAACCGTTTCATCACTTTATTTTTTTCTCTCTGCAGTTTGGAAAACCCATGACTTTTTCTTTTTTTTCCACCCACATCCTGTCTTTTTCCTCCTTTAAAAGCTGAAACCTCTAATTTTCAAATTTACTTAAATATTGTTTTTTTCTTTTTCTGAAGGTGAAGCAGATGCCAGTCCTAAAACATAAGCTTATCCTTACAGTCCATGTTGAAATCCTTAAACTGTTCAACATTGTAATTTACTTTCATTCAGCATCTAAACTAAAGATGTTAAAATTGTTTCATTAAAGTTTACCTTAATCCTGCAGGTGTTAAGATTGGACAGTTTCAGCCCAATCTCGTCTTCAGAAATCTTCACAGCTGTTTGGTTTTGTTTACAACAGGCCAGTAATTCAATCCTTCTCAAACAGAGAAAAACATTTCTCACAACCTGAGGTGATATCTTCCATTTTGCATCTCTAGGAAGCTGGCCACTAACTTGCCTTTAGCTGAAAGATAATATTCCCTGCTTTGTTACTTGGCTTTAGCCTGGCAATTACTTTTTATAGGAATTTCAAGAGTTTTGGTTTTAAACCCAGTAATAACCTCTGAAAGCTTTGACCATATATAAACAGAATGCCACATCTCCAAGATGATGCTGGGCTTTCCCAAAAAACTTTCATGAAAACATAACTGTCTACATAACCTCTTGCTGTTTGTGCTCTGAACATCCCCTCCTCATGTTCTGCCCTTCTCTCTGCTGTTTCCAGGCCCACCGAGTTCCCTGGCAGTAATTACTGTGGTAGCTGTGGAAACCATGTTCACTCATTGCCTATCCCAGTTCCCACTCAGGTCCAGAACTACCATCGCATGGAGCTGAACCTTCAATCTACCAAGCAGGATGGCTCACCACGGTCTGTATCCAAACCAGCACACAACCAAACAATTGCACATATGAAATTCTGAAACTAACGCTGAAGTGTTTTTTAGAGTTTCTCAGCTAAACTTGAGTAATATACTGCTTTTTTTGTTGACACACCAGGTTGTCGACAGCGGTGCATCGCGGCAGCAGTGGAAGCCTGGTGGGCCATGCTAGAGCAGGACCTCTGGCCCCATGGCAGGGAGCGGTCCCCTCCTCCCGTAGGCTTTCACTGGGAGGGACCAGAACATTCCAGATTTCTCCTCAAGGTACTTAAGGAAGCTGCATGTTATAAAAAACCAGTTTTTTCACTTAATGTGTAGATTTCAAACATTTCTCTTTTAGATACACTTAAGGTTTTTATGAATGATTAAAAACAGTTTGCTCTTGGGGTTTCCTTTTAACCTTTTGTTGTATTCTGACATGCAGATAATGAATTATTTGAATTGATAAATCTGTAGATTGAATTTCCCCTATTTTTTGCTTTTTTGTTTTAACATAATTTTAAATCTACATTAATAAAAACAATTCCAAACATTGCACCATACTAGAGGGTCAAAGTTACTTTTCACTCTCCAGGCCCGCAGCACGTTGAGTCGAGGCAGACGTCTCAGCAGCAGCCACAGGCACCAGGGCTCGGCACACGGCTCCACAGTGCCCCCTGTCTGTTGGATTGCGCGACTGGCAGCAGCAGACAGAAAATCAAGAAGCAGCATTCAGACCCCGTCGCTGTCCCTCCAACCGGGCTGATGACCATCCGGCCGCTCCACTCTTCCCCCAGACTCAGTGAGCTGATGCAGCGTAACCCTCTACCGACCATCCTGGGATCCCCGTCCAGGGTGAGACGACTGTCTCCATGAATTTACTCCACATGCACAGGAAAATATAAATAAATAAATTTAATGTTTCCTTACTCGTTCGCCTTCTCAGGCTATCCCTCCTTTTGAATTCCCAAAGCCGCCAAGTTCTCCAAACATTGTGACGTTCCTGACTCAGAAGGGTTTGGTTGTTGGCTCGCCTGGCAGCAGAACTGCCCCAGGAGAGCTCAGAGACCTGGGACAACAAGCGCCGGCGCCGTCCACCCACCCAGCCTACTGTGTCCACAGAGTGAACGATGATGGCAGGAGCTTTGGAAGGTCAGGTTCATTCATTCACTGTTTAGCTTTTCAATCACAAATGAGTTGTTTAGACACAGGAATCTTTTCTATAAGTATGAAATTAGTTATGAACAGGACATCCATCGTTATCTATTAACTGCTTCTAACTTATTAGTTCTAGTTCGAAATTAATTATCATTTGTAAAACTGCAGTTGAAGTGATTTTTTTTTCTTGATCTAAATGGAAAAAGGTCAGAGTAGTGTTTAACCTTTTCAGAGTAGATGGATATGGACAAACATAAAGTAAACAGATGAAGAGAATTGATGGGAAGTGGACAGGTTTATGAAAGCAAAGCTGTCTCTCATCTGCTTGCTTCAGGTCACAGAGTGCCGGCCGTCTGTCTGACATGCTGCTAATGGCTGCGTTTGGAGCAGGACATGCAGGAGAACGAGGCAGCATGGAGAACCTGACCTCAGAAAAAGCCATAGACATAACAGGTCTGCATGATTCTTACAGAGGATGGATTAAAATGTTGATTTTATATATTTTTTTTTTCTTCGTCTTTTTGCTAAGCATATGACATTTCAGGATGAATTCAGCATCAGAATTTTCAGCATTTTAAAAGCTTAGAATTAAATGGTTCCAGACATCATCAGATTTCTTTATCTATTTTGAAGCCATGAGTTTGAACGTTTAGTTCAGAAGAATGCCAGTAAAACCATGAGGGAACCGTTTTGTCAACACTGCCATTGTTTTTTTCCTAACTGATTCTTGTATATTTATTTTTTCTCTAATGTGAATAAAACAAAATGAATAAAGCCAATGTTTTTCTGCTCATTAGCTCCTCCTGGTGGTGGCTTTGCACCTGGTTCTTGCAGCCCCGCACAGGTGGTTTTCACTGTTGGCTCTCCACCAAGTGGCAGTACCCCACCTCAGACCTCCAGACACAGGAAATGTTCAGGTAACACTATAAAAATGTCTGAATAAGTTGGCACAGAAGATAATGTGTTTTTTTTTTACAACACATTACATTTTTTACAATGTGTTAATATTTTACAACATGAGAATGTACAATGAGAAATGTTCTTTCTTTTTTGAGATTACAGTATTCAAATAAAAAAAAATCTAGAGGTGAAACATTCTTTGTTTTAAGGCTAAGATCTAATATCACATATCTGGATAGATATAATATGAAAACAACCCTATTTAAAACTGATATATGGTTTAGTAATCTACAGCAATTTCCTCAGAAGTCTTATACATTGTAATTGCTTAAAATAATTTTTTTTGTTAATTTCACAGTAGATGAATTGAAGGAAAAGGTTTTCCTTTTTTCTGACTCATGCAGGCTCCTTCAGTTCAGGCAGTCCTGCAGGCTCGTTGACCAGTCGCTACCCCCAAACAGGCACCTTTCCCGAAGGCTTTGAGGCCCCGCCCAGCCCTCGCTACAGTTTCACTGATCCTATCACCGCTAACATGGGAGGCGCTGTGACCTTTGAGGCCCCTGAGCTGCCTGAGGAGACGCTGATGGAGGTGAAGAACTAGTTTCCCACAAACTAGTGAGACTGTAGACATTTTTAGGACTGGAGCTTATTTTAGGATTCATTTACCTATAAAATGAGGAATCAATATTTTCTTTCTAGCAAAGAAGATTCTGTAACATCACACTCTGTTGTCACATGATATAAATTGTCTCTAAATTATTGCCCTTTTCCTCTTTTTTTGCTTTTGTCGGAGTTCAGCAAGAGCACACAGACACGGTGCAGCGCCTGCGTTTCACTTTGGAGTTTGTGCTCTGTCTGATGGAGGTGGCTAGCACTCGTGGGGCAGTCACAGTCGGGGGACAGGGAGACGGCTCTCACCCCGCTGTCCTTCAGCAGCAGAGCCTAGTGGCAGATCAGATAAGCTCACTGAGCCGAGAGTGGAGGTAAGGTCAATGGCACTGTTTGTTGATGGTTCAGTTTTGCTCCATTTAGACAAATAAAAGCGCCCAAAACCCCTAGACATAAACAATGTGTGTTAAAACAGCTACTTTGTTTATTTTTGCTTATGTCTCTGGTGTGGTTATAGTAACAGAAGAAAAGTGACATTTTTGAAAAGAAAAAACAGCTATATATTTTCTGTAATTACTTATTTAGAAACGATTAAGTACTGTAGATGACTAACATGAAGCTTTGATTGTGTTTTTCACTTTAAGACTGCATAACAGTCTTTTTAAATGATAAGATTTAACATTTAAAAACATAATGTTTCACTTTTTTGTCTGAAATGGGTGTCAAATATTTAGTTATTATAATCTGGCAGTGAGTTTATTTTATTCACTGAGAAGCAGATATTTAGCTTCTTTGCCGTTTTATACTTGTACAGTTTTGGGGATATAGTGTATTATAAAAAGTCAGAAAAATCAAATCATGATTGAAATTTTAAGCAATAACATTTTTTTTATATTTCCTAGAAAGGAAATTGACCCGGAGGTGCCTAGAATTCATTTAAATACTTAGTCGAGTGAGCTAAAGTGCTAAGTGATGTGTTTTTGTGTTTGTCTCCTCAGTCATGCAGAACAGTTGGTGCTCTACCTTAAAACCGCAGAACTGTTGTCTACTGCCTTACACACGGCCATGGAGCAAGTTAAACAGGGCAAACTCTACCCCTCCTCTACTGTCAAACAAAGTAGGAGGCTCTTCATGTCACAAAAATTCTATAAGATCTCTTTTCCTTTCTCAAAAACAGAAACCTCTTTTCTTCCAATCTCTGTATTCGCAGTAGTGAGGCGGCTGAATGAGCTGTACAAGTCCAGCGTGGCATCTTGCCGCTCTCTCAGCACTCATCTGGAACATTTCTTCTCCAGGAAGCATCGTCTAATGGACCAAATCAGCTCTATCACAGCTGAGCGTCTGCTCTTTAGCCACACAGTGCAGATGGTAGGCTAAAACAAAAAGTAGAGATAAACCGTTTCACATGGCTCTTTATGTTACAGCTTTGACAGGAAGCCAAACTAATCTCCAACAATTGCAGCCTATATTAAACCATGACATGTAAAACGCTGTATGTGGCAACATGACGTAACCACACACCATTTCTACTGAGAAATGTAGTGGTGCAGCAGCGATGAGAAAGCTGATTAGAGTTGAGAGTAAAATAGATTAAAAGTCTGAGGCAAGACTTGAAAGTTTGTGTTTACAAACTCTCTCCATTTTGAGTTATTTTGTAAATGTCAGTTTTTAAATGTGCAAAACTGGTGAAAAACCTTCAGCCAAAAGTAGTTCTACAAGTATAAATTAGGATAACAAAAACCCACTACACTTCTCAGTCATTTGTAAAAAAATAAAAAAAAAGTTTTCACTATTTTTAATTTAATGGAACAGACCATTAATGTTCCCGTTGTGATGTTAGGTTCAGGCTGCTGCGCTGGATGAGATGTTCCACCAGGGGGAAGCGTCAATCCTGCGTTACCACAAAGCTCTCCTGCTAATGGAGGGCCTGTCTCTGCTCCTCACTGAACACGATGACATCCTTATTGTTAGCAAATGTAAGAATCTCTTTCAGCTGCTCAACACTTGTAATATTTGTTGTTCTTGGGGGGGAAAAAAAACTTGTTTCTGTTTACGCTGCACTAAATATTCTCTGTCTTTTTTTGACCCTGTTTCTGCAGGCAAGGAGTGCATTGAACGTCGCCTCACAGCTCTGCAGTCGGGTCTCTGTGTTTGACTTGAGACAAACACAGACACATAACTCTGAAACTAGTTATGTGTCACAGTGCAAACCCTCCATTCGCACTCGGAACTAACCAAATCTCCACCCACATTTTATGGTTTCACATAGAAAAGCTTTCGTTTTCGCAAGAAAACCACAAAGTTTACTCAGACACTGGAGGGTTTCGCGCATGGAAGATCTTTCAGTTTTCAGAGTTGGACTGTGACAGAAACATCTCTACTCTGGAGGGTGGACCAGTAATGGACATAAGGAGGACTCTGCTGCTGAAGATGGAAATGCCAAGAAAAAGATTTGCACCTAGTTACTGTTGGTATAAAAAGAAGGAGCAGTTTTTGCCAAGTAGTCACATTCCTTCATGTTGTGCTTATCTAGCATAAGAAAACAGCTTTTTAGGATTCATTCTAGATGCAGTGGGATGAGAAGATTAATGCAGTAGAAGCTGCACAGCTGGTGAAATGTTCTGATAGAGACTCCCTGTGTCTAAATATTCCCATAATGGGTTTTTGGCTTATATTTCTAATTTCCTCCCATATTTGTTCTGTATCTTCTCTGATTCTTTAATGCTTTTTGACAGAAAGTACACATTTATAAAGCATAGTGAAATTTAATCAGCAGAAGTATGTACAAGCACTATTACAAAACCACAACCAAATTACTTTCGAAAGACTTGAAGTAGATTCAGTGTCTGCCTCTGCTGTTTTGATTAAAAAAAAAACATGAATGAGTAAGAATTTTCACACTGAGGTTGAGAGGGAAGTATTTTAATTCTGTTCATGAAAATTGTGACTTGCAATAATCGCAGAGAAAACAGGTCAGGTTAATGCTCAAAACACCCAGTTTTACTATAGAGTGTAAAGAGTGTAGAGTGTAAATTAGAATAACATTGAAAAGTTCATTTATTTCAGCAATCCAATTTAAAAAAATTAAAGTTATTAATTTCTGTTAATTTTGATGATCATTGCTTAGAGCGTCTTACATTCTTTTAAAGGTTGCTGTAACCGTTTTGCCAAATTTTGTCCTTCCACCTAACTTTGGTTACAGCATTCTGAGAAAACAGTTTTTTGTGATTTCTTCACCGTGTGGAGGATGCCAATGACTGTGTGCTGAACAACGTTTGCTTCAGTATCAGCCTTTATCTGTTTTGCGTCATTGACTCTTGTGTGTCTCATCTTCCTCTTGGCATTACTCCACACGTTCTCTATGTAGTTTAGGTCAGGGGATTTTGCTTGCTAACCAATAACACAGTCATTAAAAATGGACCATGACAATTTCTTCCTTCTACGCGGTGAGCAGCTAGCTATATCTTTAAAAATCTGCTTATTTTCCTCACACTCCATCTGTATGAGCAGAATAAATAAGTTTATCTTAACTAAGATAAGTGCTTGAACAATATCACATTGTATGAATGTGTAGAAAAAAATGAGTTTATCCAAATTAATTTACTGAAATGACTTTTTAGTAACATTCAAATTTCTTGAGCTGCACCTATGTTCATCCGACACTCGTAGGCTTTCACACTCATTGCTGGTATTTTCTGCAAATAATTTCCAGACTTTTTCACGGGGATTTTTGCATTTTATCTCTCAATCTTGTGGGTGTTCAGCGAGTCTAGTCAAATATGAATGTAGGGCTGTCAGGAAAGAAGAAGCATTAAAATCAGGCTGAATGTTGAAGGGGGGAGGTCAACATTTAAGCTGATCTTAAGGGTTGAATGTTTTTGCACTGTTGACGTACTGTATAGATAGAGGAGTATGCTAAAAGTGTGCAGTTTGTGTAGCCGTGCTCATTTAGAGACATCTGCTTATTCATTTTAGTGTTGTTTTAGTTGCTTTTGCATTTACCGTCATAAATTGTGTATGTTTTTAATGTTAAAGAGTGTTGAGAAGGAAGTTGTATAAGCTAGTTTTCTAGAAGAGGAAAGAAAAAAAATTCACACTGAAAAAAATGTTGCGGTTCTTGTTTTGTGCTTTATTTTAACGTTATTGTTTGGTTTGGATTTTTTAAGGCTTTATGCCGTTTTCTGCTTGCTTGATTAATTTTAATTGTGGCTGTTTCAGATGTTCTAAATTTGATTGCCTGATTTAGGTTAGGTTTAAATCCTACATTAGTTGTTTTTTTATGGGCTGTGTGCATGCAAGTGTGAACTGGTAAGCCTGATATTTAACATGGTAACATCAGAGGGACACGTTAAGCGCAGAACTTGCTACATAGATCTGCTCTTGTGAGAAGCAGAACATGTTACTCTGATGTAATTGACATCGAAACCCACCACTACCTTATTTTACTCAAGATGTCATTCCCTCTGCTGCTCAAGGCAGAAATTGAGTCCATATTTTATATAATGTTTGCGTGCGATTTTGGCTCAAGAGGCTGCACTAAGACGCCTTTTTAGCTTTGCAATCGGCAGGACAAACTGGAGAGATAATTTATCTGAACAGACATTTTCTGTGTTTACTTGTCGCCTTTCATGTTGTGTCCTAAATGATGTCTTCGTCTCTAAGTATACATTCCTAATATTAATGAATTAATTCCTCCGCAGACGTTTTGTCACTACACTTGCTGTGCTGACCTTCAAGGAATCAGATGACAGAAGCAACTGATGCATGTGTCACTTTTTACTGTTCCATACAATCTTTATTCTGATTAGTGAAAACAATGCCCTTTGATCATAGCCATCATGTCAATTTTATTTCAATTTGTTTCTTTTACATATTTCTAACATACCAGGATGTTTCCATTTTATGTTTTTCCCTTGACTAATTCTGTGTTGCCTTTTATATGTCGTGAATTAAGTTATTGTATATTCAACTCTGGGGAGATGATGGGCCACCCGAACATTCCCAAAGACTATTAAGCTTTTTTGCTTGATCTTCCACATTCTCTCTCTTGCTGTTGCAAAAGCAGTTTTAATGTTTTCATATTCATAATAGACGCACTATCTTCTGTACCCCTGCTGGTAATGTAATCTTTACTGTTTGGGGAGCTTCGTCATGATTAAAGTGAAAGGACATTTCTTCAGGATGTTGTGTTTTTGTTTTAGTTGAAAGGAAAATGCTATTAGAGTTGGTTTATTTCCTTGTCTTAACATCAAAACCACAAGCTGATGTAATTCATGCAAAAGGAGCCCTGGCTGGCTGTTGAGTACATTTACCAAGCAGTACATAAACCTACTTTTCAATAAGCTGGCTTCTTTCTTTCAAAGTTTTATTTTTTTGTGAATGTGAATAACTCAAATTTAATAGTAACTTAATTTTTGGTTTTCATTTGCTATATAACATAATTTTCAAGCTAATTTGAAAAGGCTTTTAAAATGCACCACTCTGTTTTGTGAACCTACAGAGTTTCACTTTTTAGTTGAAATTAATGATAAAAATAAAAAAAAACTATAATATAATAATAATATAGATTTAAAAATATATATTATATCACCCAACCCTGCTTGTAAACGAGAACAATTAGGAATCCAACTGTTACTTTTTAATCGTGTAGAAAATACATGAGCTCTTTGTTGCTTGTGTGAAGCTGCTATATTCTTCAGCCACCACAAGGGGGAGGAATACAACCCCAAGCTTTCCCCAAAGAAGAAGGCGAGCCATTTCTGCAGCTTGCTTCGGGTCGTCATGACAACGTTGTTTTTCTCTTTGCACTTGCAGTTTGAGTGCAACGCAAGTCAAATAAGAGCCAAAGAAACCCGGGAGGCTCACTAAGCCGTTTTCTGCGTCTGTGCTGTCTAATTGGTTGTTGTAATACAACAATGTGGGTTAAGCTGAACTTTAACAGGATGTGGAAAAGAGCTGCCAGCTAAACCGTGTAGAAAAGACGCCAACTAGTTCCACTGAATGCTGCTGAAAAAGGAAAAAATATGCACGGTAATGACCTCCCACCGATATATCAATCGACATTCAGGAGCAGATTTGAATTCAACAGGAAAGCAAATCCTCCACCACGTCGCCCACCGGGATACCCGGTGCCTGCTCTTTCTCTGATTGTCAGAGGAAGAGCGCCACAGACGGACAAATTGAGCTCCGTGGATCCCCGAATCGTATCCCTCCAGAAGAACGTCCAATATCTGCAACAACAACAAACGGAAACTCTCGAGAAGCTTCATGCAGAAATGGATTTTCTCAAAAGGGAGAATAAAGGTGGTTTTTCTAGACATTTTTTTTCTTAGAATGTATCCCAATCACATGTAATAATAATTTTCTTTTCTCTATACAACAAATATTGCTATAAAAGTAGCCTGGGTTTGTCCATAATGTTGCAAATACATGTACTTTTAAAAAACCCCAGACCAATGCAAAAAAAAAAAAAACGTGCATTGTGGTAAATGTTAGTCTGAAAGTGTTATTTCTAATTTTTCCCCATTTGGCTGTTTCATTAAAGATGGCTACATAGAATTGAATCATTCTCAGTGGGTAATCAGCAGGGTTTTGACATTCATCAATGAATCGGCCAGCTTCACTTACCTGATGCCAAACAAATCAGCCACATTCTGTACATCATTATTTTCCATCTACAAGGGTTGGATTTGATGATTCAGAGTGTAATGGATTCAAGCCAGAGACCTGACTGTCCCCATGATAAAGTACTGATGAGAAAAACACTCAATCTGGGCACATTGGTAGCCAATTTTTGCACCCCGATCTTATGCAGTGGCTCTCCCTCAGTGCGCAAACTAATGACGCTAACTGTTTTCTTTTATGGCTGTTGCAGAGCTGAAGTATAGATTGACTATGGACTCAAACAAAGCAGGCAAAAAAGGTAAAAGATGCAATCCTGATTTATTATTGTTTCTATTGCACCTTCAGTGGCAATTTTGTTACATTTTAAGTTACTTTAACCTTACTCATCTCCCTGAAACTTTTTTCCCATATCGTCATGTTACAACCACAAAATTCGGTGTATTCAGATTTTATTAGGTAGAACAATAAACAAAGTAATTATCTGATAAGTGTGGCCTTCATTTGTATGAGTTAATACTTTGTAGAGCTACATTTAACTAAAATTGCTGTTCTGAGTCTTTTGGGGTACATTTTTACCAATCTAATGCCTCTTGGAACTGAAAGCTATTTTTAGTCAGACTGGATGGAGTTAGCCTGTGTTTTTAAGTAGATTTAGAGCTGGACTTTGATTGGGCCATTGTAACATGTGACTAAAACAATAGCAGTCTAGCTCTGGCTTATGCTTAGGCTTGTTGTCCTGCTATTTTACTTCTGCTTCAGCCTTAAGTCTTATGCAGCAACAATCAGGCTTTCTTTCAGTATTCCAATGTACTTGGCTTCATCCATTTTACCTGTGCATGCTTAAGAAAACTACCCCTATGATGCTGTCACCGCCATATTTTGGAATTGTGCTTTTAGGTTGATGAATGAATGCACCAGACGTGTCTTCAACATCTTTGCTGTGTTCGCCACATGGCTTGTGGCCAACTGAAAACGAGATTTATGCTTTCTTTTCACTACTATTCTATAAAGAATTAAATTGGAGAGTTTATTACAATATCGTCCCATCAAAGGATTCATTTGAGCTGTAGACCTTGAGTCCTCATCAGAGGTCCTTTAGACCTCTTGGCTGCTTCTCCTAGTAATGATCAACCTGCCCAACCTGTCAGTTTAAGGGGACATCTCTGGGTAGCTATGCAGTTTTTCCATGCACATTTTTGAAGTCTGGTGGGTAAACATGATATTTTTTTAGAGGTATCGAAGGGGTCTGGAAAAAAAACACACGCCAAACTGTTTAGACATATATTTCTAAAAACCTTCAAAGAACCATGTATGATTTTCTTCCCACTTCACAATTATACATTAATTTGTGTAGGTCTATCTTGTAAAAGTTCAATAAACAACACTGATGACTTTGGTTGTAGCATGACAGAATATTAAAAAGCTTGGGTGTATGAGTACCTTTAGGGTCACTTTAGATTCTTGAATCACTAAAACTCCACAGGATTAGTGATTCTTGATTTGCAAAGAAGCCAGACGTCCTTGATCTAAAACCTTTGTCTTTGTAGTTATTAATTTCTTTAGGTAAACGTCCGTAAACCAGATAGCCTTTAGAAAGATTGCTTAAGCTTAGTCATTGTTTTTGTAGGAGTAATGTTCAACCGAAATGCAAGATCTCCCTGTCAAGGCGCCCACTCTGGACTCTCCGTGGAGGAGCTGCTCGAAGACACAATGTTTCAAGACCAAGCTGTAAGGTGAAGTTGTGTCCAACCATCCTGTAGTTGAACTTAAACTGTATCCTGTATTAAAAATGAGATCCAGACTGCAGATGTGGTCAATTTAAACATGGATATGCAAAAGAGGCAGGGCTGCTGATTGTTTTATTACACCCAAATAAAAATGAGTTTTTAGCAGTCATACATGGCTTCTAAATTTTTAACTAAAGGAGCTCACTGTTTTGTTTTGACCTGGGAATTATTTGCATATTAGTAGCAGAGCCCAGAGCAAGATGCAAATATACTATGTGAAAACAGTGTGGAGTGCTATTTTGTTTTGACAATATGTTCACGTTTTCTTGGCTGTTTTTGACATCAGTGCAATACAGTGACTTCTACAGTCACACATAAATGCTTATTTGACTTTGGGACATAATTCATTTGCACATAGAACCTATCAGGAAAATCTCAATAATTATTTACTTCCTGAACACATAAAAAGAAAGTTTAATGTTTTTAATGTCAATAAGACATACAGACAGTTTGTATCCAATTACATATAACCAGCCAATTAGGCTCCAATTTATTTCATATTCATATTTATTTCAAGATACGGCTAAACAGAATCCCCCATGTCACCTGTATCTCTGCGGAAGTAAAACTCCATAATGACAGCATAACTTTGTGAATGGCTCTGTCCAGAAAAGAGACAGTGCTAAACACAGAATCTCTGAGTCAGGAGTAATTTTTTATTCGAAACAAAAACAAGGTGAGAACACAACTGGAGTGGCAGCAACAATTCCGTCAATGAGTTTGTAGGAGAAAAACATAGCAAAACACAATCACTTAGCCAGGTGTATCTTTATCAAATATCGCACATTATTCACATGTGGATAATGGCGATAAGGTGACAAAAAGTGGAAAATATGTCCTCCGTTAGACTAAGCCTGGAGTTGTGTAATTACACAGAGAACTCTGGATATCATACTCTACTCTATATGAGTTATTATAAACAAATATGTTTGGCAGTCTTAAAAAAAATGTTTAAATCTGTGGATTTTGGTATTTAACGTACACAACCAAAACTGTCATTTTTCATGTTGGTTTTAATTTACAATATTTTACTCTTCTTAGGGAGGTAAGTGAAAGTCCGCGATCTGTACGACTAAACCATGGTGGAGAATTAACAGGGCTGCGAAAGACCGTTTTAGAGCCTGTAAGAATCGACAGCACTCCACCCGATATGGTACACCCTTCAACAATGCAGGAGTGTGAGGCCATCATCCAACAGCTGTTCAATGTAAACAGTTTACAGACTCAGGAAGTAAGTACACATTATTAGATGCTGTAAAGCATCCCTTTACATGCCTGAAAATTTTGTAAATATGTACTTGACGATACCCTTTCAGGACCCTTGCTATATTTATTTAGGAAAAACTAACTTGAATGTATCTGTGTCTGCTGCATAGATTGCACGTCTGAAGACGCTGCTTAGTGACATAATTCTGAGCAAAAAAATCACCCGGGAACACCAAATTTTGAGCAAAGCCTACCTTGCTGACAAACCATAGTAAGGAGACATAAACATCTGCTTTATTTGTACCATAGAATCAGATTTGAATATACTTTAATCTTTCTGCTAATTTGACCTTTTTTGCGTGTTGCAGCAAACCTGGTGAACAGAAGACATTTCCCAAACTTGGTCCTCGCCCAGTTCCAACAACAGTGTATGTACTGATTTGTCTTCCAGTGGTTCTGCGAAGTTTAGGTCTGGGGTGATGCCCAAATAGCAAAATACAATGTCTTATTTATTTATTTATTTCTAAAATAAATAAATAAATAAATTTGTAGCTATAAAAAACACAGTTATGTCTTTGTTTTCAGGTTTTCAGACTACCAAAAAATAGGATTTCAAGCAGAAATAAAGAGTATTTTTTGTCTAACAAAATGTATCCGTTAAGTCAAATCTACTTATCTTTCCCCAGACCCTCTCGCCCTGGTGTAGTTCTCCCTGGCCTGAAGCAGAGCCTCAGTTCCAATGCTGCAAACAGACAGAAGAGGCTCATGCCAATTCACAGACACCACTTCCAACAGGGTTTCCGCTGACTGGCTAGAAAGGCCAAAGTCTGGGTGTTTTCATGGTCAAAAACTTCGGTCACTAACACATCTTTATTAAAGACTCATTAAAAACAAATACTAAGCCATAATAAATATTCTATTAAATTGAAATTTTATTTTAATATAACTTTGAAAACCTATCTCTTGTTATCCTTATTGACGTTTGCTCTTCACAGTAAACCACCACAGTGAACCAACAGTTTGTATAGCAGGACCTTCTATAAACAGAGCACAGTCACCAGTAGTACGCTGGTGTTTTTCAAGCTATAACATGTTAACATATAAGCAGGTAAATAAGCTGTGACCCAATCCTATTCTCCAACCTGACACCTAATCATTGGACCTTTAAACACACTAACGTCAACGGTGTAATGTTGAAGGTCATGTGGACTTTAAATGGAATTATTAAGCTGCACGGTACGTGCTTCTTAAGCAAACCTTTTGTTTTGAAACAATAGGGCAATATTAAGAAAGAAGCAACCCCATCTCTAAATACAGGTCTGCTGTAGGATTAGTCAATGAATGTTTGCATCGATATATCTATCAATCAATCAAGTTTATTTGTGTCAACTGAAAATAGTTGATACTGAGTTACAAAAACTGCAAAATTAGCAACTCAGCAAGCGACAACTAAAACATGGGGATACAAGCTAAAATAAGAAACAATTAAAAAAAAGAGAGAAGGCATATGCTATTTAAATTTTTTAAATCTTAGTTTATGTATAGCTCATGATTTGTAGAATCCAGAAGAAATCCAAGTTTGGAAATTAGAACAGATCATCTAAAGTTTAGGAACTTGTATGATTAAGCTTTGTTGTGAAGCCTTGATCAGACGTTTAAAATCTTACTGACAAGTCAATATAAGGATGAAAGTAATGAAATCCATAAAAGAATTATACAATAATATAGGGAGTGTTAAAAACTTCTTGCATGACAAACAGTTTCCAAGTTGAATCAGGCTAACTTCTTCCTTAGAAGTCTAAAAACATCTGCTCATTATCAAATGACTCAAGTCCAATCCTGTGGATTAATACTTGTGTTTTTTGTTTTTTGGAAAGTTACCGGGTTTGGGATTGTTTCTGATAAGCAGCACTGACTCAGAGAGCTGAGTACAAGACTGAAAGTGTGACCTGACATATTTCTTAAGTCCTTTTGCTATTTATTATAATGAAGCAGATTGCATCTCTTAAGAATTTTCCTCTGCTCAGCAACAGAACGATGGTTGCACTGCTCTAAGAATACATCGAGAACTTTCCCTACAACATCCTATACAGTAAATGTAACTATTATTTATCTTAGAGTGATTCATCATTATCAGCTCACATCAGTGATATCTTTCTGTACACATTCTACAATACATCCTTCACTCTCTCCTCAGTGCTGCCATAAAGTTCTAGACACCTCACTTATTTTTCAGCTGGTAAGTGATGCAGTCATCTTAGGTGTTTTTAATGAGAAGGTGTGATTGTTAGCACAGCTGAAATTATCCTGCCAAGCTAATGCCGTCACCTGCAGATAGCAGGAACATAGGAACATACCAAACAGGCCAGAGTTAAGGTTGTAAAGAAGTGTATAGTTGTGCTAGGCTATAAAACAATATCCTGACTTTGAATGTGTTAGAATAAGCTAAAGTACATATCTAAATAAATTCAACTGGAAATTTCTGCTTAATGACGCTTGAGTTGAATGTTTTCCAAATAAGCAAAACTTTAATTGCTAGGTAGGTACCCACACATGTAGAGCCATGCTTAATACAAATCTGTGCCACATGTTTTTTTTTTTTTAAACATATTTTTCTTCTATTTCACAATTATGCACTACTTTGAGTTTTGTCTATCACATAAAATACTTTGAAGTTTTGGATGTAAACATGACAAAAACAGTTTAAGAAGTATTAATCCTTTTCCAAGCTACATTTCCAAAGTAATGTAGCTTTATGGCTGATGACCCTGACTGGAAAGATTTATCATAATTTATTAACTTATTTTGATTTCATTGTACATACATGGAGAGTACATATGTATATATATTTATTTATTTACTGGGACAAATGTTTGTATATTATTTGATTTAGCTCAGGGGCTTTTATGTGGCTTTTTTAACTTACGTGACTGTTAGTGTTAATAACGTTTCATAGCACAGCTACACATTAACAATCTATGTTTTATGAATAAGCCCAATAGTATTGCCAAGCATAGAATAGAGGCAGTCTTCATTGTCTCATAAAGGAAAAATGCAAGCCTATGAGTGTAAGGAAATAAAATATGAGTTTCAGTAATAGATTAATCTCTTATCAGATAGTCCTCCACTAGATGGTGTTGTTTTTTGAAAGAATCTTCAGTGACCACTGCCTCAGTACAATACTGAATGTATGTGTAGAGTAATACACATACATTCCTCAAAAAATGTTTAATTTGATCTTCAATTCTGTCTTTGTGACTCCTTAAAAAAACCCTTTACAAGTATTTGTCACAGCTTTGTAATAAGTTACCTCAAATAAATAGATTGGAACCAAATATATTTAAACTAGCAAAAAAAATATAGTAACTATATTTACCCATAAGCAAATTTCTAAAGACGATAAAGCTTTTTCACCCAAATTTGTTTCCTTGACACTTCATTGTTAGAATGTGGGAATTGGCAGACATTAGCAGTTAAGACACAGTGGGTACAAAACTATTAACATTCAGACAGTGTTCCAGGGGTGTGAGCTGCTCTGTGCCACCTCTAGTCTCATGAGATATGGCCACTAAAACCACAAGCACAGGGTTACTGCTTAGTCTTTTCTGGGCAGCAGTAGCTTCGGTGTGAACTAAATATCTTGTCACACCAATTTTCTCTGATGCATCATTTTATCCATGTTGCATTTTAGGAAGGCTTTTTCCCCAAGGTAGTGCCCTGTGAATTTAAATAGACTCTCTCCCTTTCAGCACACTGCGGTAGAGAAGTAGCTCCAAATCAATGTGTCTTAGTTCTGTGCCAAAGAATTCAAGTTATGAGATTAAATGGAAGGGGAAGTTGGAGAGCAACAGGAAATGAAAATAGGGAATTATGTAAAATGTTTTACTTGTGGTATGAAAGAGTTTACTGCAAAAACCTACTGTACACTTTAAGTGAGGTCAGCTAATGTCACGATTTATTACAAAAGAATCTCCACTACAATCAGCAGCATCTATTATGGACATATGCTCTCCTCAGTGGTGTTATGGTTGCAATTCATGGCATGTTTCTGCTAAATGTGGCAGCGTGGGTTATAGTAAAACATAATCCTGGTTTAATTCAGAGATGGCTGCATAAAATAGGAGGAATTCGTTTTTAATCATCTTGTATTTGTTTCTGTAATTTCAATCTATTTCTGATTAGTTTTCTTTTGATTCATTATGTAGTTTGATTTATTTTGTCTTGCAATCTTGCCACATAAGTTGTCAGTAGTTCCCCACACTCACACCTCGTCACACTAGTCTTTCATTTATGATCAGTATAATTGTCCACACTCAGTAATCTCCTTCCTCAGCACTTTTACTTCCTGCTTCTCTCATTTCTCTTGGTTTGTCCAGTCCTCCTATTTTCTGAACATGTATTGTTTTGTTTTGTTGTGCAATGTTTTTGCCTTTTTTGTTACCCTTGAGTCTCAATTTAATGATTAAAGTTTCTCCAAATATTTCTGGATCTGTTTCTTTTCTCTAGCAGAGTGCCACAAGATTATGTTTAGCTTTTTGAGAACCGGACAGGTCACCAGTCCATAGCAGTGCAACAAACAGGACATAAAACCATACACACACGCCACTCAAATCTAAGGACAATTTTAGAAAAACTAATTAGCTTAACAGTTAAAGCTGAGTATTTTCACGCATGCAGTGAGAACATGCAAATTCCATGTGGGAAAAGCCCAGGTTGGCATTTGATTGTAAACTATTGGAATTTGGATTGGAAACAATCTAATTTTACCCAATTGCTAATGCACCAGACAGTGCATTAGATAATGTATGTAAACACTAGTTGAAAATTGTGTACGCTGTTAAAAAACATCCCCAGATGTTCCTCTTGCTCCGACTTTGCTCAATATCTGGAAAAGTGGCCAAAATGGACTTAATAGTGTTGTTCACTACAACTGTCACCATTCATGACTTCTTCTTATGTTTCCTGATTGATTAAAAGTGCATCCTGAAAGATGTAGCTCAATGAAGCAAATCCCAGACGGAGCACTGAAGGGAGAAGAAAATCAAGCGGAACTGCAGGAAGGAAATGGCCAGACTTGGAGGGGGCTGGAAGGATGTAAAGCCAAACTTAACTTGTTAAAGGGTGACAAAAAATATTGAGATTGGAGCCCAGGTTTACATCCCAGCTGGATTGCATTCAAACAAAAGCATCATCACCCGTTTATTTATGATTTATAAATTGAAAAGAAATATTTTTATCTCAGCATGCCTTTCCTTAAATTTTTTCTCAACTAATTTGTGCAGCTTTGTTTCATGCAGATGCTGTGTTTAATTTGATCCCTGATTGCACCTTCGTTTACTTCAGTGTGTTTGAGCGACTAGAAATGTAAAATCAGTGTCCGAAAAAGTCTTTTTTTTTTTGGACACAAATAAAACATGAACGGTGCTTTATTTCGACTTTTTAATTAATTATAGGCATTTTATGTCATTGTTCTTGTAATGGTTTTAATGCTGCTGTTGTCAGCTTACAATTTTAGTCGATAGCATTTAAAATAAAAGACATGAATACAAAAGAAGCTGCTTTTAGAGGCTATCCTGGAATTTGTACTCTTGTTATGCATTGGTGAGGGATACAACTGCTTGTGATTATTACACTTTTCAGGCTATTTCATTTTTCAATGCAGCATCTTGGAAATTAGAGTAACATGAAGCCATGAACGTATCCCCACCCCCACCCGTGCTCAGTCACCCAGCTGCCCACCCCCCATTTTCTCAGCCAGTCTTCATTTCCTCCGCCCACCTCCCCCTCCAGTCATCGAGTGACGTGCTGATAGAAAGCGGGACCAGCCCTCCCGTCGCCATTTTTTTTTCTCTTACACTCGCACTTCTGGATTCTCGAGCGAGCGGAGGATAAAATAAAAAAACAACTGCGAGTTCGGGACAGATACTCGTCTGGTCGGGATACTTCGCTTGCGGTAAGGGAGTGCAGCTCCTGAGATGCACCAGCAGCGGACAGGCGGCTGCTCTGAAGTCACTTTTTGTGTGAAGACGTGTTGCGGGCCGCCATTTTTTTCTTGCGCTGCCTCTGAAGTCTGCTCGAACCCGAGAGAGGGAACTCACAGACCTGTTTCCGTGCCTTACCGTTAAGTCGAGAGGATATAAAGTAACTATCTGTGTTTCCTCACCTGCGGCTAATATTAGCCTGTTTATTCACAGTTATGACGATTTCTCAGTTAGAAAACTGAGACCACCTTTTCCGCCTTTATATTAACTGACACTGACCGGAGGAGATAATTATTTGAAGCCTTGTGTGTTTTGTTTTTTTTTTCTCGGAAGGCGGAACGAAAAGGAGGAAGCTTAATTGATCATTTCTTGCTTCGGCCTTCCTCGGCGTTTTTCTTTCGTAAGTTAATCATTTTCTTTATTCTCAGCCACTCAAAGCTGAGCCAATATGGTCCAAAGTTGGATCAAGTCAGTCTTAACCTGTCCCTGAAGAACCCCAGGTTGTTTTTTCTTTAATCCTTATTGTTAATTTTGTTTTAATCAGGTTGACGAAACCTTCAGTGGTTCTGCAGAAATTACTCGAAAACCGCACAGGGGCGACGAATGCCCTGCCCTGCACCTACTGAATCATTCACTTTGGATCAACGCTGAAATCTTAGCAGTAAATTTCTTCATTTATATATATCTACTAACTTATTTTTGGGGGAACAGACATGTCAACGGCTCGGTTTGACTCGTGTGATCGGTCCGCCTGGTATTTCGGACCCGTTTCCCGACAGGAGGCACAGAACAGGCTACAAGGACAGAGGCATGGCATGTTTTTGGTTCGAGACTCGTCTACCTGTCCCGGCGACTATGTCCTGTCGGTGTCTGAAAACTCCAAAGTGTCTCACTATATCATTAACTCATTACCCAGCAAGAAGTTTAAGATAGGCGATCAGGAGTTTGAGAACCTCCCGGCTCTCCTGGAGTTCTACAAAATCCACTATCTGGATACGACTACGCTAATAGAGCCTGCCCCCAGGTAAGGAAGTCACGCAATGCCCCCTTTACTAACTATTAACCAGACAGTTACTTTATAACTACCAGCCTACTTTCAGGGAGCTGTGTCATAAAGCAGAGTTTGCTTAATTTGCATTGGACTCGTTCAGATTACTGTTTGACTCGAGCTTTCTGCTTTACAAAGACACCTTTGATAGAAGTAAACATCTCCTAGGAGGCTGATTTCAATTTATTTTGGACTTCACATTAAAACAAGTTTGTATTTTAAGCCAGTGAAATGCTTGTTTGTGTAACTTCAAATCCAGCTCCATTCAGCTAGACCTGGGTAAGTATGGTGGCATTGAGTCAAAACTATTTACACAAAAATGCATCTACTACATTTATATCCAAGGGAGAAAAGCAGCAGCTACCAAATGTAAAACTGCCTTAAGATTGATGGGTGTTACGCGCCTTTAGTTTTCACACCATGCCTGCGTTTTTAAACAACTGGCAGTGCACAACAACAGGTGGGGGAGGAGCAGCACTGTTATGGGGCTTTTTCTTTATTTTCTAAGTTTTCAATTAGAAATACACTAAAAAAAATCACATTATGTGGAGTAATCTTGAGCTAAGATCCATTGTGGCTGATATTGAATATGGTCAAATTTACAGGTATAAACTAGTTAATAATTGTGAATGCATTCTTTTGCAAGTGAGGAAGGTGTGTAGCAGGCTTCTTTCAGCCAGCTGACAGACAGTACACAGCAACGTGTTCAGGAGGGGCAGTACTGTGTTGACTTATTCTGAATAAAGTCAGGAAAACCTTGTTTGGATACGTTTCAAAACACCTTAGTTGATTTTGTAAGTTGGGGGAATAAAAGTGTATCGTACCACTGCTGACCACTGCCAGCTGACAGGCAGTGGTCAGCAGCACATAGGGAAGGTGCCGCTGTGCTATAATGCCAAAATTCCTTTAAACGAAGGCGTACTTCTCTTTTTAAACAATTAAAAAAAAAAATTTTATTAGCCCTAAATGTACAAAGATGTCCTAGTGACTAATTGACATCCCTTTTGACTGCGTTGTCTTGCCAAGGTACCCAAGCACCATCACCGGCGCCATCCAGACCATGGTTGGTCCTGAGGAGAACCAGGAGTACGTGCGGACATTATATGACTTCACAGGAAGCGACGCAGAAGACCTCCCGTTCAAAAAGGGGGAAGTTCTCATCATCCTCGAGAAGCCGGAGGAACAGTGGTGGAGCGCCAAAAACCGCGAGGGCCGCGTCGGGATGATCCCCGTCCCGTATGTGGAGAAACTGGTGCGACCGCCTCCCCATCCCGGCCAGCCTACCCATGGATCTCGTAACTCCAACAGCTATGGGATCCCAGAGCCTGCCCACGCCTACGCTCAACCCCAAACGTCTTCGCCGGGCACGCCAGGCGCGGTCATCACACCCCTGCCCTCCATGCAGAACGGCCCAGTCATCGCGAAGGCCATCCAGAAACGAGTGCCTTGTGCCTACGACAAAACGGCTCTTGCCCTAGAGGTATAGTAATGTCCGTTTTAAAGGCTTCCAAGGCTTTTTTCTTGTAACAGAAAGCCTGATACAAGGCTTTCTGATGCCTTGTATGAATTGTTCTAAAGGATTTTGTTTTGGAAACTTAAACTGTTTTTACAGCTTACTTTTTTTCTTCTCCTTCTTATGGTCAAATTTGCCACCGATGTCGTCCTTCATCAAGCTTTTTTCTAAAATTAGCCAGCACATTTCAGTTTTTCTCCCCTAAAATTATTTTGCTCAAACCAAAACCCTACCAATAAGAATCCTCTGCGTATTTTTTCATTATGAATAAATGTCAAATAGAGAAGAGGAATGGACAGCAACACTGACAGGCGCAGTTCTGCGGGCTGAAGGTGTAAAACTGTCCCATCGCGTCTCGAGTCATTTTTCAAGTGCTCTGGTGTTGGCTACCATCACATTTTAAGTGTGTGATCACACCATAAGATATGACTAAATAGTTACTGCCTAGCTGCTGCATGTAATATCGTTTTTTTCCTTAAGCAGTAAGAGTTTGCATGTATGTTTTCCTCTATAGTCTTAAGTCAACCTATGTTCTACAGTTCTGTTCGCTGTTAACTGTGGCTGCTAGGTTGCATAAAAACCCTGCAGTCTTGCCTAGAGCTAAATATGTTAACTTGAGGTCAGGTGGGTCAGTTTTACGTTTTAGTTTCTTTTCGTTAAATGCTGAATCCAAAGCAATTCATGTGTGTTTTCTTTGTATCTGATGCTAAAGAAAGGTCCAAGTCTGACAGCAGCATTGTTGTATTTCTTAGCTGAGTCCTCTTGGGTTGCTCTTTTTATGACAGCATGTCGAAACTTGCGGTGCATGCTGGAGAGCTACAGCAGCTCTCTGTCTTGCTGTGGTGATTTCCCCAGGCGAGAGATGAGAATGGGAGTTATTTTCGAGCCAGCTCGGCTGCCGTTCAGTGACGTCGGAGTGTGTCAGCAGTTAAGAGGAAATGAAATAGCTTGCTGAGAGTTGTGTACAAAGATGCACTTGGTCCCTGTGACTCTTTGCACACAGCTCTGTGGAAAACATTAACAGAGCAACCAGGATTTATCAGCTACATGTCAAAGGTTAGATTGCGCTCCCTAAAAAGAAGATGGTACTTTAGTAGTTTGCTGTGTGTGTTCCTTTGAGATCTTAAGGCATATGAAGGTTCAGATAAATGTCCTATAATTTATTCAGTCTGCAACTGCGACCCAGTCCCGTTACATTAATAAAAATGATCAAACTTCGCTTTAAATTCAATACAGGAAGAAAATGAGTGCACCATTGTTGAAGCAACTATGTATTAAATTGATTTACATAATTACTGTATTCAAATATATTTGGAGTTTTAAATAGCACAGCGTATGGTACTTGGTATGCTCAAAATTTTGTTAAATAAAAAAATATCATTATTTATTACCATTAAATCACGCTGTCGTGTTCAAGTGCTTTTACAGCAAATGTTGTAGTTTATTCTGTTCTTTGTTAGTTAGGTTTTCCGCTTTGGTAACCACTCTGCTGCTGTCGGCTTCTATGCAGTTTTCAGTAATAATTTCCTTACCTTTTGTAGAAATATGTAATATGCATTAATCAGCCAGCAGTGTACTTGGAACTTATCAATCTTTAGCTCCAATGAAAACCATGTAAACTTGGGATTTTTGCATCATTTGTGCAGCAGCATTGAAGATTGTATCTTTCAGCGTTTCTGGTTGGTTGAAAATGATCTTGATTGACTCACTAACTCTTAAATACAGATGAGTGGGGCTTGATTAGTTTTTTCTCACGCTGTATTTCTAAACAGCAAATTTGTTTGTTTTTCAACAAGAAAAAAGTCTAGTTCCGTTCTTTCACCCAGCTGAAGGTGAACAGCAACAACTAATAGAGGAAGGACTAGGCATTAATCTGTGCTTTATGCATTCAGAGAAAACTTTGTTGTCTCCATAAGTGGACTTAGACGTAAAGAATGTTATAATTGAAAGTCATGCCAAGGCAAATTTTAGACTGTAGTCTTTTAATACCTTCAGATACCCAGATAGAGGTGACTGCCTCGCCCTTACATTGCTTTTATGTACGCTTTTAGGAATACCACTTATTTTAAAATATTTTTATTAAAGTCTTGCTGCAAAAACCTTGAACCTTGTTCCCTGAAATTTTGAAGAAATTTGCCTCTGGTACTTCAGGGACCTCAGGTTCTGTTAGAAAGTAGAACTTGCATGACTCGAATTGAGATCAATTATTGCAGAAATTGCTTTTGTATGGTTGGCTTCTGTTTTTCTGTTGGAATATCAAGAGACTGCTGTTGGTGGAATGTGTGTTTATGGGCATCTTAATCAGATTTACCAATGCTAAAGGTTGGCTAAAGAATGTCATTGGCTCAATGTTCCTATAACCTTTTTACTTCCCTTTCTCTAGTTGTGTCATTAGTTTAATGTGTGTAAACTCCACATTAATAATGGCTGATTTCACTATTGGCAGTAACGAAGGGAGTTTTGTACTCTATATATAACCTCACTACATACCTGGGCCTTCTCTGATTTACCTGCTTTCTGGTCAAAATAATTCAGTTTGTTTGCCAAGGAACAAAACACAAACTTTGTTGCTCTTTTCTTGAGTTCAGTCAACAGCGTGCCTGGAAACTCTTCTGTTGGCATGTGCATTATGGTCCAACACGCTTCATGTGCATAAAGTAATAATCCAAGCAGCCATATCTGCACCATCACTGTAGATTCTTGGTTCACTTTTTTGTCTTCTCAAACTTTCCAGTAATGGTTCTGACATTATGTGACACTAAAGGAGTATTCCAGACAAATAACTGCTGGAACGGTTCAGATCAAGTGAAACTACTAAGGAGCAGCCTCTGAAGACATTTGTACTGTACTGCATTGCAGTGCCTGGACAGTCACTGCCCCTCTGGGACACCTTTGTTTCTCTCCAACGGGCAAAGAAAGAATTAGGGAAACGGTTTCCAGGTTTTATATTAATTGAAATTCTCTCTTTTTCGTAGTTTTTTTTTTCTTTTTTCTCATAGTGCTGGTTCTTATCTTTAGGTATTGACCTTCTGGGACGTTTTGTTCGATCTACCAAGAGTCATTTCAATTGTTGATCAACCAAACCTTAACTATCATTTAGTGTTTTAAAGTTTCACTTCTCTACCAATGGTAATTAGCTACAATGCAAGCTTAATAGTTTAATGTAAACTACAAACTAGTTAATATAAACTGACAAAGTTTATATTAAGTTTGTATTTCAGCTGAAATGATTGTACATTAGTTTGAAGTGGAGGAGGAAGCTGCAATGATAGCAAACTAACAGAAAAAGGCTGGAGAATCATTAGGGTTTTTGATATCCAGGCTGGTGATTCGCTTCGCTCCCAGGATGTCGCGTCGCTGCTTCTTGTCTCCTTTAAGCGTCTGGTTCCGAACACATTACAGATTCCAGAAAAAACCTTTAGATCTGTGTCATGGCTACATTGGGGCCTTTGAAAGTCGGGAAGCAGAAGCAATGAGTCATTTTACAGCAAGTCAAATTCAATGGTCTCTTTAATTTTTTCCTTTTATTGTTGTTATAATGTAGTTAAGTAAAATTAATTCATCTTCAGCTCACAAGGTTTGAAATTCTATAAACTGCTTAGCTTTATAGAGCAGTTTATAAATCTACCAACTGCACTATCAACAGTGGCGCAGTTGGTAGCACTGCTGCCTGTGCATGCGTGGGTTCTCTCTGGGTACTCCGGCTTCCTCCCACAGTCCAAAAACATGACTGTTAGGTTAATTGGTCTCTCTACATTGTCCCTAGGTGTGAGTGTGTGTGCATGGTGGTTTGCCCCTGTGTTGCCCTGCGATAGACTGGCCTCTCGCCCAAAACGTCTGCTGGAGAGAGGCACCAGCACCCCTCCTGACCCCACTAGGGAGAAGGGTGTACAGAACATGGATGGATACTCAGATTAAATACTTATATTTTGTCATATTTTATGATTGACTATTGAGATTTCATTTGTTAAACCAATACACATCAGCAATCATTTTGAAGTGGTTGGAAAATGATCGTCACCCTCTTTGAAAAAGTCCATTCTTTATAGAATCTAGTTTTGCAGCAGGAACTGAGTCCCAACCGCTCCATTGTAGTTCTGGTTGTAGTTTATAACTTTTACTACATTTCACAAAATTTTAATCTGTTTTTTTTCATGCCTGCTGATGAAAACCATGATCCTGCTGCCATATTTTACTGTGGGGTTGGTGTGTTGTGTAAATCTCCTCCAGAGTTACCACTGGTTCTCTGTCGCCCTTTTCAAAGCCTTCACAGTACAGACGGGTTTATTTTGAGTTTAAGGTGGACAGGTTGAGTCTGTTTGGTCAGGCTGATATTTACCAAATATTTTGGTTTTTGAAGATTACAGTTTTTGAAAATCAAGATTTTTTTTTTTTATTCACCAATGACAGTTCAGAGTGATGTCAGCACGTCCAGAGCCGCCATCTTGTTTGTCAAATGTTTTTTCACAGCTTCTATTTATTTGGACTTTAGGTCAACTCTACGACAAGTAGGGTCAGGCTAAGATTTATTGTAATGTTTTAAAAAAATAACTTCAGGATGTTACAAGGATACAGTCATAGTAATTCTAGAATAAAGTCTTAATATCACCAGAATAAAGTCGTAATATTTGGAGAGTGAAGTAGTACTTTTGCAAGGATCCAAACACAAAAAATAGCAAAAGATTAATTAACTTTACTAAAATGACTCTTCTTGCAAGTTTAAGAGATTCTTATGGTAAAATTATCGTTATTCTGATAATATTGTGACAACATCCAATTGATTAAACAAAAAAATCTTGTATCCAGGCCTCAGTACTGGTTGTACAACTCACAGAAGGAATGATTTGAAATAAAAGCAACTTTTTAAATTTTATTTTTAAGGGAAGAGCAAGCAAGAAAAAAATCTGTTAAAATAGGAGCTGGTATGAAAAAATCAGAGATTTCATTCTTGGCTTACTTTGAAGCATCAAGAGTAAAAGTGGGTGAATTAAAATACATTCTACGCTAGACTTTTCATATTTTGGTGACATTTGTGGTTGCAATATGTAGATGAATTTAGGAGGTGAATACTTGGCAAGTTACTACAAACTTTAAAATATAAAAATTTTATGTAAAGCTAAACTTTTTTCCATTTGGATAATCCTTGCCGTACCCTTCACTCTGAAGGTTGCTTCAAATAAAATCCTAGTCTATACATCTTTAAAGTTTTTTTTGCTTTTCTTTTAAATTAATTCTGTGAATAATCTAGTTTAAAATGAAAGGTTTAATCTTGGTTTTGTTTTAATAGACTTTTGCTCTAATCCTAATTTGAAGGAGATTCGACCAGGTCAGATCAGGGTCACTTTTTGGGCTGTGTATCTGTTCTCCTGCCGTCCGCTGTGTAGAGTGCAAGTGGAGATCTGAGATGAAAGTAAATCTTCCCACAAGTTGCGTAACATCACAGGTGGATTGTTGAATAACTTCAGGTCGTACTAATGAAGCCTCGGACTGTATGTGTTCATGTGTTTAATGTATGGAAACGTGGGAAGACTGAAGCTTTGTCCTTCTCTCCTCAGGTCGGTGACATCGTCACGGTCACACGGATGAACATCAGTGGTCAGTGGGAGGGAGAGGTGAACGGACGCAAAGGCCTCTTCCCCTTCACGCACGTCAAAATCATAAACCCTCAGAATCCGGATGAAAGTGACTGACGCGGGGGCTCGTCCCGAGCCTCTCGGCGGTGTTGATGTGTACCTCGACCCGCTGGCCCCTCCCCACCTGTCCCACCAGTGTCCTGGTTATCCGCTTTCCTGCTTTGAGAGGAAATAAAAACAACTCCCACCTCCCCTCTATGCCCCCCCACCACCTCTGTTGCCGCCAGCCTTCGGAAGGCTTCCTGACTGTTTACAGCTGTGGACTCCAGACTTAAATTAAAAACCAGACCTAACCATTGCTAGTTAAATTTTCAAGCAATTTTTCTTTTTAATTTGCAGAGCTTCACTGGGCATGCATCAGCATGAGTGTGTTTGTATGTTGAAGTTCATGTGAGCATGCTCACAACGGATTTCTCCCACATTGCATCACAACATGTCAGTCCTCTAAGACTCTGAATATTTGTCATGTCAGCCTTTTCTTTTTTTTTTTTTGGCCTCTGAAAATGTTTTTGTCCGTGTGAGAAAAATTGTGCAGTAAGTGGGATAAAGCAGCGTCCATATGGATACAGGAGAGCACTGAGGAGCTGGCCAGCCAATAAAACGACATTACTGCAAACAATCAAGTCACTGTTGTACCTTAGCTATCAACTAATTGGTCATGGGGTTGGACTTTTTTTTTTACTTTGTTTGGGGGGGTTGAATTTTGATAAATGTTTTTAGCAATGCTTGGAATGTCCCAGTAGAAGCAAAAACACGGGTGGGGTGGGAGTTCTGGAAAGATTTCATTATTGATCACATTCTCAAATCCTGACTGGCTATTGAACTTATTTATGCTGGTGAGAAACAATGTGGCCAAAATTTCATCCTGTTTTTTCTCTTAGTGTGTCAGAAGACACATTTACCTCCTCTTGTTTTGAGACCTGAGTGCATGTTTGAGGCCAAGTCTACCTGCCTACTTTGAGTACAAACAAAACATTGGAGCATTTTTTTATTTTTAATTTTAAGAGAAGTGCCAAGCATTTTTTAGCTAAGCAGTGGCTGTAGTCTAGATCACCAACTTTGTTAGCAACTAGCAGCCTGTCAAGCGTAAAAATGGAACTCTGGCATCTAAATTTTCCGTTTTCTTCAAGGTGAAATAATTCTTATGTTTTATTTAATGTACTGATTCCCTTGAGTTGAGATGATGTTTTTATTTTCACATTTCTTAAAATTAAACAACCCTAGTAGTATCCATGTCCACATTGTGCAACAGGACCCCCAAAGATTAAACAGTTCTGCAAACGATGCAGCTTTCTGTAGAAATGCGAAACCATTTCTCCATCTTTTTTAGTTTTTTACTGCATAATGTTTAAATCGACGCTCGGCCAAATACGCCAAGGTATTGTGCAGCTTTGAACTGTAACTTTTCTCTTTGGTCAGTTTTGAATCAAGTATTTTAAAATGAGTAATGTTATTTAAAGGGTGACTTACTAAAAGGGAAAAAAAAAATGCCTGCTGGTTGCCTACGTGCATGACCTCTTGGCCAGTATCGGTGGTCTCGCCTGGTCATATGCTGCTTGTCATTTATTTCATTAAACAAAGTTTTCCTTTATTATTATATTTTTTTAAAAATAAATCCAGAATGTTTTTTTTTTTTTGCCAGGATTATTTAAATCTAGTTGAGCAATACACCTTGAGCATTTCCCTACTTGAGATGAACTTCTTTTCTCTTGCTTTCGAGTTATTTTGTAATGGCATTAACAGTATTACTGTGCTCATTTTTTCCCCCCCTCATAATTCTAATTAAGTCTTTTTTTGTCCTTCAAAAAAAATCAAATTGTGCCTTTTTATTTTTAATACCATTTACATGTGTTAATATTTCCCATGGTTAACACCTGTGCTGGTAATGACCCTTTATGTACAGAACAAGTAAATAAAATTTATGTCTACTTCTTTAAGCCGTTCTCTCTGGAATCTTTTCACTGTGCCCTACATGTGATGTGACAGATGGGTGGGTGGTTGTTTGCAGCAGCTCTGGCGTCACCGCTTGTGTTTCTGGAGCACAGGACAGTTATTTTTTTATTTTTTTTTTTTTAAAGAAAGTTCCAGTTTTGACTCTTGTCTGCACCCAGGAGAAAGAAAGCAATTAATGAATTTTAATGAGGTGCTAAGAAAAGAACGTCAGCTGACCCAGAGACAGGAACAGGAACAGGAAAAGTTTTCAAGGGCAGCTTTGCGTGTGTCCATGTGGCGTGTTTGTCCGGCACTTTGCATTTGTTTTTCAATTCACAATGCGGTAGAGTTGAAATGCTGATTTATATTTAGGTGGAATAGTTCTCCACACAAAGATGCTATTGGAACGCTAAAATTAAGATTTAAACATTTTGACAAATGTTAAACAGTGACAACTGCATGTGAACGGGGTTAGAAGGCACTAACGATGTGGCGTTCAACATCTGAATTTAAATAGTTTATATCTGAGCATTAGTGGAGATTAAGAGGAAGCGAAACCTTAATTCTGTTTTTGTCATGTGAGAATATCTGACTGAATTTTCATATTAGGTCGGGAGATGATTCTGTAAAGATGACTGTAGTTCCACGATTTAAACAAAAATATTTCTGCAATACAGTCAATTTATTTTTGTGTTAATCATTAAATGTGCCTGTAAAAGGGAAGCAAGGAAGAAAATGAAATGATTATGCATTTGCTACCTTTGCTTTAATGATGAATTGACAAGAAATGCTGACGGCTACAGGAGGCTGCAAAAGTATTCATAGCCCTTGAACCTTTCAGCTGCTCATGTTACAACCACAAGCTTCATAGTATTTTTACTGGGACTAGAGCAGTGGTGTCCCAACTTTCTGCCATGCTTGTCAAAACTGGCAAGTTGAAAGTACAAGAAAATTTATTAAGATTTTTTTATTATGCTACTCAATAAACTAAACATTTTTAAAGATTTCTGAGGTAGTAGTAGCTTTTATTTCCAGCACTTAGGACAGGAAATGGGCAGAGAGAAAAGTGGGAAGACATGCAGCGTAGAATCAAACCTAGGATAGCGCGATATACGATGCTCCCACTTTACCACTACACCACACACTGCCCCAAAACATTTTGATTATGCAAAGTCATCAAATTTGAGTTCAAATGGTTTGTAAATCATAGATCCAAAACATGTTGGTCCTGTTAAAAAGCAATGTCCTGTATTTTCTATGTCTAGAAATGTATTTTTAGTTTATTCTTGATACCAAAAACAAGAAACTGGGTCACTCCTGCTTCAAAAAGGTCTGCTTTATTTAGCAAAGTTTAGGTAAATAATTCAGATAAATAACATTAATGTGTAACTGGTAGAGATGCATGGTAACTGGATTTAATTAATACATGCCACACTTTTCAGATTTTATTTCCAAATATTTCCACATCACAATCTTTAGCTTTGCTTTTAAGTTAATATCTCCACAAAATGCAGTTTTGGGCCATAACATAAAACATAAAGAAGTTTAGGGTGTATGTGTGTGTATGAGTTGGATCTTTTAAAGTGATTTAGAGTTGATCCTGTTTCTATATTTGCCCTATATTGCATTCTGTGTGTTTATCTCAGAGAGGTTTTTATGTATCGAGCTGATTTGGTATTGAAGCAAATCAATGTATTCCTCAGAACTGCCTGTGATTGGCTGTAGCTCCGGAGTAAACAAGCTTAATGAATCCAACTTAGCCAGGTCTGACCTCTCCTCCGGGCACAACTTGTATGCATGTGTGTGTTTGTGTGTTTCAGGGTCGATGTGCTGCAGTCCATTAGTGCTGCCTTTAAGTCAGCTTCACTGCCTGCGAACATGCAGTTTGATCAAGTGATGCAAGGTACTGTGCAGAAATATGAACAGGACGTTGGATTTTGCTTCTGTAGTTTTGTGTCTTATTGTATTACATGGAAATGAATGAGTAAAGTCAAAATTAAAGTAAAAAATAGAATTGAAAATATAAATCCCCACCACAAATGTAAGAGTGGAGATGGAGACGTTATGTATGTTCATTTTCACACATCCAAGCAAACCTTGTTAAGGGGTTGGCTTGTTTTCTGCACACTTGCAACAAGAGGAAGTTCAAATTATATAGCCTGGTTTATAAATATGCTTACCAGAAATGTCATAAAAGTTGAGTCTGACATTATCACTGTATGAATTTGAAGTTAATAGTCTATACTGTACACTTATTCACATGTAGCTCTTCATGACAAAAAACGTGAAAGTGCTAAAAAATCTGGAATTTTTTAATAGTATTGGACAGGTGTAACTTTAACATATAAAAGCCAACCCCATCTTTATTCTGTCATCGATTTTTTGGATGGATGCTTATTCAAAAGCCAACATGATCTACATTCTTGCAAAGTCTTGAAACAGATTCTTGATCAGTTTTAGGTCTGAGCTTTAACTGGGCCTTTCTCACACATATAAATATGCTTTAATCTAAACCTTTGCATTGCATCTCTGGCTGTATGTCAAGGCTTGTTGTCTTGCTGGAAGGTAACCCTCCTCTCTGCAGCCTTTAACTGGTTCTTCCACAGTTGTGCTCTGTTTGGCTCCTTGATAAGTTTCCCTGCAGGTGTTTTTACCGAGTGCTTCATATCCTTGAAAACACGTAAAATTAAACAACATTTTCAGGGTCTCAAAAGAATTTTAATTTTAGATCAAGTCCATTAAATTGCTTAAAATTGTAACTGATTTAGTTTTGTGCCACTTTTCACACCTGTATACATTTTGCATAGCAGCTTACACACTAGTTCTGTCTTAACAGAAGCACCAATATTTCTCAGCCTGAAAACAGTACTTCTAGAATTAAAATAAATGTAGTTGGAGAGCTTAAAGTAATAGATTAACATCGGTACAAGTACCATGGAGTTTGATTCGTTATTTCAATCTATTATGCTAAAAAATGAAATCAAACTTCTAAAAGGAAAACGTTGTCAATCTGCATACTTGCAAACCAGGACATTTGTGCAGGGAACTTTCTTTAGCACAACACCTGGCTGATGTAGTTATGCAGCATCATTCTGAGGTTGTCGCTATCGCACCTTTCTGCAACAAATTATATCAATGTCTGTAAATAAAACAGAATAAAAACCTGTCCATAAGCATTGTTTTTATGCTGAAGTTTTTTAAGTGCATTTCAGAATTTAGAATAGCCAAGAGATGCAATATACATTTCATATTTATATTATACATTACATCTCATTCTGCACGACATCTGCAAAGTTTGAAAATTGGAGCTTTTGCTCCCAGGTCAAACAACGTAAACCTAAATTGATTTAGTGGGAAAACTGTCAAAGCAACAGTTAATACTATTTAGTTTTATGGAATGATGAGGTAAAACCTTGAACCACGGTATACTACTAGTGTTTGTAACTGTAACAACTGTAACTATGCAGGCTGCTGGAAAATCATAAAACATATTCACGAGTGTTCTTAAAGTTCTCAAATTTGACATTCTTAAAATATTAACTCTACCTGTAGTTTCTGGAGAAATGCTTCCCCACTTCATGATGCTGCCACTACCATATTTCATGGAGAGGGCTGTGTGTTCTTGGTGATCTGTTAGTTTTCTTCCACACATAGGATTTTGAATGTGAACTAAAGAAAGTTCAATATTTGTCTTACATAACCAGAAAACCTTCTTTCACATGTTTTCTGTTTCCCACATGGCTTGAGGAAACAAACAAGCAGGTTGTCATAATGACTTTCAGCTTTCATTGTGCTACTCTTCCAGCTCCAAAGTTTAGGGAATTGGTTGCTTTGGGTTTCATTTAGTAAAGATGGGTGAATAGAAAAACTACATTTTCAAATTATTTCTTAAAAGAAAGATAAGTATTATTTGATGTGCTACAATTTGTCTATACCATGGAAATCTAATAAAATATGTTGAAGTCTTTTGGGAAATATGACAATCTGGAATCGGGGTGTGAATACTTTCGTGAGGAACTTCATTTCTAGAACATCAAACAGTTACATAACCATTGTGTAATCAAACTCCCTCTTATTCCGGAGCCACCATGTCTTTTTGTTAAACCCTCAAACTCATCAAGTGACTAAAACCAAATGTCCTCCATAGCTGATCCTTCTCTGAAAGCACTTTGTACAACGACGTTAAAAGTAATGGCTTTCAACGAAAAACATGTCAGTGAATGTGCTTTAGAATATATTCTATAGCAACCCAGCTCCCTTAGGCTCTGTATGTGTCCCAGATAGAGCTTCTCTTCTCCATCTTCTGAAACATTTACAGTGGCAGACGTTCCGGCCGTCTGCTGGGGGTAGCATGCCAGAGCGCGAGGGTGACTCCACATTGAGCTGTCTGCCATCTCTTTCTCAGGTCAGATGCTTTGCTTTGGGAGAATCTAATTGCTTTTATGCATCCTCAAGCCTCAGTAGTGTTATGTTTAATCTTACTTTTACACAGAAGATTTCAGTATAGGTCTTTTTTGAGATATCTAAAATGTGAAGGCACTAATAGCTACTCAGTTTCTGCTTGCTACAAGAACATTTTTTGGAATTTATGAAGCTTTTTTTTTTGTATTTCAGTAAGTCAACTCAAACTTAAATCATCCTGCTCAACATACCAGGAGGTGGGGAGATGGTCTCTGACTTTGGAACCCAAAGAGATGGAGATGGGTTGGTGGTGGAGGAGCTGAAGAGAACAAAGCAGAAGCTGACAGGCAGGCGAATAAAATGCAGAGTACAGCTGGACGTTTTGCAGCTTAAATAATCCTTAGGGTATGTTTGATTTATCCTCAAAAGTTTGATAAAAGTCACATGTAAGGCAGCAGCACGGCTTGAGATGACTGCATGATTTGCAAATGTCACCTTGTTTGTGAAAACATGCACAAAATCGCATTCACTGACTCATCAGTTTGCATCAAATCAATACTTTTTTGTTAGTTGCTCAAATTAACTGTTAAGTAGTTGAGTTACTTCTCAACTATGTACCGGTAACTGAGTAGTTACATAGGTGTTGGATGTCAAATATAGATTTTTGAACCAATAGGTCACACAGCTTAGCTTAGCTTATAATATGGTTCTGTTGCAGGTGTCGGCAGAAATGAAAACGGGAACTTGATATGACTTGCAAAGAAGGCCATGAATAAAACATAATACCAAACATTATTAATCATAACTGAATGAAAGGGAAATTTAACTAGTGAGGTACATGTATGGTTAAAGAAATAAAACCTTAGCATCTGATTGTTGCAGAGGGTCTATCATAGCACCTTCATGCCTACTAAAATGTTAACAAACACTAACTATTTTGAGTCAATGCTTAATAGACATTTTATGGTTTTATTGTTTTGAAGCAGTTGTACAGTCACCCATCATGCAGGAGGGATACAAATCAGCACATTTCATTTGCTTACCTAGCTTTTGACTTTAGACCAGAGTGGCAGCACAGCAGGCTGAATAAATTCTGAATCCCATTGGTCAAGAAACAGATTTAACCCAAAGCACATTCCATTAAACACCCCTCATGTTGATAATCCAAAATAAAAGGAATAATGTAAAGCCAAACAGTGCCTTGTATTTAAAGCAGTTTTTTTCACATTTTGTCTCATTACAACCTCAAACTTTAGTAAAATATATGCGGTAGATTAACCACATGAAGTGACCAGAAATGTATTAAAATTTTCCAAATTATTTTGCAAATAAAAATCTGAACCTGAAACATTTGTGTTCAGTTTCAGTGATGCCAATTACTTTCAAAAGTCACCTACTAAATAAAAATGTCATCAATGTGTGACTCAAGCTGAGCAGGAATGCAGCCTCACAAACTGTTAAAAAGCCAACACTTTTTGCAAGCAGTATTTTGCAATATGGAAGAAAAGTGAGAGAATGTCGTCAGCATTCCTAACTGCAAAAGACAAAAACAAGGCCAATTCTTTTCAAAGTTTGTCAAATTTATTCAACTGTATCCAAATGTAGTTAAAGGCCCTCTTCTGGCAAGGCCATAACTGAACGGTGTCCAAGTTCACCAGCAGGAATAGGAGAACAGCGGGTACTGGCTCCAGTCTGCTGGGTTGCTGTGGGGGCCCTGTTGGTTGCTGTAGCGGTATTCCTGTTGCTGGGTGCTGCTCTCCGACGTGGAGAGCAGGTGAGGTGGAGCGTGGAGCAGTGTCTCTATTGGATCTCGGTTCCTGGGAGGTAACGGGAATCTGGGGTACTCCACTGATCTGAAGGGAAGAAACAGATCCAGTGACGTGTTATACAGAACATACTAGCATTTAGTTAATTATTTCTGAGTATTGGTGTTGCCGTTGTGTGAATCTTGTTATCATATTCTATCACGATCGGATGCTTATTTGTCACCTATGTCAGATTTTCAAACCTGTAAGGTTGGTAGGCGGTGGATGCAGGAACCAGCTGTTCTTCACAGCCGTAGTTGTACTCCTGCTGCTCCAGGCGCTCAGTGTGGATGCTCTCTGATGAGCCCTGCTCTGGAGCCCAGGGGGAAAGGTGACCCGCCTTCAGTGACTGCTGTGTAGAGGCTGGCTTCTTTCTGACCTGTGCTGACTGAGAGGTAGAGGGCATCCTCTGCAGGCCTGACGAGGAAATACAACATCTATTTGTGAGATATATTCATCCATGCTAACTTGTGGTCATTTCATAGCCTCAGTTTTGAACGCAGGGCACCAGCAGTGCAGGGAACCTATTATAATCACAGTACATGACTAATTTGGTGTGTTAGCCACAGTTTGCAATCAGTTTATTTGGGTGAAATGAAAAAGAAAATACCTGCTGCACTGTGAGAAGGACTTTTCCTGTCTTCTGTGTACTTTTTTGCAGGAGAACCTTTATTTGAATGGCATCTGGAAAACAAACAAACAAACAAAAAGCAGTAGTGTCATAATTGCCGTAATTTTAACAGAAACTCTTAAGGACACATACAGGCAGAGGAAAATACCTGAAGAGGCATCTGCTAATGTCCGATAAAATGCCAAAACATGTACCTTTTTCTGTGAGAATGAGTGCCTCCTTCCCTAAATCCTTTTGCAAATGGATTGTGGTCAATCTTCAGCCTGGTAATCTAAACAAAGACAGGAGAAAATAAATCAGTTTGCATTTGTAGGAAACAGCCATACAATTGTGAAGTAAATCAAAAAATCTCCTACTAAACGGCCATTATTCAGTCTGGTTTGTGCACATCTATCAGTATGTGGTTTGGCTCAGAATGGCTCCAAACTGCAACAAACAACCAGACCTATAAAGAGAACTTTCTCTCCATCCATGACTTTTACAGGTCAAAACAGGGCAGCTAACATCTCTGTAGATCCCACACATCCTGGACACAAACTGTTTAGATGTTTATTTAGAGGTAAGCATGGAAAATTGTTATTCGCAAAAAATAAGTCGCCACAGAGACAACTTCTTTCTCCAGGCTGTTCCTCTCATGAAAACTAACCAACATTTTCACATTGATTCCATGAATATTTGCACTAATTTAATCCTGTTTTCCTCTTTTGTAAAAACTCTGCATATATAAGAAAAAAATATGTCAGAAATATTTTATTTATACGGTGGACATATTTAAAATGTCGGGAAGCACCGTGTAACCAAAGTCAAATTCCTTGTTTGTGTGCACCAACTTGGCCATATTCAGATTCTGATACTTTCAGAGAAAAGGTTCAGATGGTCTACATACTTGTTTTTTGCACTGTACGTGGGAAAGACGTGACGTTTTATTGCTACCTTTGGATTTTGGTAAGCGGTAACAGCAGTGAAAACCGTCTCTGGGAACGAGAAGGTCTGAAACGATCCCCAACACACAGTGTGTGGACTGTCCGCCTGTATCACATGAAACCGTGGGTAGTAACGATGCATGGAGTGAAGGATAATCTAAAAGGCAAAACAAGGAAAGTGAGAATAAGTCACCCAGCATAAGGAGAGTTTAATGTTATATTTTAAGATTTAAGGTGTGAAACAGTGTTTTTACATGGCCATGCTGATCCAAGGTGTTGTTGGTGAGCTTCATCTTGAGGAAGGACAACGACTGCTTCATCCAGTGACTTCCTACAGCGGGGGAGTCCGGGTGAATGTATGTCCGACATGGGGGCTGGGGCTCAGACTTCCCTGCGACCTCCCACTGCTCCTTCTTCCACTACAGAGAGACAGATGGGGGGAGGGAGAGGTCCAACATTACCACATGAGAGACCTCAGGATATCAGTAATTAATCAAGATGCTCCAAGTAGCAAAAAAAAAAAAAAAAAAAATCCATTTTAATTTCTCTTAATGTTGGCATATTTCCAGGACTGTGACAATACTTTTATTTTTCTAAAGGAAAGTAATCACTCAGTTTTACATCTTGATCTTCACAGATCCCCCCCAAGGCTCTCCTGGAGAGGTTTGATTTGCACTACACTGTCTTCAAGTGCATGTTGACAGCAACCGCTTCCACCAAATGGGCCGCAAAAAACGATAGGGACTGCTGAATGTATGGGATGGCAGACTGCTCCTTGTTCATCGACTGTGAATGAGGCCGGGATGCTAATTGATTGGGCTTCCAGCTGGGAATGCACAAACAGGAAGCAATGAAAGGCTTTGATATGCAGCAGTGAACGGTCGCAGGCAGACAGGGCAGAACTGTGTCTGACTGCCAACTGCTGTCTCTTATATTCTGCAGTCTGGTGGGTTAAATTCACAGAGGGGGGAAAAAAGAACATACTTGGGATGTGTTGAATGTGATCATACCTTGTATTTGACATTGTCTGCAGGGACGATATCCACCATGACGACATAATTTGCTAAAGGCTGAAGCCCAGATAGGCTTATGCTGCACTGTGGAAACATTCTCCTAAGATAAACAGTGTTAGAAGTTGCTTTAGCTGGTTTTTTTTGTTTATTTTGCAAATATTTTCCTCTTTACAACAGAGCTCTGCATAAATTAAGAGTTCATTGGAAAAACTTACTACCTTCCATGTTTGGTTATTATCATCTCTGTTCCAATGGTGTGAAAAGACTTCCATAGCTCTGAGTCCTCAAGGGTCACCCGGATGCAGCCCTGCTGGTAAGAGTTAGCGCCTGATGAAGACAGTGGCATGCCAGGATTCAGTCTTGGATCTGCTGGAGAATTGGTAAGAACTGCAGAAATAAATTGACAAGAAAAGTGAAAATGTTCATGCAAAAGTTTATTAGCTACATTTATCATCCAAATGTCTTAATTGCAGTGCAGAAAATTTTGTGTAATGTGCAAAATATCTTGCAAAGTCTGTTAAGCTGGCATTTGTCTAGACTGTTTGTGCTTAAATCCTGATAAGTTTCTATAAAATTTTGATCAGCTTAGTAAGACATTAAAATAATTTTGTACACTTAAGCAACTTTTGTGGGATAAAATGTAATAAATAAAGAGTTAATTAAACAAATACTTTAAAACCAAATATATAACAACATCAATATTTGTTGAAATACATAGGGTCAGTGTCAGAGAGCATGCTTAAAATGCATATTCATCCTTTCAAAAATCAATCTTACCAGGGACGTTTGGAATGTTACTGCATCGCGCTGTTATCATCACCAACCAAACCACAGGGGAACCACTGCTTTCAAATATTTGAACAGAGATGGGATACTTCAGGGACTTCCATCCTGGAGAGGTCTGGGAAAGGTTAAACTGGATTGGTCATCACGGAATAGGTGTGGTCTAACCCGCCTGGAGGGAGAACAGAAAATCAGGGAGAGGGACAGAGGAGGCAGTTGGGAAAATTACTTGTTCTGTGCAAATTCAAACACAATGTACAGTACGGATTTTTAATAGAAATACAGCTGGTGCCTCAGAGGTTTGTTAGTGAATATTGGTGAACAAACGTCATCGAGAAGACCAAGAAACACTGTGGACATGTCAAGGATAAAGCCGTGGAGAGATTGTAAGCAGAATTAAGTTATATACAAAAACATCCAGTTGACTCTTGGTAACTCTGTAGGGATGAGTAGTAGTGGAAAACAAACATTACTTAAGGCTTTGTTCTTCAAGCAAATCTAATGTATGGAGGAACACATTATTCTGAGCACCCTATTCATCACTGTAAAACAAGGTGGCGGTAGAATCATTCTGGGGGATGTTTTTCCATCAACTTGTCAGCATAAAAATGGAGAAATGGATGAAGGGCAATCCTGAAATAAAACCTGTTCAAGATTTGAAAAGTCCTGAGATCAGAGTGGACGATCCCCTCCAGATCTATAAGGAAATCATTTAGATCAGAGGACATTCTGAGAATTCTCTTCAGTAATCTTTCATTTGAAATGGTGCTGTTTTCTGAAAGCATAAATGACAAAAATGGAATAAACAGTTATTTTATAAAATAGTAAGTCAAAGAGGCTGAATGCAAATGTCTGCTGCACTTTGAAAAATTTTATTTGTGGAAAATATCTAAAACTATTTGTGTTGATCCATGACATGGAACCCAATGGCATCTAATGGAGTCTGTTGATTCTAATGTGACAAAAAGTGAAAAAGATCAAGGCATCGGGAAACTGGAATATTGTAATGTATGATTAAATAAAACTGACATTTCTTTCAAAGTGCCTTGAGATAACATGTTGTGAACTGGAGCTTTATAAATAAACTGAACCAAACTGAATACTCTTGTAAGGAGCTTTATTATTTGCAATGCTGAGAATGCAAAGACTTGAAGTGATCTGAATTTTAAACTTTCTGAGGAACAGGAAGGCCTCTTCCCTGCTGCTTTGAATGTGTATTGGGTGCAGGATGTGGCTGAGGTAACAGAGGTAGCTGAAGTTTTAGGTCTGGCCTTGACAGTGGCTAACTCTGCTTATCCCACCAAATGGCCTCACCACATCCATCCCCCATGTCTGCATCGTCCTATCTTTCAAGTATCATGGGGGGAGAGCAGCCTCTCTTCTGCTTAAAAGCCAGTTCACAAGGTTGAGTGAGAAGAGGAAGGGAACAAAGGCAGGATTGTATGAAAGAATGAGTTGATTTTTATGTTAAAATCTTTACAGTCCAATTTAAAATATTTTCTGAAAGACTCACCTTGCTGTGGTGGCATAGGGGATAGCGCGACCCACGTTTGGAGGCCTTGAGTCGTCGTTGCAGGTTCGATTCCCGGACCTGGCGATATTTGCCACATGTCTTCCCCCTTTCCTGTCAGCCTACTTTCATTTAAGGGACACTAGAGCTCACAAAAGACCCCCTGGAGGGAAGAAGAAGAAAAAAAACATGAACTTTTGAAGGATGACTGATCATCCATACAGAAGTGCTGAAACACATGGACTTTGATTACATTTTATTCTCAGTACATTTACTTTAGTATGGTGCTTTAATATTGAACCCCTCTAGAAGAACTTTGATATGCATTATAATTATGGATGCATTATGTACTAGTTTCGCTGCAACCTGTAACAAAAGATCCTTTGGGTCTACTTACTTTTTCATAATATTACAGATGTGGATATCTGATTAAAGTAGACCAAGAGTATTCATCTAAGAAAAATTTATCTTTCTCGAGAAAACATCTCTTGCCTTGGTTAAGGTTTTAAAGCATAAAACCTGATGCAATTATGTTGTAGCAATAAATTACGTTGTTGTATGACTGTTGTGAAAACCACATTCTCTACATTTTAGAGTATCTTTTGAATTACTAAGGAGCTGACTTGGTGTCCTAACAAGAACTTTTGGTTTCAAGGAAAGACAAGTTGGAACATTCCTCTCCTGCCTGAATCATCTTTAGGCCTGGAGATGGAATTTGTTCTGTCCCAGCCTGTGGCGGGTGTCACCTCTTCAACTATGCAACCACATCTGCCTCTGCTAATGATGTTCTGTCAGACAGAGTAGAACTGTGAAAAAAAGAAAAGAAAAAATAAGATTGTTTTAAGAGCAATGCATGAAATGTTTTGTCTACATTCTATAAACTGTGTAGCTAAATTGTGAAGATGAAACATCATTTTGTGCGATCCCATGGGTTACGGCTATTCTTTGTAATATTTATTCTGCATGCTCAGCTGCATCCGATGCCGCTGCACTCAAAGTTTCTTATAACACAGGAAATGCTGTGGTAGCATGTTAAGCTGCAGTTGGAAGATGCAGAGCATAGGTAGTGTTTTGGTAGAGCATTTGGTTCACCATCTTTGGATGGAGTTTAAATGAAAAAAATTTGGAAGCTTCTGAAATGCTGAAGTGTTCCAGAAAAAAAACCCCAACAACATTTAATTTACAGAGAAAGAGCCAGATGTGGGTGAGAAAAAAAAAACAAACCAAACTCTGAACCACAATGGAGATTGACAACAGATATTGGTTTGAATAATAATAGCTCTTAAACGATAATTGATCTTCATAGAATAACGAAAGCTCTGAATGAGTCACCAAACTTCAATGTGAAAGTGACTTTCTCTAAAAAACAGGATGTCCAACATGTTTCAAAAAAGAGAAATCATATGACCAAAAGCTGCAGTTTGGAAGCTAAGAATATGAATCGGCAAAGTCTAAACATAAAAACAGACACAAGCACATTCATTCTAAATTAATATGTTCATTGAACTCCCTAGGTATTACTGTAAGCATAATGTGATACATCAGAGTTGACAAACACATTTCAGAGAACAGAAAAAAGGCTGAGCAACCGCAGAGAACGTTCGCCTAAAACTTTATTTGCTGGTAATGCCACCTGCTGGAATACCCTGAACAAAACAGTTTGAACATAAATTTGGAAACAAAAGGAGGATTAAATTGAGGTTTTAATAAAGACATTTTAATGTGTTTTATATTGCCACTTTTCTGACCCCATCTTGAGGATAGCTCTGCATCCATGTTAATTCTAGCTTGTACATAAATAGCAAGTAGGTAAATGGCTATAGTATGAGCCATTTACCAAATTTTTGTAGAAATGGCTAATGAGACTTACTTTTCTAACTCTCTACCTTGAGGGTATAGCTACGCTGCAGTGCTTAACAAAGTGGGGATTTTGTTATTTTGCACTTCTTTATAACAGAGGTACTATTTTAGTCAGCGTTTCTGCTTTTAAAAATATTCAGTATTGTTTGCTGCACTTTGCTAATGGATGTTAAGTTACGCATCAGCCACCAAAAGAGGAGTGGCTGCAGTCTTAGTCGATCCCCTCTTCACAGCCTAATTAGTTTTATTGACATAAGATACACATATTTAATTATAATATGTATTTAATGAGCATAAGTGACAGCACCTCTACAGTGCATAATCCTGAAAAATAGACATCAGCCAGCAAACCACTGTCTATTATTCCTTGTCAGGGTTGCAGCAGAGAAGATGCCTATCTCCTGAGGTCAATAAGCTACACTGTGGACAAGGACCACTCAGCAGTCCATCCATCACAGGGAGACACAGCAATGCATGCAAATATTGTTTTGAAGGGTGAATTAGAATCCCTGGTTAACCTAACAGGGATGTTTTGACTGTGGGACATTGGCGTACATAGAGAAAAACCCTTTAACCCAAGCAATTATTCCAACAACAGTGCCAGACAAAAAGTGTTAGGATTTCACTGGACAGGCAAACAAAGCCAGTTGAAGCAGTGCTTTGTGTAGTTTTCTGACATAAAAAGGTGCTGGGCTAAAGACATGGCTTAAAGAGACCTGTGAATGATGGTGATGGTGTGTCACTGTGTTAGAAACATTGTTGTGTAGTCATCGATGAACACGGACAGAATGGTATGAACAGAATAGTGGAGCCATGCAATACCTTGGTGTTGACATTACAATAAAAAACACAAATACCTTCTACATCTATTTTTGCATCAAATGCCATCATATGTGCAACAAAATGCTGGAGATCAAGTGTTGCAAGAAAAAAATTGTGAAATTGTAGGGAAATGAAAAGAGCTGTAAACATGCATTCATATTGTAACCAGCAGGGGGGAGCACAACACAGAGAAAACATGGAAAGAAGTATTTATTGAGATTACAATTGTTACTCTATTTTTGTGTAGGAAATGTGTATATCTTAAAAAAATCAATAGTGTTATGGAATCCAAAAATAGTTTTTAGTTGGTCAAATTAATGTCATCCAATCAAAAACAATCAAATTGCAGAGTTATATTAAAATGAACAAAATATTTCTGCTTGTTTGATTTTTGTTTATTTTAACAATAGAATAACTGCTATGGAAAGGCCTCGTATACATCAAGAAAATTCTTCCTATGAGTATTGTATCCCACAATTAACAGTGTTACATCCTTTTACACCAACACTGGTTTCACAGGAAATTGCTCCAGCAGCAAATATTTCAGCCTTTGTTTGCTTCACTTCAGACTGATCGATTGGCTCTACCCGACCTACAGGAGCCCTGCCAGTGATAATAGCAGCCGTGGGCCTTCAGGTGCCGTTTCCGATTAAAGGAAAGGCTCTGTGCACTGCCAGAGGTGCCTCACACATTTAAATAAATTTCCATACCAGTGGTGATCATTATTTAAAGCATACTATCAGAGGCTAATAGGGAGTCAGCTGTTTTATGTTGAATCTTATGAGCAAGTATTTACAGAATTTTGAGTTTCTTCCACTTAGTATTAATTTATACAAGCGCCCCAAAACCCCATTACCTCGAACAATCTCCTACAACTCAAATGTTGCTCTTTGCCAGCCGTTCAGAGGACAGCGCTGTTTATTCAGCACCTGCGCCAACTTCAGGGGTCCTACTTTGATGTGCGTTTGAGGACAGACGGAGAGCTGAATGGACAACGAGATTGACAGCTGCTCCTCTCCCCAAAGAACACCACCTCCCAGACTTTGTTAGAGGGTTATCCCTTAGAGCCCAGATCTTAACATTGTATCTGTAAGCAGAGAAACAATCAACTGCAGTGAGCATAGCATGAGACTGACACAGGGGGTTTTGTTCAGAGTACATCCTTGGTTAAAGATATGTCTGGACCTCACCATCATTGAGATCATGGCCAATCAGGTATTCAATCTTAACTCAATATGAAGCAAATATAAAAAATGCATTAGTTCCAAACTAAAATCTAGTAGTATTTGTTAAATATTCTCAGACATGACCAGGTTAGCAACAATTATCAACACAAGCCAATAGCAATGAATTTCCTAGCATTTCTCACTCAAACAAAAACCTCAAATCCACAAACTTCTTATTGTGCCTTTGTTTGTTTTCATTGTCAACAAGTCAGTCAGAGGTGATGGATTTCTTCTTCATTCTGCCCCATGCGGAAAAACTGCAGAATAAAAGTGAACCAAATCAAATGAAGGAGTGAATTTTTTTCCTCATTCCCAAACCAAGCAAATAGAGTTCCCTGGACTCTCTGGGTGTGGATGTGGTCTGAGCCTTTTCTCAGCATGGTCTGAGTAAGCTCTACTTGGTTTGGAAAGGTTTTCCACTGGCAGTAGCTGTGGTACCAGGCCCTGTTTAAGAGCTTGCGTCACTGGGGTTTCAAGAGTGCCATGTTTGCCTGAAAACTCAACATTTTAACTTTTTGGCTAAATGAGTTGAGTCACTGATTGCGTCACTATAGCAACTCTGTCTCTCTGCTGTATTTGCCTCCCTGCAGTTTTCTTTTTGGCTCTCTTCTTTGAATTAGACAAAAAGCAGATTAAGCAGACTTTTCAACATAGCTTCCAACTCCCCATTTTTACTCTCTGTTTGTGTTGTGTAAAGATCATGTCACACTACTTTTCAGAATCTAGGGCCAATGTGTTACCCACTATGTGATAACTCCTCCCACTACTGTAATGGGTGGGATTTTTTTTTTCACATTGTTAAAACCAAAACTAACTGAAGACTTCTATGTTATTATATCTTCCCAACAAAAAACAAGACTTTTTCAGTTCAGACTCAGTAGAACTTTTTTTTTTTTTGACATTTCAAGTTTAATTTCTAAGTGAAGCTTCCAGTTTTCTAATTCTGCCGTGATATACGTAGCCTGCTATGGCCTACTTTACCCATAAAGACAATTTATTTTTCAGTCTTTTAGGGCTATTTAAAAGAAGCAAAAAGAAACCTAGCATTTGGCATTTTACATTTTTTATTTGCTGATTAAACATGACCTCAAAACCAAAGAGTGTACTGAACTGTAATTTAGATTTACCTTTAAGATCCTACCTTACAGCAAATATCTTGGCCATTGCAAGCCTCTCTATGTGCAGTTTCTATGGTTTCAATACAAAAAACAAGAAACACTGAGGTTGAGGTTATGTAGAAATATATTGAATTTCATGGCACAGTTTATGTGTTAAGCATCTTATCATACATTTAAAATCTATCATCTAAAATTCCTACATTTCTTCAGGAATTTAACAAAAAGTGGTTTATGTGAATTTTCTTTAAACCTGTATTGCGTAAACTCTCAATCTAATATTCATAACCAACTAAGCTAGATAACAAGGTAAAAATACCTTGTTTACAACATTGTCATTGTAAACTTCTTGGAAAAAAATTACATTATCAAGTGAAAACAGTTTCTCAATCTGCCTCTAGTATTACATGTGCTAACAGTTAGATAGCTTTTATCTTTCCTCATTTCAAGTCTTCCATTTTTTGGCTTCTCTCATTTCTCTGTTTATTAGTCGTTTTGCTTTCTGGCTTGCAGTTTTCATTTTGCTTGCAAGTCTGTGTCTAACTCCTGTATCAACGTATTATGCCGACTTTCAATTTTTCTTCCACTTCCTGCCTAGTTGTTTCTGTTTGCTCTATGCTACCCTCCACCACCCCTGTCCCGTCAGCACTTCCACTGCAAGACTCTGCGCTTGCATGCAATTTTGCCAAGTTCTGAATATTTTAGTTACAAAGTGATTGATTGGTTCTGCCCTGCCCCTCTTAAGCCTCTGACAGTGAAAGTATTAAAGATTGAGTATATATTCCTCCCCCCCCCCCAAAAAAATAAAAATTCTAAATGTAATATGTGGATTCTTAATAATTTTTCTTATTGAGGAAAATTATTAAGAATCCGCTAACACACACACACACACACACCCCAACACCCAAAACACCCTGTGTTTGCCTGTGGGTACAGGTGCTCTCCACCAGTTAATTAACACCAGTGGAGTGTGTCAGGAGAAGGAAAGGAAAACATGCTGCTGTCGGCAGAAGCAGTGAATGAGTGACTTTGTAAACTCTTAAACTTAATTTTACCTCTAAAGGAATAAAGTTGTGAGATTGCATTTTCCAGGCTTGGGTTGAATTTCTACCCGTGGGGCAGGATATACAAACAAACATCCATAATGACGCTAACACTCGTCAACATCTACAATCTGTACTTGTTAATGATGGAATCTTAAAATGGTTGAATCGAAATAACTTGTGGTTCTCACTATAGGTTTTTGATTTGTACTTAATGCCTAAAAAATTTAGAAACACTTGACGTCTAGCTGAATTTGATTCACAGGTCGGATGTGTCAGAGCATGCAGATGTTTTTGTCACTTTCTTCCCCCTCTGATTCCTATGAAATATTGGCATTCTGTACAATATTCTGTCACCAGATCTCTTTCGGTGTGACTGATATGGTGTTATTTACAGTACATTCTTGTAAAGCACCAGTTATCGCCTTAGAAAAAAGTGAAAATATATTAAAGTGATGGAGAGCAGCTTTTGTCATCTTCATCTGCTTAAAATGTTTGTCATGGGAATAAGTCTAATTAGTTTTGGACTTTTAATGATTCATTTCAACTAGGGTGGATTTATCACATGAAAACATCAGTGAATTTAGTGAAAAGGTTTGAACTTATTTTCACTATATCACAAACGTATGTACAGGATCAAATACAGCAACTTCTAAGTGTTAAACTGTAAGATTTCGGAAATGTGAAAAGAGCCTAAAATAACATTTGACATGCAAAAAGCACACTGCTGAGACACGAGTTGCTTGAGTCTACAATGAAACTTCAAAGGTTTATATGGGCATCGTTAGTGTATGTAGAGGTTGGGTTGTGTCTACCCAATAACAATAGCTGACACAGCCAGAGGAGTGTGTGTGTGTGGGCAAATGACTTTAAATGATGAATAAGAATTCACAAATGTGAGTCGTTTATATTATTTTATTATTTTTCTACAAAAATATTATACATTAAAAACACAGCTTAAAATATACACAGTCCACTTGGTGATGCAATAGCTGCAAAAAACATCTCCAGTCATATATGTCAGTTTATAGGTAAATATATCTTTACAGCAAGAATAAATCCAGCACCCACAATGATGCAGCTGCAGGCGATAAAATAAGCAGGAAGATGGAACCTTCAGTTGACAGCAGGGAAGTTGTGAGAAATGCTTGGAGCTCGGAGATGAACAGGAGGTCCTCATTTTGAAGTGGCGTCAACAGATTATGGTGAGAGAAAACTGGTCCACCAGGAGGAGCAGCTTTCAAACATTCACCCTCCTTAGAAGCAGTTAGGAACTCGTTGGTTTATATATGAATTAATTAATTGAACATTTACTCAAATGTCCACTTTGAAAGTTTTTTTTTAGTGAGTTAAATATCTTTAAAAATTTTCATGTTTGTGCAAATAAAATATCTTTATTTTCCTTTGTAATTAGATGTCATTAACTCTGTCATTAATGTGTTGGGCTTGGAGCACTTTGCAAGACAAGAATCTGAATTTACAGTTTTGGGAAAATGTATTTGTTTACAGATTTCTTCTGTTTTCGTTTTATTCTTGTCACACGTCAATGTTTCTGGTCACAGTTGTTGGTTCAGTTTGACAAGGCCCTGTCTGGCAACATGAAGTAGGCAAAAAAAAAAATCTTGTAAAGCAACACATTATGCTCTTATCTAATGAATGTTGAGAACAGATGATTAACAAGGTCATTGAAATATATCAGTCTGGGGCAGGTTATAAATCATTTTTGAGGTTTTGGGAAACAGTGTGAGCCATTGTCCACAAACAGGGGAAAAAACATGGAACAGTTCGCTCCTTGTTGAATCAACAATTCAACCAGGAAATCACAAAAGGACCCAGAATAACATGCAACACAATGCAGGACTCATTTGCCTTTCAACAATCAAAAAGGAATGGTCAAAAATGGCATCCAATGGGATAAATTCATAAACCACTACTGACCAACAAGAACACAAAGGCTCATCTCAGTTTTCTTCATGATCCCCCAAAAGATTTTGGGAAGAGCACAAGATGTATAATATTTTTGGAAGGTATATTTCATTTAGAAAATGGAATAGAACTAATAGCATTTTCAGAAAAGAACATCATACTGTGACTACTTCACTGCTTTGGGGACTGGATGTTTTTTCAATTGATGGAGCCATGGATTCTGCTCATGCTCAGGAAACCTCTAATGTGGCTGAGTTAAAGTAATGCTTAAAGAAGAGTGAGGAAAAATCCCTCCACACTGAAAGACAGATTGCCAAATATGCCAAATGCTTAATGGAAGTTGTAGCTGCCTGAAGGTGGAACAACTAAAGGATATTAAACTGTAAGAACGTGGTTTATCAAAGTTAATTCATGATGTAAGAAAATGAAATCATCTTTTGATAACTGCAATTTGTAGATACTTTGGTTATTTATTCCTGGTGTTCATATTTGATTGACCAGAACCAGTGATGTGTGACAGATAATCAAACAGAGGAAAAATATGTAAGGGGAAATACTTAATACGGTATAATGTTTAGGTGTTTTAGATTTTTCTAATTCCTTCCACCTATTAAATTTATTTTCTACCCCATATATTGAAATGTGGCTCACTTTTGCACCTATGAATGCTTTGAATGAATAAACTCTTAATTCTGTGGGAGTTCACTGAGGTAAACCAGGTGCACATGGAAGCAAAACAAATCTGGAAAATGCTTGTTTTGCAAAACCTTTCTAGCTGAGATGTTGTCGTTGATCATTCCATTAAAAATGCCAAAGCATTAAAAGTCAAATGGTACCTGTGCCTTTGCTGACAGCAAACCCTCACCCCTCCACCTTGGACAAAAAGATATACTGAATAAATAGCTGCAAAATAAGAGCAAAATGCTACAAAAAGTGTCATGTCAACATTAATTATTGGTCAGTCCGCTTGAAAGAACTTCGTCCCGTGCTTCAGCATCATAGCAGTTCAGAGCAGAAGCTTAGTAAAAGCGTCCACAGAAGCGGCAGTAGCCATAGTGATGACAGGGTGGGCCGGACGCCCAAAGGCGAGGCGGTGTCAGAGGTGCAGGAGCACACCTCGTATCCATTCTCTGCATGGTCTGGGTGCCGGTGCACGTTGACCCTCGTCTCCGTGCTTTTGGCTTCTGTGTCCGGAGAGTCCGACTGCATCTCGGTGCAGAGCAACCAGTCCTTCGCAATCAGGCGGGGGTATCCTGCCTCCACCTCCATGTCGCTGCCAGGCACTCGCCAGTACTCCTTTCCCTTGAAGAAGTACGTTGAGCCTTAAGGGAGCAAAGATAGAGGGTAAGAATTACTCTGAAATTATTTAATGTTTTAATTCGTTAAAAATGCCGTCTCTCTTACATATGCATACATATTTGTGAAAGTGTGATGTCACATCACAGCAAACTTGATTTAAACATGTAAATTTGCAGAATTCTCATCTTTAGGCACATCAAAAATAATTTCTGGAAAGGTGATTTTATTAAAATGTTTTTAGTTTTTTTTGTGAACGGAATGATTTTTAAACATGCAAATTCAATCTTATTTATTTATTTTTTTTAAATTACAATTAGGTGTACAAGTTCTAATTCATTATGGATGTTCTCCAGTCCACAAGGGGTCAAAATAGCACATACAAACTTAAATATATATATAAATTGCACCTCCAATTCTTTCCATATGAACCAAGTTAACATTACTGAGCCACTGATTACATTTGTCTGCAATGAAATTGCGAAAAGAATCCAATAAATTGTGAAAGTGATTTGCTGACATGGGCGGTGCAAAACCCAAATTCAAGTACAACCTTTATTCAGCTGATATACTGTACAACAAATAGCCACACCAGACAGAATAGCGTTACACATAATGTATTATCACAAGCTTGTATTTTGCATGCCATTATTAAATGTACTACAGCACAGCTGTCATCCAACTGGAACAAACAATCAATACCAAATGCCTGAATAAAAGCATGTACAAACAATCCTAGTTAAGGCAATGCCACTATCACAAATACAGTAAGACAAGTAGAGACACAATATATAGGTATGTTTGCCTTTGTGGAATTTTATCTATGTTCCTCTTATCTGAAGACTAGCATTGCAGCTTTGCTTGGGTAAAATAAATTTGGGTAATTTTCTTGGCCAGCTGACCAACAAAGCAAAACCTTATGGGCATTTTTCCCCTCATAACTGTAATGTTTCACCTGACTGTTACTGATATACTCAACACTCCGCCTGTTCTTTCACTATGGGGCACTGAAGTTAATTGGAGTTGCCAAAATACCAAATGTAGTCTGGCTCTGTCCACCGTGGATGAAAATGCCGCTTTGTTGTGTGCCAGTATGTGATGTGCTGATGTTGAATTTTAAGTCAATATTCCACAGTCAAAAATTGGTTCTGGACTGAACATGAAAGTCTACAGAATCCTTTTTTTGTAAGAATGTTTATCTGGAATTAGGTCCACAGCTCTCACACTGACCGATAAATTTAATGAACTCTGTTTTACCAGAGATATAATGCTTTCTGAACTCATCCATTATCCATTAGCCTGAGACAGAGTTTGTTGAGTGGAATGCAACTGCCTTGGCCAAGGCCAACTGAGTCACATACATTTTCTTCATTAACTTATTGACTAAGCCAAACAAGCAGAGCAGGAAGTAAACAGGTTATTATAGTATGCTTCATTAATAAGGGTGCACAAAATAAAGAACAGGAGCAAAATGAAAAATGTCCTCTCACCAGTAATAGCTCACATTGGAAGAAATCCAAGGTCTGTAACACTTTAGTACTTGAGTGAATAGTTTCTCAGCAAGGGAGATGAGTAAGGGCGGATGCCTTTGATTTATAACTCCACGCTTTTGCCTTGAAATTAAATGGCAAACATACGTCACACAGTGAAAGCAAATCACATAAAATTTTACACAATAGATTTGCTTTATGGGGTCTGTGACATTTGCATTGGGTAATAGAAACACTGAGAGTGCCCAAAAGTCAGCGTTTGGCCTATGGCCCCTACTAACCCATTGAATTAAGATATATTGAATTCAAGTTAATCACAAGCTGTCAAAACTGCCTTAGAGCTTAGCTATAGAATTTACTAGACCTCCATACATCCTGTGGAGTTCTACATTTTTGAGATGTACCAAGTCATCTGGTGACTGAAACCAGCTGATATTCAGCTCAGTGGCCCTGACTAAGGACCTAAATAGACCCTGTTTCCATTGGTGAACACACCAAACCCAAATGCTAACAGGTTGCACTAACAGCAAAGTTCCTTAGTATGGAAGCTGTTACTGAGGGTAGAGGATTCAGTTGGTATTTTCAGGATCATTGAGGTGTTTTAATCAGATATGTATGTATAACACTTGGTTAATCAGGTTGAGAGATTAAAATAATTTCAGCAGATAATATCAGAACGTACTAAATTGTACAAATTCATATACAAATAACTTTAATATTTGTTGAATAACAATTTCTCCCTAAATCCATATTTAATAGAATACAATATGTTTTAAAGATGACATAATACAGCTGTCCATTCACCAAGATTAGTACACAAGAACTTTAAATCAATAAATAGGTCCTTGTGTATTTTCTAATTTAAGTTGAGATCAAATTATTTCACTAATTTCCTGTAACTTTTGTCTATGGAGTGGCTTCACAATGATGTAGGCTAGCAAGGCAGTAACGTTATTATCAATCAGCTGCAACTAGACAAACAAAATGCGTGTTAGTTATTGTTGGGTCATCCTAGTGTGTGAGTAGCTTAATGTGTCTTACAACTTAACCAATGTTAAACAATCAGGCCCTATTATTTTACTAAATCTTTGCTTTGTTTTCAACACTTCTACCGTCTCCTCTCACTTACTCTTGACTGCTTTTAGAATATGAATGGAAATTACTGACCTCACATAAACCCTACTGTTTATATGCAATACTTTATGATGGATATGAGTCTTTTCATGTCTCAGAGGACCATCTGTGACATCCGTTTCTCTCTGCATTTTCCCTGGAAAGCAGCTTTCTCAGAAATGATGGCTAAATGTTATGCATTTCTTTCTAAATATTACTTTTCAAAGGTTTAGATAAAAAAAATGAATTCAAACCCATGGAAGGTCACCCTCTTGAACTGTCATTCACCATCACTAAAGCCAAAATGCTTATAATTAAACACAATAATTTCTTCTTCAACTTTTCCTCTTTTATCTAAAAGAGCAAAGACCTAGAGCTGTCAGATGTTGCTGAATAAATTTCACTCACTTCTGACTGTTAACTGCTACTTTCTTCAGAATAATCCATCATGCCCTCAATATAAGTTAGTATTGTTTCCTTAGAGTTTTATCTTTATTACTGCTTTCTTTACTAGCAGTATGCTTATTTAATTTTGCTTCATAAACTTCAACATCTGCCTGTTCAATGCAGTGAATTTCTGTGACATATTTACTAAGAAGTCTACAGTCACAAGTTTTGCCAGTGTTACATGTTTTTGGGCCTTTGCCTTTTTGGATTAAATTTATGTTCCAACACTCTACTGAAGAAGGATTAAAAGCATTTCATAAAATACAAATACATTTTGATGTTAGATTTGCAGTGTTTACCCGATGTCTTTTAAAATTCTGCCATTCACTGTGACACACTGGAACTGACGCAATTCTGACTGACCGATGTTTTTTTTTATTGAGGTGTTAAACTGATCACAAGCTGTTGGTTTTTGAGAACTGGCTCAAGTTAACAACTGGGTTAGAAGCGTCCTGGCTGCAATTCCAAAAAAAGGCTTTGTTCTTGGTCAGAATTGAGAGTAAGTAAGCCCACAGTCTTGGACAAAAAACCCAAAACATTCTAGCAAAAGGCTTCACTGTTGGCAAGGCAGGGGTATTGCTAGCTCCCAGCTTTTCTCCTCTAAACAGCATTTTTCAAATGTTGCAAGCTATTGATAATTTATCTCACTTTGTATAAACCCATCTTTATACTTCCTGGAATTTCTTTCCCCCAGACAATAAATATTTCTTGCCACAAGGTTATTGTTTGAAAGATTTTTCCTCACTTTGAGTAAATAGGCCCATACTTCTACTTGCAGCCAGTGTTGCGTAAGCTCTGCAAAGGTGGCAAACCAATTCTATAGTTCACCCCTAATGAATACATCCAACATTGAATCTTGGATGTATTCTTGACTGTAACCAAACCTGTCTCTTTAAAGCGCTTGATGACCTGAGGGTGTTTTAGTTGTGATAATTTTATTGAGAAATCCATTTCAGTCACATCATGCCCCTCTTTTAGGACGTGTATCCAAGTTACATGTTATAGTTACAATGTGAAGCTAATAAAGCTCTTTTAATGATTCAATATGCATCTGATCATGCTGTAATAGTTTAATAATATCGTCAGTCAACATAAAAATCTAAACTAAAGATGACTGTATAGTCTGTGCTAATTTCTTCTCATCTTCAGAAGTCAATAGTAGCACTCTGTTTGCCTAAATTAACATAATTGCTAGTCCATATAATACTCTCGTATCCAACATATTGTCAGTTTCTCAGTATGATATCCTTTGGTAAAACCCAAACTCTATTTACCAGCAGCTCCTATCTTTATTATGATATAGTTAATAACATACTCCTTCGTCCTCCTTTTGATCCAACTCTTTCCCGTTATTGAGTTTTAACTCCCGGCTGTCTATAAAATATTGGATCTCAGGACATAATCCAAATCATCCCCTTCCCATAATATTTTTCCACACGTTAAGGTTAATTGTATCTATGTTTCATCATCCTCTTTATGAGGTCATAATTTTCCCACAAATGTTTTTATATGTTCTCACTCTTGCAAAATCAACTTCTGTAGTTAATAAAATATTATAAATATTACATATTTTATTTAGTAGGGAACAGTAACTGCAAAAGTTAGAAAATTATTTAAATCAAAAAAGTCGTTCTAAACAACACCAATATTGTTCCCAAAGGGGAGAAAAAAAATTCTACAGATTTTTAAAAGTTTTGTCACATTAGAAAGAGGCAAAGAAAGGGTAGTGAAATATATATATAACACATATAATATAAGTGAATGTTGTTTATTGGCTATAAAAAATATATTAATATTAAATGGCCTAGATTTTTTGAATTCCTAATTGTCACATTGACAAACAAATGAGAGGCCCCACCTAATGTCAATGCGAGGAGCCTGACTATGAATTCTCATTCATTTCAAACGTGCTTTTTTTATCTATTATTAAATATATGAAGATTAAACTGTTCAGCTTTGCATACCAACATTATGTTGTGTCACTGTCTCCTGTTTCTGCTGCGCTATCACTCTCTTTTCTCCTCTTGTGTCTGTCACTCGGTTTTCTCTCTTTTGCTCTCTGGCTGGTGAAACAAACTGAGAACAGGCTTTGATGTGGCTCCAGTTCCAAGGCTCCCTCTGATCTGTCCATGTGCATTTGTGCGTGCAGGTTTAACCTTCTGTGCTCTGTGGTGATGATGGCCGGAGGTGAGACTGAGTGAGAGCTGTGCAATTGACTGGACTCCACTCCCTCTCTTTTTTACTCACACACACTGTTACACCCCTACAAACCTGAGAGTCTACAAGCTCAGTCAACAGAACATGACCCACTAAACACCTGACAGGGAAAGGACTTCCTTCCATGCAGCTGCAGTTAAGACGGGTGGGGACATCCTGGCAGCACATGTGTGACCTGGGAACTGCAAAACCCATTGGCTGATTTTTGAGGGGAGGGTGTTTCAGATCACACCACATTATGAGCACAACTCCGATCCTAAAATACCAACCTATAAACCTAGAAACAGAATAAAACTGGTCCCGATTCTTGATCAAAACGTTCTGAACCATTTTACAGCTCTTGCTTTCATGGGGCTAGATAACTGTATGTATAATGCTCTGATGGAGGCCGTCATTGTGACCTTGGTATGGTGGAGCTGCACAGTGTGCAAACTGGGCGAGCTCCAAGGTTTGAAAATGTTTGACTCTGTGAATGTGAAGCCTGGGTGTTGGTGAAAATAAACAAAAAATGATGGAAAAATAAACTCTTCTGACACACTTTACACAGCCTACTTTGCAGTCTGCATACTGTAGTTATTCCAAAGAATTATGTAAACTGAAATTAAAGTAAATAAACTGCATGAATGCTAAAAAATATCATCACAAACTGCTTATTCTCATGAGATTTTTATTACTACAAAAGACATAAGGTCTTAAACACTATTAATTCTCTAGATTAGTATTTTTTTCAAGCAGATTTTTGAAGAACTGTTCAGAATCAAAGAATTAAAGTATTTAAACTTGCTACCGGTAGCCAATGCAATTCAGTAGAAACTAAAACATTTATGGCCTGGAACTCTCTGAAGACCTGCTGATGTGATGGATATGTGTGTTTGTGTGTTACTTTATTCTTTATTTACTTATACAAAATATGTATTATATTATATTATATATTATATTATAATATATTGATACATTTTATTTTCAGAATCTGTAAAGCATTCTGCAGTGCTCTGTTTTGATTGATTGATTAATTGGTTAATTGATTGATCGATTAACTGATGGAGTGATCTAAGATGACCTGCAGTGTTAACTCACCATCAGACCACCTCATGACATCATCAAGTTGAGATGGCAACCCTTTCCAGAGGATGCTCTCTTTGGGATAGCCCAGGTCCATGTGCCTTAGGTGGTCGTCATAGCGCCAGTAGTATTTGTCCTTAAAGAAGTAGGTTTTGTCATTGTGAAGCCAAACAAAAGCTGCATCCACACCCTCCATGGGCAGACCAAAGTCACTGATTGGACGTGGGTAACCCTCTTCAACGATATTGTCTTTGAACACCCAGTATTTTAGCCCTAGACAGTAAAAACAGGAAAATGTGTTTAAGAAATGCATTATTTATTCATAGTTCTCTCAACATGTGTTCACTACTAAAAATGTGTAAATGCATAAAAATAAAAGCATCTTTTATTGAAGTGCCACAATCTCCCAGTGAAAATTCAACATTTATCTAAAGTACATTTATGCAGTGGGAAAAATAAGTAACTATTTTTATAAACAACACCAGGACTCCTAATGAATTACTTAAAATAAATGTAACAATGGCATTTTTTAAATCCATCATTTTATTTCTTAAGTGTATCCAAGTGGCTGAAAGTGTATTTTTATTTAACAATGTACGAGTTCCTGTTTCCCTGGTAAATAAAAATGAGACCAATTTTTCTTAGACACACTTCAAAGTGGAGGAAACATGAAAATATGTCACAGTCTGAGTTATTATTTATAATAATTAAATGATTCTAAACCACTGAAACTGTGACAAACAAAGCCGAAGGGGTTCCCAAGTTTCTTTTGCCGTGAGAGAAGAATATGATAAGGAAGAAAAGAAAAATATTCTTCAGCAAAGGGAGGAATCTTGGGTTCACCAATTAATTTTTCTAGGGCTTTCGGGGACACCTTTACCACAGGCAGTAATAATAACTGCTTTAAAATATGAATAGATGCTACTCATAATAAAAAAGAAAGAAACTTCTTACTGTTAGAGATCTAATGCAATGTCACTACTCCTAATGATCTAGAACACTGGCAATTACAGTGGTATTACTGCAAGTTACCAACAAATAATAATAATAAAAAAACCCATAAAAAATAAAGAGGGGGAGAAACAATTAAAATGCTCATAAATTTGCTACATAATTTGTTGTATTTACAAAATGCAGTCACTTGTAAATGCACCTTTAAAGAATACTATTTTGTGGTCCCCTGGCCTTTCGTATACAGCGTCCACGCTGTCCAGATTGTTTGGGAGGCCCCTCCAGAAACGATGGATCTGTGCAGGTCGTAGAGACACCAGGTGCTTCTCCCTCGTTAGTCGCCAGAAGTATTTTCCTGAAAAAGTGCAGAAAAACACTGTTCTGTTGATTTATATGTCAGTCATAACTACGCATACTTAGTAATGTAGCGGCAGCTGTAAGTTTTTATTTATTTACATAAATAAGCTTCCTACTTATGTAGGAAGCTTATTAATGTTCCACTGAAGGTGCAGCACTTTGCAAAATATCTCTTAACGTTTTTCATCTTATGTCATGTGACAACCACAAACTTATTTGTATATTCATTGCCTTATGAATACACCTAAAATGGATTGCTTTATATCTAAGCATATTCATGGGTTAAAATGGTCCAGTCAAAGTCTGCACATAAATCTGTTTGACAATTTGAGGCATGATTTGAAGCTGCTGTTCACAGTCACTTCCCATTAAATCTAGCATAGCTTGACATATTTTGCATAACATCATCAGCAAATTTCTTTCCCTACATGTAAAAAATCTGATGCAGACATAGCCCAAAATATTTGAAGTGGTGGTAATAAAAATATTGACTCTAATGTCTTGAAAATGTTTTCTATGTGTACTGTATATTTAAAACCAATCAAGAAAACATAAAATAGCAATACTTTAACTGAAAATAGCAATGATAATATCAATTATGATTAGGACACATTTTTGAATGTCGTCTCTTTCTTCTTCTTTATTTCAATTTCTCAATCTCTTGTCAGCCAGGCCAGTTAAGAGATCTTAAAACTGGTCATATTATTGGCATAGAAAGTGAAGTATGAAGTATGATATCCAATCAAATTGCAATTTTCCAAACATCGATATTGCTACAACTTTAGTCTGAACCAAAAATATAACTGGCATCTTCTTTTGTGACTTGTCAGTTGAAACCACATTTAACGGACAAAACAAAAGCAGCATTGATGCATAAAGTTTTAATTGTTCTGTCAGCCTTATTAAAATACAGGAGATTAAAACAGGTCTTTCAGCAGAGCTACACTTCAGCACGCTTCACTGACACTTGTGCTTTTGAAAGTTTAAGTCTATTGCTAGTTTCTATTGTCAGTGGGAAGCTTGGGGTCATCTCTCCAGAGAGGAGGCATGAAAGCCTGACGTAATTTTTGGATTGTAGTCTTTCAGCGGCTCACCAGCCTCAGTTGGGCATCTGCAACTACCTCCCCTCCTTCTCATAGTCATTTTCATCCATTTATGCTCTCATTTATTTCTACTCCTTCTGTACTAATTTAGCTAAGCACTTTTTGTAATTCCCATACCGTTGTGGTGCTTTGCGTCTTTTGTGCTGCTGTACCTTTGAAAAAGAAGGCCTCCCCCCGTATCTGGGCCACTGCATCAAAGTGAGTGGTGCATCTGTCTGGGGTGTCTCGTGCTAGCCTGGCAGACAGGGTAGAAAAGCAGAAATGAGAAATGTAGGAAGAGGAGAAACAGGAGTATTTTAGGAGAAATTATTAATATTTTCTTCTTTTACCAACTATTTGGGAAATATTAGCACCACAATACATTCAAGATGTGCTGTTGTTGTATGAACCTTCCAGACCTCTCAGGTCTTCTGGTTCTGGTCTGCTCTGCATCCACAGAGCCAGAAACAAACACAGACAAGCAGCTTTCAGCATCTATGCACTACAAATCTGGAACAAGCTTCCAAAGAACTGCAAAACAGCCGAAACATTGAGTTTCGTTAAATCTAGACTAAAATCTAGATTTTGTAGTGTTTGCTGTTAAAACATTATAAATGAGACATTGATCAACATTCTGCTGTGTAATGATGGCAATTAACAAAATGCAATGCTTCAGTTATTGACTATGGGGACTCTGTGTTTTTATTATGTAAAGTACTTCGAAATGCCTTGTTACTGAAATGTGCAATACAAATAAACTTGATTGATATTTTAGGGATGTTTTTTAAAACGGGCCTCTGCAGAAGTTGGTGATACTGCACTAAAAAAAAAAAGGAAAACCTATCAGTCAGACCCAGCAGAATCCCTAGGTGCCGTTTTCCCTGGAGTTTTTAAGTGATTTAAAGCGCCGACGTGGCCTGCCTGCCAATGATGAAGCTAATAGCACCACAGGGCCGGGAGTGGGAGCTGGCCAGGCCTTATATTACCAACAAGGGTCTCTATTCAGAGCTCTATTAAAACTACATCACTACCGCGTGGATGGATTGGTGCCCTTGTCAGGCCTTATTCAGCCGTCTCACTCATTGTGGTTTAATAAAATTAGAGAATATTTAATGATTAAAGTAAAGGTTTAAATTTGCAGGGATATGTGGAAACTTATTCCACCAACTACCTTTGAGTGACATGTACATGTATGTGTGAGGTGGCAACCAAAACATCAGATTTTCATATTAAGATCATTAATAAATATTTGTTGGAAATCTTTTAGGTGAGATTACAGTTGGAGCATAGTTTTAGAGTGCTAGTGTGGTCACCTGGAAAGAAGATGTAAATTAAACAAATAGTCAAAAGACACTTCAAACAAACAAGCCCATATATATTAAAGCTGCCAGATCTTCTTTTGGTTGTTATTTTTTATATTAGCAGAGCAAATTTAGGTTTAGTTACAGCCTTTTAGGTGTGTAGAGGCCATTGTGAGCTGATACAAGAATAACCATGATAATATCTCAAAACAAAACAAACATATATATATGTATATATGTTTGTATATGTTTATACACTAACAAGCTCATACCATTGAAGTGAAAGTGGATGTATTTTCATCTTATGAGGTCTATACCTGTATAGGAACATGGATTAAACTAGAAACCCACCAAAGGTGCAGCTTAAAAGTAAGATATAACGAACATGGTAGAGATTTGTTTGGGTTTGAGTTTATTAACTTTTATCAGTTCCAAACACCAGAAGAGGAACCAATAAAACATGACTGAGCCAATATATGCTCCAAACTGGTATTGCATTTTGATGCTAAAATTTCACATAGTCAATTTACTTTTATTGACATTCCCGTCTGCTGCACTCCTCGGGGAGAGTGATGATGAATAACATTTACTGAGAGAATATTTGAAGGTTTAGAAATACTTACTCTGCTCCAAACAAGAATGATGATGCAAGAACAGGTCTCACGAATGTTGAAGATATATTTTTTGAGGCACATGAAAACTACAAAGTCTAACCTTTTACTTACATAACAGTGGATCTGTTTTCAGGAAGATCAAGCAGGACAGGAGGCTCAGGTGTAAGAGAGGGGTTTCCTGGTTGATTTGTGTGGGAAACTGAGTCTCTGACGCCTACAAGATCGGATGAAAAAAAAAAATGTTAGAAAATGTTTTGATAATTCTCAGTAATATAAAATCCTTTCATTTCTCACTTCATGCATATATTTCAACCCATTCCACTTTTGTCCAATTCAATTTCTTTCCTGCCACATTCCCTAACCCAGCAGTACACACTTTGCATGCAGATCATTTCCCTTTTTTTTATTTCTCACATTGACACTTCCTGCATAAAGGCGAAGCATGATAAGGTCACATTCCATAACAGGGTCCAATTAACTTCTCTCGTGTTTTTTATTAAATCAATATCCACGCTCTATAAAACTCATCAAAGGCTGCTTCCTCCACAACGAGGCCTCTGCACCTTGAGTCTCATGTGCTGTCCCCCATAAGCAGGTGTTCTTATCTGATAGACTACATAATGACAGCAGGGGCTTGTAAGTCAAGGCCAGTAAAGAAGGGGAGTGTGAAAGCACTTATGGGTTGGAGAACACATCATCTGGCCAGAAAGCATAATGTTAGAAGCACTGGAAAATATGACTAGCCATAAAAATGACACAGGCATATTGAGGTAAAAAGAGGTGAAGTGGTGTAGGACTTTCATCCCATATTGTTAAGGTGTCCTCCACAGCTACAGAGCAGTGAAGAAGAATTTCCTCCTTTCCAGTTTCTTTTTAATTTGTTGCCAAAGCTGTGTTTTAGGTTTTTAGCTTATTATAATATCACACAGATTAAATATCATAACTGGGAATTAGTCTTTTGATTGTTGTGGAATAACTTCGACCTACTTTTATAGGCAAAATAGTTTTTTCATGCCACAGAATACCAATTGGATTTAACTGCAAGTTTTGACTCTCTGACTACAAAACCTTTATTTTATTTTCTTGTATTGCTAAAGAAGTTGCTTGTCTTGCATAACACAAACTGATGGCCAGATATTTTCCTTCAAATTTGTTTTTGGCAGAGAGCAAAATTCGTGGTTCTAACAATTACGGAAAGTTGTCCAGGTCCTGAAAAAGCAAAGCAGCCACAAATCCCCACACTAAGACCACCGTGTTTGAAATGCTGTTTTAAATTCTCATCTGATATGATAAGAAATAACTTCTTGTCAGTCCAAAAAATATATTCTCAAAACTCTTGGGGATCATCAAAATATATTTTTGGTAAATGTGAAACAGTCCTTTGTGTTGTTCGTCATGGTAAGCGGTTGTTCTCACATTACAACTCTCCAATGACGGCCATTCTCTCCCTGTCTGTTTCCTATTGATTGATCATGAACACTGACCTTAACTGAAGCAAGTCAGGCCTCAGTCTTTGAGATGTTGTTCTGGGTTGTTTGCAGCCTGCTGGACAAATTGTCGATGCACTCATGAAGTAATTTTGGAACGGCGACCATTCTTGGTAGGGTTCATCACCGTTCGATGTTTTCTCCATTTGTGGATAATGACACTCACTGCGGTTTGCAGGAGTCACAAAGCCTTAGAAATTGCTCTGCATCTTTCTCCAGGCTGAGGGGTGAGAATGACTGTTTCTCATCTTCTTGAATTTCTTTACATCGAAATATAATGTGTTGTTTTTTAGAAGACTTTTATTCCTTACATGTTACCAGGCTGAAGTTAGAGTGATTTTTTTGGGATTTTACAATTCTTGTTGTGTTCAAGTCTGGGCATGTTTAGATGAACAGAACCTAAAAATATAGTTAATTATAGTCAATATGATTTGGGAAGTTATGCAGATATTGTTCCCCTAAAAAAATGAAGTCCTCATTTGAGTACTGTCACAGCTGAAAGGTTTCTGTATCTTATGTTTTCGCCTACATATTATGTTGTTTTTAAGTTATTTAAGTGCCCAAAGGTCTGTATTATCATCATTATTATTATAATAGTACATTTGAGTACTATTTTTAAAATTTAAATCAGACTATACAAAATTTTGTAACCACTTCATGTGGTTATAAAATTTGTTTCTTAATCTGAAACATTTATTGTGACCATAAACAATCTACATCCCTACTTTATTTTTCACAAACATATCTTAAAATATATTTAATATTTAAAATGACTTAAAATGATCAGTTTCTCCTCTTAATAGGTATATGTTTTAGTAGAATGGACATTGTTCTTTTACTCTATGAACTACTAATAACTCAGCAAAAATTTAGTATTTATTTGCAGAAAATAAGAAATGGTCAAAATAACAAAAAAGATGTGGTGCTTTCAGACCTCAAATAATGCAAATGAAACAACTTCATATTCATTTAGAAATAACAATACTAATGTTTAAATACATGAAGAGTTCAGAAATCAATATTTGATGCAATGACCAGGCGGTTTTCAAAGGGGTTCAGTGCAGTGGACTTTTCATTTTTTCCAGACCTGTATGTAACGCCACATGCACAACAGGAAAATTCCTCTTCCTTCATACCGTAGAGTTGCCACACTCGTACTTTGTCTTCATAGGGTAGATCATACTTCAGAGGGTCCCCTACAGGACCCTGGTAGTATGGTCTCATGATGGACTCCATGGCTGAGGTGTGAACAAGGCCGATGGCGTGACCAAACTCATGGACTGCCACAGCAAACAGGTCCATCCCGTGAGAGTCTGACAGACAAGAAAACAAAACATGACATAAAGGAGGAAAAAAGAAATCTAAAGTTGTTGCATATTGTATGATACTTGATCCTATGTGAATCTGTTACTTTGATCTCTCTGTGCTCTCTTGGAATAAAGTTCCAAATGTATTTCTGTCAGCGGGCATTGAAATGCTAATTAAATCTGCTGGAGACAAACAGCGACTAATTCAATTTACTGGATCCACCAAAGATCCAGTTACAGTTGAAAACCAGATATTTACAATCACCTAATAAAAAGTCACACGCATTTTTTTCCTCACTACCTGAAGTTAAATCAGACCAAACTTCTCTTGTTTTAGGTCAATTATAATTATCAGATTTTTTTTTGTTTCCTTCCACAAAACTTTGATAGGTTTAATAACACATTTGAGTTTATTGGAGGCCCACCTGTCGCACACCTGTGGAGAAGTTGGGGGTCATTCTGAAAAGGTGAGTGAGGTAAACTACAAACCCGACTGAGTTATGCCAGTTCTGTCAGTACTCCTCCAACACAGAAAATATCAGCAGCAAAACTGTCTTTGTCAGAAAGTCCTGTATGCAAACCACATAGTTTACTGTGAAGTACTGGATACATTGAATAACTCATCATAACTGCTTTTTCAGATAGATGTGCTACATTCATCTGTTCTCCCTGAAGTATCTGGTAACAAACAATAACTGTAACTACCAAGTACTTTGAAATGACTAAAGACTGCTTTAAATTGTTTTGCCTCAAATTGAGAAGCACTTTAAAATTAGCAATGTCTCCCCATTCAATGCACAAAAGTCTTACACAGCTTTACAGTCAGATTGTCACAGTGTTGTGTTTAATGTGCTAAATAAGCCAACATGACATGCCCTCGAGAATAACTGAACTAATAGCTATCTAGAAAAGCATAAATGGCAAATTATCCTCAGCTGGTGATCATGACATTTCTGAAATGTTAACAGAATTGAAAAACTAATCTTTGTAAAAACAAGAAAATAGATAATTGAAAGGTAGCTAAGAATCATAGTGTTGAATTTTTATCAGTGTGACTAAATAGCAAAAGGGGAAGCAGAGGATTCACCATCCAAACGTTACGCTGGAGTTTAGACAGAAAATGTATTTATTCCTATTTTACAAAAATTAATATGCTTTATCCTGGTATTGAAATGATTTTGGTAATCCTAACTTAACTAAAAAAAGATTTAAAAAATATTGCATGATTTAATGCCTGGCAGTCAGGGAAAAAAGGTTGTGCATCTTTACCTAGTGTATGTAAATTTAACATGTACCTGCTTAATTAAGAAAATAAAATCTGTTAGCTGAATAAACAAACTATCTAAACAAAATCCCGAGAAGCTCCATCTTAACCCCCAAAACTGAGTGATTAATGAAAAAGAAAAAATCTGTAAAGTAAAAAGCTCCATAGTGACAGTGACCCATCTCCTCTGACTCAGTGCCCTAAATTGACCATTTTCAGTTATTTTCCATCTGCTTTTTCTAGAAATTAAGAGGTGTGACAGACAGCTGAAAAAAATTATAAGGGCATGGCATGGTGAGATAACCATGGTAATACTGCCCGAGTACTTGATCCGCCAATCAAAATCTGAGAGGGAAAAGGTGCCTTAAAAGGCTGCGGGCTTTTAAAGTGCATTTCCTTCATGTTAAGCCAAAGCATGAACAGAAGCCCCCAGAACTCCTTGTCTGAGTCTGTGAGGAAGCACAAAACCTTGAGCTTAGAGCTGTAGATTTGCAAACAAATGGTGAGAGAGCATGGCAGGCCAAGCCAGCTTAGAGATCCTCAGTGAGTTGGCTAAAGTCAGCATTTCCGTTAACCTAGCATTAGCTTCAGCTTGGGACAAGCAGTCATGCTTAGAGTATTCACCAGGGGCATCCGACAGACAAATGCCAACTCTAATCTACAGGAGCACATGGTGCAGGTGAACAAAGGAAGGATAAGAGAGAGAGAACAGAGGCTCAGAGCAGAGGATCTAGTGTGTCATCGTATTTATGGTCCATGAGAAACTGACAGCACAGATGTAACGCCTGCTGGACAGAAGCAGAGCAGGAAGTGTTGTGTGGATGAACCGGATTCCTTTTTCTGAGGCAAAGAACAGAGACAAAGTAGAGTTTTTTGGAGCTCCACTGACTGCTGAGGTCTCTGGGGCTCCAGCTTTGTTCTTCTACATCCACCAGTGACCCATTAAGTAGCTTTTTACCAAACCAAATGCGTTTATTGCACAGTGCTAAGCATAGATTAAGTGTCTTATTCACCAGATACCTCTAAACCTTCCATTTCCTAATTGTTATATTATTTAAGTCTTAAAAACGGCTTTGATCTTGGTTGGAAGGACATATGAAAGACTTGTCCACTAAGTAAATGAATGAGTAAGCACCATCATCAATAAAGCAATTAAACAAAAAGCCTTTTTAATGCTATAAATTCATATGAGGTCAGAAATATTTGGAATGCCTTCTAAACATGAGCTCTCAGTGCATCTAGAGTTTTACATGTAGACAAAAAAGTTCAGATTTGTCTCATCTGACCAGGGCAGCTTTGTGAATCTGAAAAGTGCGGTATTCATGTGGGTTTATATCCCTTTACTTTGAAACCCCTAAATAAAACTCAATGGAACTATTTTACTTCAACAGTCACCCAATTAGTAAATATAACTGAACATGAAATGTAACTTAATCTTAGATAATTAGGCTTGATAGGGAACATTTGTGAACAAACATAATAATGAAGACCAAGGAACAAGGCAGACATATTATGGGTAATATTGTGGTGACGAATAAAGTGATATCAAAAATCAATATACCAAACTTTGAACATCTCACCAACGTCTAGTCAATCTGTCATCTGAAAGTGGAAAGCGTGTGGGACAGCCACACACTTCTAAGAATTGACTGTCCTGCTAAGCTGCTGGGCAAGTAAGGAGAGCATTAATTAGAGCGGCAGCCAGAGGTAATTCTGGTGGAGCTGCAGTGATCCACAGCTCTGCTGACAGGACAGCTATTAGTCTTGCAATGTTGAGTGCGGGCAGAAGAAAGCCGACAATGAAAGGAGGCCATTAGAAGTCAATTTAAAGCCATGTGGGGGACACAGCGAATATTTCTAGAAGATGTTCCACTACATAAAGGATCTACATAAAGCACTATGTGTGGGAAAAAAACTAACACTGCTCAGAGGGGTTAGAAACCCAGTCAAAGTCCAGACCTAAATATTACAAATAATATGGTGAGACTGGAAATTTGTTGTCTTAGACAATATACCTATGCTGAAAACAATAATATGGAAAACTATTTGTCCATAATTAAATTATTCCAGGGGAGACTTTTCCAAAAATAACAAATCTAGCTAGGCTGAATACAGAAGGTGTGGTTCTGTAACATAGAATCCCCCAAAGATGTGATACGGTTTGTGGTTGTCGTGTGACAAAACGCAAGAACGTTTTAGTGAAGCACTATACTATTGATGATTTTTTCTTTTAATATATTCCATATATGTACCAAAACTTACAAAGCTTTACAAAGGCAAAATGTTGTAGTGATAAAACCTTGTTTCATATACTCACTACAAAGTCCCAACAAAAACACATAAGAAAATTTTGTTTTTAGGGTTTCAAGCTTCCAACAATTATAGCAGCAATACTGCAGCTTTCCTGAACTCATAAAGTTGATGACAACATTATGAGTTGTCATAATAGAGATTAAAGTTTCTATTTGTTTCAACTTTAGTGCTTCGGGTGAAACGACTGACTTTTTTGACACTGTGATGTAACCGTTGTATCCTTCAGTACTTTCTCAAGCAAGTGGCCTAAGATGTCTTTACATGAAAATGTGAATCCTTGTAGTGATGTTGTCAGCTGCTGCAACATTTTTGCCTGATTTTTCTAAGCAGTAAAATGTTCAGCAATATGTTCAGCAATGTTTTTGCAGGTTAGTTTTTTACTGCCGTGTATGATAGAGTCTCTATTTGAAATATGGCAAATGAATTAGGGGTTTACTTATGAAGAAAGAGTAATGTTTCTTATAAGGCGTATGCCCTTTGCTTTAGAGGAACAATAAAATAGATATAGTACATTCTGCAAATAAAGTTTACTGAAGCAGAACGTTTCTCTCCCCCCCTTGGTTTTTTGTATCTGCAATAACAATGTGGTTTGTTTTTATTGTCTATATGGATGCTGATCCTGCTTCTGTTTTCTAGCACTCAATTGTTCTGCAGAACTCTCTGCTTTCTTGTCTTAACTTGTTTGCGCTGTACTTGAGTTATTTCTTTTTGTTTACGTAAAATAATAAATTGAACATAGAGTGAAAACGAAGGCAAAAACATGACAATGATGAATATAAACTGCAAAACAAACTGCAAGTGGAGCATTGTTTTTTCAATGCACAACCTAAAATTTTGAAGTAAAAAAGGGTAAAACGCAGGCCCGCTGTTCTTGAGATACAATACACCTATCAGTAGCCCAGATACTTTTATTTGTGAAAGTAAAACTTTCTCTTCTGTTCTCAACTAAATAGAAACAGAAAGGAATGGGGAAAACATAGCCCGAATAGTTTCTTAGACACATTTCATGCAACATTTCATGCAACTAAGCCTAACATAAACAACAGAAAGAAAAAAAAATCATTGACAGTGTCTGTTGTATGCACTTAATTTGGCTTTATCACAACTCTACATTCTCTATGCTTAATGGCACATGTCAAAGTCAAGAAAAATAAATGCTGAAACTGAATCAAAAGGTGGATCAGCATTAGTTTAAGAGCATGCAAACCTAAGCCATCAAGTCATGGCAGCCTGTTTCAAAAATGAAACCCCCAAACCCATATGCTCTTCTGTTAATTTGTCCCGGGTTTTATGTGGGGCCTTACAGCTGAAAACATACTTTGAAATATTGAAATATAATCTAATGTAATTATGTCAGAATTAACAGGTGTTTTAACAGTGGTGTGTATGCTGGGAGTCACTGCAGATTTGTAGGAAATATGAGCAGCTGGGGCTGACATATTCCTCCTCCATGACCATCATCCTCACAGTTGTTTGGCAATTCAGCGAGTGCAGCTTCTCTGGAGACATTTGCGGTAATCCTCTGAATAGTACGCACTAAGTTTCCTGCACTTCAGCATTCACTCTACACATTTCAATGCAGTGTGTAGAGTGAATGCTGATTTGGCTGAATACGGAATTAAATGAGTGTGTGGATATATTTTACCACTATTTTCTCCAGTGGAGTGAGTCATAAATGACTAACTTTCTCAATACTTGTCTTTATTTTTTTTAGAAAGAAAAAAAAAGCACATTTGAAACAATGTGACCATTGCAAAAATTCTCCTTAAGATCTAGTTACAACTTACATTTTGAACTGGTGACAACACTAGGAACTCAATTTGGCAAGCTTTGAAAAACAGGACAACCCCGCCTATCCTGTGTAAATATCTCACTAGTGAGCTAAAACTTGTGATTAATGATGGACGAATGAGCACTGAGAAAAATATATGGGAATGGAACATACTGTATAGGGGAAAAAAAACTTTTCAGGAACTGTAATGACTTTCTGACCTTTCAGGAACTTGATCTTTGTTGTAGAACAATTATTTTCCTTGATCTAGGTTGTTACCATGGATTTCTGTGTGTGTATAAACACGGATTAGATGCTTTGAAATTTAAAGTAAATACTGGCAAGGCTGCGCTCTAAACTCAACACACATGAACATATTTGCAAAGGTAATGCACGCAGATGTGCTTTTTGTTGCAGCTAACGTTTTCAGCTCGTGTGCAAATGAAGCTTAGGTTTTGTAAACGATTCCTTAAAACTCATCTGCACATAAACAGCACAAACCTCGCATGTGTTCCTTCCCCGTCTACATAAGCACAGAAAAGCATGAACATGAAAAATCCACCTGCCTAATGATGCTTTTGTTTTACTTGGGTTAATTCTGCAGAGGCAGATTGTTGTCTGAGTGATAATTAATAAAAGCAATCTGCTTCCTGTCAAAGCACAACAACGCTCAGCCGAAACTTTTTTTGATGTTGCTAAGACCCCACCCCCCACAACTTTTAATGGATATGGGAGCTATCAGTCTGCACAGCAGGGGTGAACTGTTCTCCTAAATGTGGTGCTTAATTTCCACAATTCAGCATCGTCGTGCGCATTAGGGAGACAGACTTAGCGGACCTGGATTTAGGCTCCCGCTGAGAACAATGCAGCAGGAAATGGGGGGAAGGGAATTAGCAAAGGCAATTATTCAGCTATGGATTTGTATGATAAGCTTCATTTTGTCCCCCTCAAGATTATTACACAGCTCCACAATTTGCTGAAGCACCAACTCTGACTTTTTACCTTCGGCATGACCTGACCAGGTTGCAACCTTTCAAGGGATTTTCAAACCTCTGAAAAAGTTGCACATGTCAACAGTATGGGTCTGTTCTGGCTGTGGTACTGCGCTTTTGTGTCATTTTATGAGAAGATGGATATGCAGAAGCAGGGATATTGCATCAACTGAGCAATGTCTCAGAGAGACACTGATGATGTTAAAGGAGGATGTGAGATAGCAGCGAGGTGAGACTGGCAGAGTATGACGTGAAGAAATTAGGGGCTGTTTAATTAACTTTTTCCCCTGAGGTTTAGAACATCAGGTTGGCAGCTTCACTGGTAGAATACGAAAAATTCAACACTTAAATAAAGTAGTAAAAGCTAAGATTCCCCAACTATAAATCTCAATGTATTATATGGGGCAAATTTGATAATGGAATTTGATTCTGATACTAGATAAACAGTTATCTCACTAGTTGTTTCAGTTAAGTTGATATTAACAGGTTATGGAGATAAATGAACAAGAACTGAAAGATGTCAAAACCTAAAAGATAGGACAAAATGTCTTCTGGCAATTAAGAACAAATCTTTTTACAGTGGATCTCAAAAGTGTACAATAACCTTAGCCAATTAACTTTTTCCACCTCAACCCTCTTTAGAGTTTCATCCCGTTTGCCTTAAACCACCAGCCATCCAAGTTTGTGTAACACTAATGCATATTTAGTACACTCCAAAGGCAATTTTGGGAGAACTTTGTTGCCATCTAATGGTTGAATTTGTAGCATAAAGTAGCAGAAATGATCAGAAACAAACCAGTTGCATGTCTGGTCTACAAGAAGACTTTGCCTTAATACTTCAGTAAATCTTTTTATAAGTTGAAAGTCGTTTTCCTGTCTACTGAAAGTACTACTGTGCACTTTTTGTGTTTTTGATAGACACTAAAATAAAGATTCAATGCCTATGTAAGACTGTTCATGGTTCAGTCAGCTAGCTGAAGCGCACTTGAAGAGTAGGTTAGGCAACAAAGTGTTTTGTGTCTTGTAGCCATTTGTTTACTGTTTAATTTGTGTTTTTAATGTTGTAAAGTGTCCTTGGGTGTTTTGAAAGGTGTTGTCAAATAAAATGCATCATTAAAGACACAAGCTTGAGGTTTGAAGTTTTAAAAAGAGAAAGCTGCACTTCTGCTGCTTTTTTCATGCTGATATTTGCACCTTGTATCACAAGATGGATAAGTTATAAATACACCCAAATGTAAGGCAAGGCTGTGCTTTGTGACTATGTAATTATGCTGAACTGGCTAGCATTACTAGTAGCTAACATCCTCTTCCTCACTCATGCCGGCGAGGGAACAGGGAGTCTGCTCCATAACTGTATTGGTTGAATTAATCCTCAGCAACTAGCAATGCCCTCACATTTTTTTCAGCACACTTCATTAAAGGGAGCCTGAGACAAAGTCACTTTATGGTAGGGGTGAGTGTTTTTGGGATCCCAGGTGAGGGGATTAAGTTTTCATACATTTTCAATTTCATCCAAACTTGTAAAATTTTTTAACTTTTGTTATTTTTGTATGGTAGTAAAAAGACAGAATTATGTGGGACTTTGCCTTGAAGACTAGATGTGAGTGGAACTTTTCTCCAAAACTACAGTGAGGTTTCTACAACTTATTGAAGGTGCAGACTATCAGTGAGTGTCCTTTATACAAGGTTGAAGGTTTCAAATATGATTCTTCTTGCTTTATTGGTGAAAAAGATTGTCGCAAATGAAAAATATTCTTATAAAGAGCTAAATCACAGTGAATGAGCAGAGTATCCTTGAACATTAAAGTCTAAAAAGGTTGCCGACAGTGCAAAGAATCCATCAGGTTTTGCACTTTTCCTCATGTTGAAGGCCAATTGGTCCTGTGGAATCATCAGTCAGTCTGTCAATTTTTTGATTTAGGTCAAAATTAATATAGTATTAAAATCTGTAGGTTTATAGCTAATGTGCTAACATTCATTACTGTGACTTAACTGAGTGTAAGATAACATTAAGAGGTCGTACAAACAAACTTATAAATTATTTTTTTCCTTTCTCACTCCTTTGTTCCCATGAATCAAACCTTCATCTGCACAGCTGTTGTTGGGCCCTGCCGTCACTTCAGACACACATCAAAGCCAGGCTACACTTCTGCATGGCCTCCTCGTAGTGCTGCTGGTGCTGCAGCCTGGTGGGAGGTCTGATTGGAGCAGATTGAACTGCTGTCCTGCAGCATATGGTTTACAGCCCCGACAGCTCAAAACAAAGAGGGGAGATCAGCGAAAGGGTGCTGGCCTCACCACAGACACCAGCTGGGTTAGAACGCATAAATACACTCTCCACTGCTCAGACTGGGGTTTAAATGCACAATGGGGCACTGAAGCTTTCCCTTATTATGGATAGCTGTGATTAGAATGGAATATGATTACCAGGCTCTGGATTTCTATTTGAAATTTGATGCATTCTATCAGCGCAAAACATCTTTTCTACAAACATTTATATAATCTTATGGGGAGATTTGATCAAATAAACAAACATATGTGGAAGCTGACACATACCTCAGAAGCTAGTCTTCCAAATAACTCTCACAAACATCCACATAAAATTATATGCTGATCCTTAAGCCCCCAGTCCATCTGTTTAGACAGCTGCTCAAATTGAAGGGTGGTTATGTTGGAGGTTAAAATGGATTGTTTCCTCTCCACTGTCACTCAATGCTTGCTCAGGATGAGGCTGTTGATGCAAAGTCAATAACAATGTGTTTAGTTGGGCTTCCTAAGGTGGATGCCTTTCTAACAATTGGCATTCATTTTCAATTGAATAGGGATGCGTGTAATATCATCTGAATATTAATTTTTGATTAGACTGTATCAAAAAGAATCATACTGATTTGATTTCAGGTTGGACTGAACTGGATTCTATACAACTTGATACGGATCTAATAAAATTCCTTGAAAATAAATCCATTTAACCTGAAAATAAGTAGGGTAAATTGGGTTTACGGTATTGTCTCCATAAAAAAAGTATTGACAGTTCTGTCCCCTCCTGAGATGGCATTTGATTCTAGATTTCTTTTATTGTCCAAGATCAAATACACATGCCATTAAGTCATCCATTAGTCAGGAAATGTTTGTGAAGGTTGAGGACTTAGAAACAATTACCCAGATGATGTGACCCTGTTCCATGTAAAAATAAATCTTAAATGTAGAGCAGTTCTGATCTTCTTTACTCATTAAAGTACCATTTTAATGAGTGGTGGTAAGGTAGAACTCTGAGAACAATTCCCCCTGTCTTACCCTGCTTGAATACAGACATCAATAGGAGGTGAAACTATTTCAGATTAAACTTAACCTGCAACATCACCCACTGACTTTCTTTTCCTTCTGGAAACCAAATCTGTTCTAGGCAGTCTTACAATGTTCGCTTTACTTGTTATTTCACGAGATGGGTAAGCTTCTTGGATCATTTATCAATGTCACAACTTATATCCAATTAAATTTGAGTACCTGCAGTCAAAAAAAGAACAAAAAAAGCAAAACAACTTAAATTTAACAAAGCATGGGTGTGTAAAATGAGGTTGGATTTTTGGATCTATATATCCCTTCCTATCTACACACACTATCCTCTATGACTGTGCACTTCTCAATCTTTATCATCATTGTATAACTCACACCAAACGTGGCTTCTGAATCTATCGTTGCATACAGGCAAATCTGAATGTGCTGCTAGCTTACTGCATGCAAAACCAGGCTGCCCTAAATTTGAAATATATAAAAATTTTAAAGAATTATTCCACACAGTTATCCAAACTAACTTGTTGGATATTTATATTTTTGTGATCACGTTTGGACAAATGCAATTGTTTGGTTGTTTATACGTTATATATTTAAACGCATCAAGGATCATCGCAAAAATGTTGAACACAGTATCTCTCCCCTTTGTTCTGATGCTTGGCTGTAAATCCCCCCCTCTTATAGAAGAGAAGACAAAAGGTACAAAGGACGGAAAAAACAGGGGTCAACGTAAGTTCAGTGATCCAGAAGAAAGGAAGAAAAAAAAGCAAGAGAACTAATGATTAAGGCTGTTAATTGTGTGGATGTACAGAGACAGTCCCTTCCTGGTGATGCATTCAGTAGACTACATCACTCCACCCGGTTATTTACTTCAGATGAGTGGACTCATAATGTTGCCCCACCTTTTACCATTTCCCAGCCCCTCTCAGCTCAGGGAAGAAAAAGGTTAGGGGACACAAAATGAGGTTGATGCTTAGTGACAAGAAAATGGTCCCATTGTGCCATCAGCCCTCTTTTTTTGCAGCCGAGCATGCACAGACGATTCTTCAAGCTTAGCAGAAGTGCAAAAAAAGTGCAAACCAACCATGAAGTCCGTAGGATGGGATATATTTTGTATTGCATAGTTAATGAGTGAACAAATGAATAATAAATCAGTTGTTATAAGTGGCTCAGAGACCACGGCTTGCTGTGTTTTCCAGAACTGTCTAAGAATGACGGATATCTTTAATATAGGCTCATCAATTTTTGATTGGCAGATCTGATTGAATTCTATTTTAGAGAAGCAGTCACTACGTTCTCATTTCAAACTCGCACATCTCTTATAGTGTGTAATAAACCTCTTTCCAAACAGTTTGATGAGACAAATTAGGCCAGATCATTCAGGAGGCCAAGGCAATTTATTAGCCAACACAGTACAAAGAAAAAACACTCAAAATGAACATGCATCATTGGCATTATCACAGGCTTTGTGTTTATGACAGCTTTACAAAACCTTTCCATAAAGTGAAATGCTTCTATTAAAATAAATTATAAATGAGTTAAGTCAGAAATGTTTTGAAATAGTGATTCTGGTTTTGTTTAACAAAGCAGTGTCTGAAACTGGAACTGATAAAAACACTTTCAATCTGTAGTTGCAGAAGGAACAATATTACTGTCATTACAAGAAGAATGAATCATCATTCATTTTTTCTTGCCTGTTTCTCTCTCTGAACATCTCTCATAATATGAGGCATGCAAGATGATAAGAATTGTAAAATTACAAATGTTTTTCCATAAATTGAATATCGAAACTATGACCTCACTGACAAACTGAAGAAAAAAACCTGCAAAATTAAGCAGCTTATTCTATTGTATATTGTGATTAACTAAATTTGTATTATACCTATACTTGCTTTCCAAAATAGCGTGTTACACTGGTTGCACAAATGTTTACCTTAGACCATTCCAATGGGTAATAGAAAATTGCTGCCTCTTTGTGGGTTTTATGGTCCACTATAATCTGATCACTTCTTGTTCTTTTGGGTCCATCAAGACGTTTTGCAAAAAAGATTTGCATAAAAAAGCCTAGATTTTTGTGACTGTATTGTTTGTGACTGTAGCAGCAATAAACCTTCCAGTTAAAGAGTGGGACCAAAAACAAATAAAACAAACAAACAAAAAGGCATGTTTGCAACAGAGATCTGCTGTTAGGTAATTTGCAGCTCTGGGATCACAATGACACAAAAGTTGCACTGATATTACATTGGGGAACACTTTAGTGTTTTTTTCTCTCTAAGTAGACAGTTAACAAATCAGTGCATTAATGCCTCTTATGAATCTGTAGTGAAAAAAAGGTATATGAATGAATGATTATGCTCTATTAATACCAGAGGGAAATTCCCATATTTCAGTACAACTCATCCAAAACAACACACAATGAAACTTCAGACATTTAGACAAGTGTATGAGGTTGCAGCCCTTCACCCTGAGGAGAGGCGCCATCCTTCACCTGTGGAACTCTGGGCACATTTATGAATTTACTCATTTTCTCTATTTTATTTCAAAAATAAAAACAAGAAGTAAAAATAGCAAGAGTACACTAGTTCCTTGAAAGAAAATCCAAATGACCAAATTATCCACAGATGCTGACTTCTGATTATTTCAATTAGCTAAGACAATTTGAAAGGATCAACAACTTCCTTGGGAGGAGTTTTAGTCAGTGTTGTTTAAAACACTGTCCTCTTTTTAAGTGCTTTTGCACTTAACATGGGGGAAATGAGCTGCATGCCCTCTATGAATGTGTAAGTGGGTGGTATGTGACAAAGTAAAGAGTGAGTACATGCCAGGATGCAGAATTTTGAACATTTTAAGATCAAAGTTTTCCACGTCGCCTATGAGGTGTTGAGCCCAACCAATGTATATACTAGAAAATCAAATGTTAAAATAAAATGCATTCCACTTTCAACCAAACTTCTCTAATCCCCAACACATGGTAGCATCACAACATGTATTCAATTGCTTCATACAGTAAAAGAGTATATGGTAGCAATTTAGAGCAATTACCATTTAGTGAAGACAATTTGCTGAAGCTCAAACCAAGGATCAGAAAAGGAGAAAAGGGAATATAAGTGACAGCAAGTTTATTGTTTTCTGACAGACAAGTCAGATTTCTCAAAACTGCAGATCTACTGGGATATTCATGCACAATTTCTAATATTTATAGAGGATGCTCAAAAAAGAGGGAAAAAGTGAAGTAAAAAGAAATTTCTGATTGGAGTGCAAAAATGCCATGGTGATGTCAAAGGTCAGACATGTCAGACAAGAATGCACACACTTGTTCAAGATGACAGAAAAGCAGCAGTGACTAAAATAATCACTCTTTCCTTCCAATGTATGTGGAAGGTCATCTCAGAATACACAACGTAAACACTGAAACAGAAGGGCTAGAGAAAAATGCCACTATGGTCAGCTAAGAAAATAAAACCGAGGTCAAAATGGGTACAAGCTCACCGAAATGAAAAATAACACGTTGAAAAAACTTTCTTTTGAGGCTACAAAGCACAGTTGTTTCCTGCATTACGTCCACTTTAATAATTATGTTATATTAAAATGTTTCTCACCTGGTGATCTGAAGGTCCAGGGCTCATCGTCATCAAAGTGTGTATCCCCAGCAGTGAACCTCTCTCCGGGGAAAAATGCATGTGCCACTGTTCCTCCAGGCCCATCGAAGGGGTATCCATCATTGTGGTCTGCTTTAGTGAAGTCGATCTGAATATCTGCGTTGCTGCCGGCCACCTCATGGAAATTTAGAGGTGCAATGTCACTCCAGACCTTCAAAGCGTAGTACATGAGTGCCCTAACTGTGTCCCTGCCAAGTAGGGCTGAATCCTTTGGGTAGGTCCTCACTCTGAAAGAAAGACAAAGGAAACATCTTAAATGTAAGAGAATAGGTGAGCAGAGGAGGGAACTAAGATGGAAAGAGTAAAATAAGATGGCTCACAAGAAACAGACGATTAGACATGACATATTAACGTAAAGGAGAGAAGAAATGAAGTAAAGCAGCATTTGGGACACTTGTAAGGTTAACATCAATACTTAAAAGAGAGTATTGTGATGTAAATGACAGAATTATTCACATGAAGCAGAGAAATCAAGTTCTTCATATTGTGGCATGAACAAAGATCACTTCAAAATGAAAAGCAGTCCATTAAGATGTGTAAACTGTCTTAAAATGAAGCTAGCATTAAAAAAACCAACAAAATAAAAACATTTATTCTGGAACACAAAGATGCTAATTTCAATTAATTACTTTACAAAATGGGAAGGACAAGAGAACATCCTAAAGCTTATCTTCATACGTTAGGAAATAACCTACTTGTCATTATCTGCAGTCAAAGCAAACATTAAAAAGTTAAAAACATGAATCTTTTTCAAATTCATTTAAAGATGGATTGATGTATTAGTCAGTTCAACTTTACGTTACTGTAATAAAAAATGTATTTATCTTTTTACACATCCCTATCAGGGTTTCTGACAGGGAAGGTTTCTATTAATGCTTCAGAGCTCAACCATATCTGCATGCTCACTGTAACATAAAACTCAAAATGTAAGGTTTTGATAAAAAGTGAAACAATGTTGCTAATCAGGTAAAGTAGATTTAAACATGTAAAGAAATTGATATATTGAGTCATTCTTACTTTTATTGTCTGCAGCTACTGCCATTCCATTGAAGTTAAGCAGTCGACTGATGACTGTAGGATGTGTTACATTCGCACCATCTGATCTCAAAGTGGTGCCATTATGCACACCCATCAAGTGTGTTTAACTGAACTGTCAGAATGTTATACAACGTTAACCATGGGAGATGTCAAATACAAACTAATTAGTTATGCTTTGTCTTGAAAAATAAAAACAAGAGCAACTGTCTTTTAAATCTTTTAATTTGGATTGTTTGCAGTTAGTTTCATTGTTATGCCTTTATCCTAAATGTACAGGTTTAAGGTAGATGGAAAGTGTTGTCAATTCCCCATCTGCCTACGTGCTTATGGATTAAGAAAAGTGATAGAAAGTGCCGCCAAAGAAGCAGAAAAATAGGATGAGATGCAAGAAAGGGTGGCAGCTAAAGAGATGGATAAAAATGTATCTGAATTTAAATCAGCAAAGGTCAACTACACAATGTTTGACACTGGTGGAGAGCTGCACAAAAAGTCCTGTTTGCATATTTCTAGCAATACCGTTGGTTTCAGTATTTCATGCTCAGGTGCTCCTGCTGCTTACACATAATATGCTGAGCATACAATGTGCCTTTGAAGAGATTATAGAGTCAGCTTTTGGGAACAACTCATAAGTTCTTTTCCCATCTTTCCAATTTCCTTATTAAGTTTTCATTCTTCCTCACATCACCTCCAAAGCTCTGCAGCCTTTTTCTTTCTGACAGCTACAACTGAAAACCACTCAGACATCATGCAAAGTTTTCCATTTTTCAATTCTTTGATGGTCTCTTTCATCCAAAGTATTTCCTTTCCACTCATTGGTCTTTACATCCTTCTACGCCTTTGCTTCTGTCTGATGGACTTGCTTTCCGTGTCCCTGCAAGAGTGTTTTGGTCTAAAACTACGGAGCCGTGCCGTTGTTACAGGCTGCCGTAGGACATTTAATCAGTGACAAATAATATCAGCGGAGTGATCTCTGCCTCAACTAGCTTTCAATCTGCTCGGAAATCACTGAAGTGAGAAAAAGTTGTGACTTTTCAATGCAAAAACATGCACAAACCAGACAGAGTCAGGAAATGCTAAAAAAATTAAATAACTGGAACTATAGTGTCCATTCTTCTTGCTTTTTCACATTTTGTCAACTAGGACCACATTTCTTTCTGTGTTTTGATAGGATTCCATGTGATAAATCAACACAAAACAGCCCATTCATCCCATATGAGGCAATACATTGTAGAAACCCCTTTTGCTGCAATTCTTTGGAATAATGTCTCTACTAACGTTGAAGGTCTGGAGACGGATATTTTTGCAGATTTTTTTATTTTTTTTGCAAAGTAGCCCAAGCTCAGTCAAAATCGATGAAGAGTGTCTCTTTCTGACTGTTTTAAAGTCTTGCAAAAAATTATCAACTATTCTTTCATCTGAACAGTTTCACTATAAATCTGGCTGTATGTTTAGAATCACTGTGCTGCTGGAAGGTTAACCACCCCACTAATAATACGTCTTAAGGAGCCAATAACATGGTATTACCAAGGAGCCAATAACATGGTATTACCAATGACTGCACTACATTTCTGATTAATTCTCTCCTTGTCTACCGGTTTAGGTGGATGCCCATGTTCTGGTTGGCTTAAGGTTTGCAGTACTCATTACATTTTAAATGCCCCACATTGTGAGATCTTCAGGTCTTGGGTCATGATTTATAACTTTGCTATACTTTAACCTCCTCAGCTTAACACCCAACTATGCTGAGATTAAATTACATATACATAGACTCTCTTCATAACAAGATTTTATTTAGGGATATCACATGTTTAACCCAATATATAACACACTTTTCAAGTTTGTAAAGAAATTGTGAAAAAAAATTATTCTGTGAATGTAAAACAAGGGTAGATAAGTTCATGAACATACAAGGCACTTAATGTAGTGGAAACAACATTAAAACTCATTGCATTGTTGGTTTACTCAACAACAATGTACAGTATAAATTTCAATTTAGATACATGGTAAGTTATTGGTGGGCTAAATTAGTATTATAGTAAGTTCAACATTTTTATCCACTGCTGTATCTTTCATCCAATCATACAATAAAAACATAAATGTAGATTCACAGACTAATTTTTAAATGCAGACATAAGAATTAGAATTGTAGTATTGTAAGGTCAGAGGTCCTACCTTAAGCAGTTACATTATGCAAACTCTAACAGGAGTTAAGTCTGAAGGGAAAACATGCCCAAACACAATATGCAAAGCGAAAGTGGGCGAGTGTCCACATTCTGAGTCTCAGCTTTGCTTGTACCTGCACTAAAGCTTCAGCAACCATCTGTCAGAACACCTGCATTACTCACTTCTACTGCAATTTACATAAAGGAAAAGACAAGAACACTGAAATGGAAAAAGGAAAATCTGGATGACAGCTAATGTGTATTATAATGATAAGATGAAGGTAAGTATATATTCATCTGAGCTTAAGTTCTATTCCTAAATCCTGCGTTAATTCGGTCTGTTTAGTTGGTATTTTAATTTTTCCTTTTCAAAAAAACAGATTTCCTTTCCTCAGAATGTGTGTTAGCTTCATTTCAGAGAACTAGATTATCCAATTGGAACCAAAAACTAGATAAAAATAATTCTACATTATCAGGTTGTTAAATACAAACAACCTAGCCACAAATAAAGCTAAATAAATCTGTCTTGTTCATTGATATAACCTGTAATGATGAAACCTTTCAGAGCTGTAACAGTGCAGAATGTCCTAGCTTTCTACATGAACAAGTCTAGGATACTATAACAATAAGGCAGGTTGTACTACACCATTGTAGCACATACAAAACAAAACTATTATAATTCCTAAAAATGCACCAATGCCTATATTGCCAACAAATAAAGGTATTTTCATAAGATTGCCTGGATAAAATGATAGATAACAGAAAACCTGCTACATATTTATATTCCTACCGGTAGAAAAGGAAAACTGAAGTCAGACCTTTTACAGCTGGGAAAATGTGATGTTTTCCATGTGCTCAGCGTTGTGGAAGGATTTAAAATGGTTTTAAAACTAGCCCACAAATTAAATAGACAAATCAAATGGAAGTCAAAGTCTCGCATAAAAAAGTGAACTGTAGTCTCATGAATTAAAATGGCTGCAACCTAGTAATAATTCCAGCCTTGAATGAGCTGTAGTTTACACTTCACAGAGCTTAGTGCAGCTCGGTAAAGTGTAAGCTGCTTGGTGCAGCTCTGTGAAGTGTAAACTACATTACCTTGAATTTAATGTCTTAGTGTTGCCTCATATTAAAATATTGCAATGCAACAACAGACTGGGGGATTTTAATGAAAAGCAGCAACTGAAATTTGCAACAACAACACGATCATGTTCGGTATGTCTTATGTCAAGAAAATCCGAGCTCATCCCACTTCCCCATGCTGGAGATTTTAGTTTAACAGTAATAATAAATAAAGTTATCTTTAAAATGAATCACTCAAGTGACATCAAGGCCCAACAGTAGACTTAAGTGTCAATAAAATAAATCTGGTTGTGTGTGTTGTTTTTGTCTCATGCAAACTTTGCTTTAATTCTACTTTTTTCTATCTAATCATAAGAAATCATAGTCAGTCAGAAAGAGTCATTAAACAGGAAAAGCAGGTTTCCTGGAAAAAGAGGAAGTAAGTTCCAGCCTGCAGATTTATAAAAAATAGCTGAGACTATTCCTTATTTTAAATCATGAAAGTTTAAAGAATGAAATCTAAACATTTTGGTAATTTGATAAGATTCAAAGTAAAATACTTATATTAATATTGGTTTACTTGTAATAATACTTACACTTATATTTGTGGGAACACTTACAAGAAAAACAAGTAACTGTAACTTTGGCATCAAATAATTAGAATCATGTATTATTCTTGGTTTCTTTTCAGAAAAACATCTGTAATAACTCACATTAGGATTATAATAAGTATAATTAATAAGTTATGGTTATAAAATCATAAATGAATGATAAATCAGAGAAGCTGAAGAAAATAAATGTGATATAAGTTATGGTTATAAAATTATAAATGAATGCTAAATCAGAGAAGCTAAAGAAAATAAATGTGATATAAATGTGATTTTGACATTGAACTTGAAATGGTGTAAAAGGTGTAACTGCAATTAAACATCACTGATATGTTGGAGGTAGAGAGTAGGTGAAAGGTGAAAGGCAAGGAACTAACAGGAGAGCAGAGATGATCAACGCCTTATTTAGAGAGTAGGTGAAAGGTTGTGCAGGCAATGGACAGGAGGTTGAGCAACTCTGAGACATTAGCACAGACATCAGGACATAATGTCTGTAAGACAGTGATGGATATGAAATCATCTGAGCAGTCAGCCAATGAAACAAGCCCAGCAACAGTGCTAGCCAAAGAAACCCTATAAAAGGTGAGTGCAAAAGAGGAACCGTTCGTTGGATCCTCCGGGCAGCTTCGAGCCAAGAGATGGACAAAGAACTCTGCAGCTGAAGAAGAGCCGGGGCCACGGAGCCGAAGACTGTCCTTCTCATGGAGACCAACCCGTCAGCCCTGCAACCTGTGGCTTCAAATCGCACTTCTCTCATCGGCTGGGTTCAGACCCCAAAGACAAAGATGAAGACAAAGGCAAAGACAAAGAAGAAGAACTGGTGCCTTCCTTCCTGCCAGCACCAAGTCCTGTGTGACCTCACCATCCATGCGGAGAAGAAGCTCATCAGACCTACAGAGATTCCTGCCTTCGCCGATCAACATCTTCCTCCTGCTGCAACACCTTCTTCATCATCAGACCTGCGGAGATCCTGGCCTTCATCGATCGGCGTCTTCCTCCTGCTGCAACACCTTCTTCATCATCAGACCTGCGGAGATCCTGGCCTTCATCGATCGGCGTCTTCCTCCTGCTGCAGCACCTTCTTCGTCGTCGTGCCAGGTCTGGGGTTCGAGGCGCCAGGCTCCGTCCGTCTCTCTCAAAGGTTCCTTTTTTAGTTCTCAGTGTCAGCAGTAGGGAAAGATAGACTAGATGATTGATTTTACTTATTTGATTATTTCTGCTACTGAATTAAGCTGTACTGACCCTTGCAAAACTGCCTTACTAATAAAATATTTAGCATAAAGAAAATCTAAAAGATGTTGTGGACATTCAGTTAATGAGTCACCTTAAAGTTCTTTGATGGTTGTAAAATAGCTGTGATGTTTGATTCTGGAGAGGAAAAAGTTTAAAATGTTTTTAGGTTGCTGGTAGCCCAAATTTAAAACGTCATCCTTGGGACTCGCCCGAGTCACTAAAACCTACCTGGTTCAATAACAAATGCAAGTTGTAAAATAGAGAACGAGCGACCGTTAACAGGTGTGCTCTGTGAAACTAGTTGGCTGTAGGCTGCTCAGTCTGGCTAATTCACAGGGGGAAGAAGGGTGGGACACCTGGATGTTGGCCGTCAGAAACCAGGCGAATCGTTTCTCGAAACCAGCTTAAACAGAGTTTACTTCAGTTCTGGACAGGGTAAATCCCAGCAGATTTAGGAAACTCAATTAACCCGTTAGATGGAGAGCTGGTAGCACATCTCCCCTCTCAGAAGAGGAAGCAGAGAGTGAGAGAGTAGAGACAGAAAGGAGGGGGGGGGTGTTGCGCAACAACACTTAGCAATGGTTCAGTACATTAATAATAATAATCTTTTTAGATTCTTTGCTACTTTATTCCAACTTTGAAGTTTACATGCTGTAAAATTACTATGTCATTTTAGACACACTGTAAGCTTTTAGTTAATTCGCAACTCTTATGTAAAGGGGAGACACACCTGTGGATGTATTTTCAGGCAACGTCTCAAACTCCATGTTTTAGATTGTCTCATTATGAAAAAAATAACAAAAATCAGCCAATATGTGAAACATGAGAATGTACAATCATGACGGAGACAGGTTCTGTGTCTTAGAGATTAATGTGCTTTGGTTGCAAAATGTGCAGTTTAACTCCAGAACAAAAAAATCACACTGCGATAGAATTTTTGAATACTGATAAATTGAAATTAATATGTGTAAAACATATCGCAGTAGTATTCTTTAATAATGTCATCTCGTTGAGCTTCAGAACAACCTCCTTTGTGACATCAATCTCAGGTGTCATAAATCATTCAGGACTGAAAGCCAACAATTATTTTGCAAGGACAGGGAAATTATCCCCTCCTAACCGTGTAAGTCTGACAGAAGCAAAATGTCATTCTGTTCTTGCAGCCATGGTGTGGGATTTCTTTTTTTCTGATGTCGGTCAAATTTAATAACCAAATGCTGTAGGAAAAGAAAAAATATGACAATTCCCACAAGTTCTGCACTTGAATTCTTGTGAAGTATAAAATGTCCTGGCCAGAGAAAACATTGTTATTGTTTATGCGGCATTGAGTAAAGGAACATATTTCTGTGTTCTTGAGCACTATATGCCATACGGCTGAGAATATTGCTTTCTTTGTGTTCTTCATAGCACACACAACAAACGCCTCATTATTTTTGATGCTTTTGAACAAGCTGATCTAGCTGTGAAAGTGTCAAATGCAAACTATGAATATGGTTGTAAACATTGAGGTCACAAATAGGCTCAGGAAGAAATTCTGACACTACAAACAATCTCTACAAGGAGTATTATGTCAATTCTCTTTCTTCTTTTTTTATCTATTCAAATCCTATTTCCTGTCAAAAAATAATAAGAAAATTGTTCTTTGTGTTAAAATCTTCATCATAAAAAACTTTTCAACAAGGTCTGGTGATTCATGTGTTTGAATGACGTTTCCTGCCATTGTTTTTGTGTCTAAAAAGTGGGTGAATACAGAAAAGTTTCCACTGTACTTTACTGAAGTAAACCTCAAATGGTGTGAAGGGACATAGTATCATTTCATACTGCACAATAAAGCAACTCTGTCACCTTCATTTGTGGTAAAAATGCTCTCTCTATATAAAAGAAAATAAGAAATTTGAGCTCAAAATAAGATGCCTTGAAATTTGTGTCTGTCTCTTTAAGAAGATCATACTCTTTATGACACTACCTTCAACCTGTTTTAAAGGTAATTGCTGTGTAACACATTACATCTAAATCCTAAATCATCTGAGTGAGGCTCAATACAAAGTATGTTTAGCAAAGCAAAACTGGTTAAACTCAGTTATGGGACTTTAAATATATATGAACCTTATATCAAATACATGCAATACATGACCAGTTGTAAGAAAAAAAGAAAAATAATGAAAGCGGTAAGGATGCCAGGAGAAAATAAAACCAGAAGAGTAAGCAAAACAGAGAGCAATAAGCAGAAATGCAGCAACTTTCCTATTGCAGTCATATTTCTGACAAGTCCCTATGGCTCCATGTACCACAGCTCTAACTTTAGTGAGAATAATGCTGTGTGTTCTCCAAGAGAAAGACGTCGTCCTTGTTTCAGCATTTCTCCCGGCTACTCCAATCAGACGGATCAGTGATCACACAGGCACATTTCTATCTCTGACAGACGGGCTGATGCTTTCATTTCTCACCAAACTTAAAATGTTCCTCGCAACCTTTGCTAAAGATGTATCTGGTGCAGAAAAGCAGTGCAATGTGTACCAGTGAAACAAAAATGGGGAAAAGTCAAATGATGAATATTTAAAGACTTAACGATCTCAGCTAAGCATTTAAGGTTCATTTAAAGGGAAATACTAATCTTAGGGATCGTGATTACATAATGCTTTTAATTCCAAAAAGTGCATTTCCAAAACAGAAGAGTACAACTGAAAAGTCTGCTTATATCAGAAAATGACACATTACTATTCAGCACAGAATGCAACAAGCTCTTCCAGATGGTGAGGGCAGCCTGTACATACCCCAGAAATGAAGCGTGTTGGGTTTTCAGTGAAGCGGAGAAAACAGATTCAAATCTGAACGACCTCGATGACTGTATTATTTCTAAACTGAAAAGTAGTAGATTTCATTTTCTAAACAAACACAGACCATTTACAAATCCCATAGATTAAAAAAAAAAAGAATGGCTCGAAGGTTAAATGTGAAAATGCATTAATTTTACTTGGTCTGAGTCAGTTACTGACAATTGAAAATAATGTGTTCCTGTTGGATTCATTCACAGTTTTGTTCAGGAGCAGAATGTTTTCCGGGAGTTTGTATACTTCAACAAATAATGTGATGAAAGTGAAGCATGGAGGGGGGAGCATGGTGATATGGCACATACAGGAAATGTGCAAAGCCGAAAAACCCCTTTATCACATCAATTTGACTTCACCAGCAATGAAAGGAGAGGAAGTGAGGCAATAGATGGATGAGAAGGTTGAAGTATTTCGATTTGGAAACTTTTTGGAACTCCAATCAATTGGAAATAAGTCCTTTTTAAAAAAAATAGAGGTAAATGATTACTAAGAAGTGGTGAAAGGATGGATCAGGGAGGAGGAGGAAGAGGATAAAAACAGGGGCAGGTCATATAAAGAAAGATGAAATGGGGTCATGAGAGGGAAAGTAGGGAAGTAAAGTGATGAAAAAGGATTGTAAAATGGGGTGAGTAGCATGAAGTGAATAAAATGTTCTTTTTATGAAAGAAAAAATGGACAAGGTAAATGAGAGGAATAAAAACGCCATAAAGAGTGATGAAACTGTAAAGGGGAGGAGAAAGTAGAGAGGGATGAAACATATGAAGGAGAAGAGGAATGAAACCATGTTGTAAAAATGAATAGAATAAAAGGGGTTAGTAAAATGGGATGAAGCGAATGTGAATTAAGAAAAATTGTCATAAGAACTCTTGAGCAGAATAAATTAGATTAAAAAGGTTAGTAAAATAACAGATCAGAATAAAAACAGGCAGGTAGGTTGGATTAAAAAGGGTTATAAAGAGAGATGAGGGCCATCAAAAGCAACACAGAATGTATGTGGTAAAAGAGACTGATATGAGTAGAAATGTTTGTGTAAAAGTTGGAATGAACAGGGAAGAAAGGATAAAAACAAGGATGAGTAAAATAAAAACAAGTCACAAAGAAGGAGGAGTTATAGATGAAAGGGGTTTGCAGAGAGGCAAGGGAAGTGTGGAGAGGATCAAAAAGAGTTCACAAAGAGGGTTGACTGGGATGAAAAAGTAACTTATAAAGCGATGGGGTTAAATAGAGTGTGAAAAGGTTAGTAAGTGAGGCCTGGTTAGGAAGAATGGGGTAAAAAGTGTGTGTAAAAATGTGATGTATGGATGAAAGGAACAAACAGGAACAGAAGACTGATCCAGTTATAAAGAATGAGGAATGGGAGGAAAAGTGGTTGTAAAAAAGGGGTAATAAGATAAATGCCTTTCAAGTGAATGAAGAGGAATGAGTGGGATAAAAAAAGTTTATGAAAAGTGGATGTAGTGAATGATTGGGATAAAAAGGGATGATAACAAGAAATAAAGGGAATAAAAAGGGAGTTTAAAAAGGATACAAGTAAGATAAGGTGAAAAGGGATTAGGGTGAAAAGCAGGATGAAAAGGATCGGATGGATGTATTGGATGAAAAAGGCTTAGAAAATGCTTAAGGTGGATGGAGGGATAGACAACATAAGGTGAGGGTGAGTGGATGAGGGAAGGGGACATGAAGTTTTCTCCCAAAATAGCGCAGGATCAACCTGAAGGAGCATATTGTGAGATATTTAGTCCTCCAATTGCAGCGGGAAGCTCAAGAGTTTTCAATATAGGTTTCTGATGAACCCTTCTAAATTCCTGAAATAAATGTCAGGGTAAAAGGGATTAAAGCAACTTTGAAATTAGCTGGATGTGCAGAAGCCTGATTAGGGATGACTTCATTTTCCTGACCTACTTAATTCCAAGATGTGAGTCTCACCTTGGTTTGACAAATGAGTCAGAGGAAACGAGGGATTGGTGGGAGGTAAATGTTTGCATGCATTCTCAAACAGATACAGATATAGACACACACAAATTTTCGTGTCACATTTCACCTCAATGACATTAATTTACATGCAACTTGCTTCTTCTGAACATCTCCACTGTCAGTTATGATTCAGATAAAATGTGGCAGAAGGGGAAAAAAGAGCAAGAGCAGAAGAAAAAAAAAAAAAAAACCTTGTAAGACATTTTTTGCTGTCCCCTGCCTTCATCTTCTCTGCAGGTTCCTGCCTCCTGTGGCTTCACTACTCCACAGACATCAGAAGTGATGATAAAAAGTAGATACATGTACAGAGGCTGAGGGACCCAATGATCTCATTTCATCCTTTCCTACCCTTTTGCAGACATAACCTGACAAACGGAGTGGTCAAATGATAGCAGTCATGCATACTCATATCCATTTATGCATGTATGTAAGACAAAGAGATGAGAAACAAGCACTGGAAACTGCTGCTGGTACTCTTGCATACACATTCACAAGCCGCGTCAATCAGGCTGACGATAAAAGGCGTTTTATTAAAAGTCTATGCTAAAAAAAATAAAAAATACTGCTTGCCTTTTTTGTCTCCCTGTTGTCTGTCTATCTCCTATTCTTCACTCAACAGCTCTGTGATGGTGATTTAAAATATAAAAATAATATATATTTTTGACAAGTTTCTAATGAGATGACAGCATGATTATACCTAAGGTTCTACCAAGTAATTTCACAGGTTAGTGGCCTAAAGTGACGGCAAGGAAATGATAAATGAGCATTTAGTAGAGAGAAAAGGGGCTTTGCTTCGGCCAAAAATTGAAAAACTTCTGAAAAAGATAGACATCGATCAATGGTAAAGATAAGAAGAGTTGCAATGTGCAGAAACAGTTCAAAGCTTAAAGTTTTGGTGCTATTGCTAAAAAACAAAAATATAAATTTTCTTTTCCATTATTCCGTTAAGTAAATCTAGTATTGATGATATTTATAACTGTGTTAGGATTTCTCATCCCTTCATTAATATTGAAAATAGCTTTTCAAAATTTGAACAGGTTTGCCAGTACTAACTTGTCAATCTGACTGGCAGAATTTTGAAGCCTGTGCCTCAGAGCTCAGATTATTCTGCAGCAAAAATTCACTTTCAATACATTTTCTCAATACATTTTCTCTAGATTTTCTCTACGAAATCTGCTAATGAGATTTCGTCTTAAGCCAATTCTTTTAGTTTATTCAGCACAGGCTGGTAACCATGTTTTAATTTGGAGGGCAATGTAGGAAAAACAAGTCCTTGCTTTATGTTATGTTGTTTTAAACTAATTTGAATAATGAACTGAACTTGATTCACTGTTTGAAATGTAGGTTTGGGTTATTATATTTTGTGTGTGTAATGCCTTGAGATTATGTTTTGTGATGGTTATGATCAAATTGTTTAATTCAGAAATAGTTTTCAAGAGCTTATTGGACCAAATATTCCATTTTTCCATCATGCTGCTCTTTCTAAAGTAACACAAAGAAAACAAATTAATAAATCAGTTGCTTAACAGACATGCTCCTCAAAGGTTCCTAATTGTAAGGATAATATTAATACGAACCTAGTAAGTCTTTATTGCTAAAATATTTTTGTATGTTTGGCATTGAGTTTGAAGTGAAGGGGAAAAAAACACAGACTAACATTCAGAAAATGAAAATATCATAATTATACTCTGTTCTTTGCAAAGAGCTATTTGGATTCCAACCTGCAGATTTCTAGTCATTAAGTGTTTTGAGCCTCCTGTTCATTTTAGGATTTAGTTGATGAAAAGGAAGGTAAGTCAATGGAGAGATGAGTCTTGATGAGTGTGTAGTCCAAGTTACAAGTAAAACTTAACTATTTTATTACATTTGGGAAATAAATTAAATTAGAGAGCTTCCTCCGCATGTTTCACCCCCGCCCCCTCCTCCCACCACCACCTTCTCTCATCCTCCACCCCTTCATTGTGCCTCTTCGCTCAGCTGGCTACACCTATCTGTGCGAGTTATCAGTCAAGCTGCTAATGACTGTCAGGCTGTCTGCTGTGATAATGGCCCAACAATATGAGGTAATGGGCTAACAGTGAGCCATTACACCACTCAGCTTTTAATGTCAGCGACACACTCGACCAAACAGACTGTGGAGAACTGGAAAAAAGGGAAAAGGCAGAGCGGAGTTAAATTGGGATTAAGGGCTCAGCCTTGTCACAAAAGCTCTCAGAAACCATCAGAAAAAAATTAAATCATTTACTTATATCTATTAAGAAAAAGACATTGTTTGAGTTTACATCCTCTAAATGAATAGTTACTCCGCTGAGCCACTTATCCTTTCTTCTTTTCTGTGAAATAACAACCACTGAGCATAAACTTTGCACATTTTCAGAACATAATGATGTGAATGACATGTGAGAACAAGCAGAGAAGAGCATGAAGTGTCAATCAGCCTCTTGTCAACTGTGCTGTGGCGAGCTGAATCAGGAAGGAGTGGGTGATCCTGCACGTCCTACTGTAAGTAAATGGGCTGTTTTAATTAAATGCATGCAGACAATGCTTCAAACTTCCGTTTGATTAGGTAATTCCATTATGAGCAACATTTTACATTATGTGCTGAAAATAATTACCGTCCCTTTCTCAGTAAATTTCAAAATGCATACTGCAGAACTTTTCAAGCATTAGTATTCAGAGCAAATTTATTTTAAGACAGCATCTGCAAGGACGCACATAATGTACAAGTGAAAGACAAGTTGTTTACAACTACTACTTTTGCAATGTTATGCAGGTCATAATATCCGAACAAAACTGGATAGGCCGTGGGTCACTTTGTACTGCCATTTTGTGCTTACACTTTGTTATATATTCCTTTTCCTGTTTCATTTTCTACTTGTAATCAAACCATTTTGTACTAGTAGGTTGCAGTTCAAATCAAGGCCTTTTACAAGACAAACCAGACAAATTTAAATACTGAGATATATCAACAAATAAGTACATTTTTTCAGACAGACAATACATTACCTTGGGTTTAAATTCAGATTATTACATATATTAACACATATATTCTGGTTTTCACTATATCCCACATGTTATATGAAATTAGTGTTTCAAAATAAAATATCACTAAAAGAATCTCTCCTTGTATGGTAAACTGCTTCAAATTTATCTTGGCCTTTGTGAGCCTTATTTGTTTTCCATCTGCTGGGATACGACAGACTATTGATGATAAGTGGACAGAAAAATAATCAGATCAATTGTGAATATGAATTATATTAATTCAAATAGTCCCATGACTTTGAATGCTGAAAGAGTGGAGTTTGTTTTTGATGTTTTGGAACTCGGGACATTGACACCAGATAGCTTTGATCTTATGTCAGTTTCAAATGTCCAAGTCTTTATTTATTTTATTTTTTCTCAGAAGACCAATAGTTTGAAAATGTCAACGTTGCCATTTGTGCCCGTACATACCAAGGACGTAAAGGTGAGATGGACGAGAAAGCAATAGGCAGAAACATTGTCATGTGCAAATATATACAGTACGTGTATGTTTTTATGCAAAGTGCACAAAGAAAGAACTCTAAGGGAGTTAAGTCATCCAACTGCATCTACTCTGCTTTTAGCTTTTGGCAAGGGGGTTAATGTCAGCCAGATGTATGGGCTCTTCAGAGTTATCCATTTTCAACTTGTTACCAGCTTGTCAGATTTATTGGACAGGTGGAATGTAGCTGAGAGTCTGCTTACGTACTAGTTTGGTTTCACCTAAATATTTTGAAAGCACAGCTAGTACAGTCAGTTAGACTGAAGTGTTGTTAGGTTAGCTTGTTAATGAGCTGCTACTTTCAGATTTTCTTTAAACCTGTGCAGCAACTACATTATTATGATTACAGAAAATTGTCTTTCATTGGTTTAAAGTTGGGCTTGGACTTGCAGTTGTCTCATCAAAGTTGTCTTTGTCTCATCTGGTCTTGACTACAACACCAATGCTATGTTTTTTAAATCAAGATATTAATTGGAAGTAATTAATATTTTGCTTACTTTTAGCTTTTTTAGGCATTTACACAATATATACTAAGCTAAATGTGAAACAACTTGTTGAACAGATACACCCAGGAGAAAATATGTTATGTTTTGATGTGGGTTCAGATTTTTCCTTTAAAATCTAGACCTAAGACATAGGGTTATATCAAAAAACAAACAAAAAAACAACACTTTTATGTTTCATTTTAACTCATTCTTCTGTTCCCCACTTGAGTTCGCCAATGGAAAATTACTTTCTAACCCAAATTAAGATTGAAAATGTCTATTTTATGGTGATTAAAAACAGTTATTATTTTTATGATCTCTCTGAAATGTTGCATCACCACAAGAACATTTATTATTTGTGTCAGGTTACACCTCAGTCATTCATCGTTAATCATAGCTTTACTTTATCTCATTTCCTAGATTTTACTTTCACAATTATCGTAATAAAGCAGAGGTATTGTTAAATGTTGCATCATGAAAACAAGCTGCGAGGTGATGGGCATGCAAGTGGAAAAACATCCACTTAAAACCAAAGGGAGTTGACAGAGAAAACTGCTGGGCCAATCTAAGTAGAACATAAAGGATTTTCTTCAAATCTGCCACACGTGAAAATCTCTCTGGATTAGAGCCCGGTACATAACCCACAATGGTTCCTCTGTTCACTTTTACAAATCCGACTGCTGTGAATATGATGGTGTTTCATCGGAGTGAAGACACGGCTGTCTTATTTTACTGTGTAGCAAACTGACAGGAGAGCTGTATGATTGGCAGGAGTACAAAGGAGGAAATGAAAGTTAAAGTCCACCAGGAGGAAAGCACACATCTGCACAGGGGAATATATACTTCATTTGTGAAGGTGTATTTTGGATTTCCCTATTTCCCAATTCACATGTGTATGTTACATATTTATTGACTTGAAGCGATACTTTCTACCGCTACTGTTTCAAGGCAAAATATCTTGCTATATTTTTCATAAGCTGACACAATTCCATGCACTTTAGTCTGGATACCTTTGAGAGGAAGCAAAACAGCTCTTTTTCTAAACATAGACTGTACCCTTTTTTAAAGGTAATGCTTATCTTCTGCCTTTACACTCAGTCCTACACAATAAAATACAGAATGAACTGCTTGTAAGTATTGGGTTTAGGAAGATCTGCCATTAACAGCAATGTAAAAAAGAAAACTTAAAGTAACTTTGACTTCAATCGACAGTGGCAGAGAGTCCAGGAATATCTATGGTTAACACTTCTCATCGGGCAATATGAGATTTATTTGTCATGAAGTGGTTCGGTGAAGGGTGGTGAGGCAGACGCAGCGGACCCAGGTCAGATGAACAATGATTTTAATGAAGAAAATTCAGTCCAAACAATGAACAGCAGGCACATGGACACACTGACGACGACTAGACTAGACATTGACGACGACAAGGACCCAACGAGGAACAAGGAACACAGGTGGAGTTAAATACATGGGAGGGTAATCACAGAAACGAGACACACCTGGGAACAATCAAGGGGAGGACAGGACAACGAAAAGACTTAAGGACACAGAACACTCTAAATAAACAAGGAAAAACACAGATCCTGACATTATTGGTTGGAAACAGTAAGTAAAAATACTAAGGACTTACTATATTCAAAACCATTGAAAACAAAATTGCATCATGATATAAATGCTTTAATACGAGGCGGATATACAGTATATGCTATTCTCAAAATCGCAGATGGTGATTTTAATATTATTAAAAGGCAGTCTTCTTGATGAATGTCTCACTGTAAGTCTAGTGTCATATGGGTTATTTGTTATTGAACAGCTGCCAAACAGCAAAGTGCAGGTGAGAAAACAGACGCTATAAAGGAGCAGAAAGAAAATGGCTGCCGAGACTGCCTGAAAGGTCACTGCATAACTCTCATCTCTGAGCTCACTGGGGTTTAAATCACTGCAGCCTGTTTGTGTGATGCTTAATGTTCAAATAACACTTTAGGAAAGTGACAGAAAAGAAAAAGAAATGCAACTGCAGGTTCCCTGATAGCTACTTTTCCTCCCATAGTCCAACGATATGGATAATAGAGTTACTGATGATACTAAATTGAACATAATGAGAGTTTGCATGGTTGTCTCTATGTGGTAACTCTACATTTGACTGGCAATCTATCTGTGCTGCAACCATTATATTGCTCAGCCCCGTGGTCTGAGCAAGATGAATGTGTTGAATCTAGAGGTACGTCCCACTCTGGGTGATTATGATTATGCATACAATTTTAAAATCTCAAAGCACGGTTGTACAGTTAGTCTCTGCTGGTGGGATATTCTGATTGCTCTAGAGCATTTTATCTTTTAGATAATAGCTCTGGACACACATATCAACCAGTTTAGGCAGACATTCCTTTAAGTGAATTTAGCTAAGCCTAATTTTCTTCAGAACAAAGTTCATTGACACCGAAGGAAGGGTTGAGTTTAGTTTTAATTACATTATACTTCCTCTAAGACAGAAAGAAATTCAAGATAAACTGGAGTGACTTCAGAGAAGAAATCCTTTAATTAAAACATTGGCATGAGTTTGGCACTTAATATTCTGTGAGTTTATCAAAGGACACTATTGTTAGTCTTTTCATGAACTTTCTGTACTTTGCTGATCCAAAGAGAGAGAGGTCCATGCTGAAATTTAAACAGGTATCCTACTGGGGTGATACGCTCTTTGCCCTTTTATTAACATCTTTCTGGTCAGAATGTCAAGAGTTATAAAGTACCTTTACTTAGATTTTGTTCCAAGGATACACAGACTAAGGAAACACTTTGGAGCTGGCAAGCTCCAATTGAACTACTTTTAATTCAGTTTATTTAGATATACTTCCTTTATAATAAATGTCAGTTTGCACTATATATGAAGGGAAAATTCCAGGGAAAGTCGGAAATAAATTGAACGATGTAACATGGAGTCATTGTCGAATGGACATGGTCAATTGTGCCTTACCTCCAGGAAAGATGCCTCTTATTCCATTTGTTTTGAGGAGTTGGACTTCGTTTTCTGCGCATTGTCACCTCCGCCTGAGACATATCTGGCAGTGAGCATCTGGGTGTTTTCATCAACCCTAATGTGGCTTGGTCTGCGAAGAATAGAAAGAAGTATAAGGTTTGGATTTTGGTAGCAAGGTGGTGAACCAACTTCAAGGTAACATATGAGACCTGAGTAGATTGTGCAAACATACCTAAAACTCCAGTCTCTTTCAGCCCTCCAAACTTCTGCATGGCTTTAATAGCCTTGGTCAAGGCCTCTTTTGTCTGAAGTTGTCCGGTCACTGGGTCAGGAGGCGGGAGGTACCCAAACTTATTCAGCCAGTCCTGTAGATGAAAATAGTAGGCATACAAAGTTCAGCAGAGTTCATTTGAGGCATCAAAGAGCTCTAAAGCTGCAGAGATACTGACACCTGTGGTTTACTGTCTGTGGATACTGTGTCGCTATGTTTATGTATATATAAAGATCCCTGTGGATCCCTGTGTTATCTTTCTCAACCACGGTTTCACACCACTACTTTTCAAACCCCAATTCATGTTTAGATTGATATGCAGATAGATAATGTTTTAGAACTTAATGGAAAAATTTTATCATGTTTTTGTGCCAAAAAATCTTAAAAGTAAGAAACAAACATTCCACCTTTTCATTGGTACTCAGCAGAAATATACATCTATGACACAAAAGAGTGTTTGGAGCAATACCTCTGAAACAGAAGGAACCTTATCAAATATAAATGATAAAATTGCACATTCAACAAGGGACCACAATGATCAATTCTGTCATACTGAAAGTATAATGTAATAAATACTGTCAGTATTTATTCTAGTTGAGTGTATAACCCCTTTTTGGGGACACATAAAGGAATGGAATAAACACTTATTTTCCCCAGAAATCAGGTGAGACAATGTGATGTTTTAAGATGTTTGTTTGTTTGATGAGTTTCTTTATTTAGTTAAATCAAGAATTCATTTCTTCAAATGTTTCTCCCACAACTTTACCCACAATACTCAGTTGCAGAAGCATCTTTTTTCACAGTGTGTAAGTCAAATGAATGACAAACTGTGCATTTCTTCTCCAATTTTCCTTCTAGCTGCCATATGCATATCTTGGCATCTAGCTTGAAGTGTCTTTTAACACTAAACCAGAAAACTAACTGTAGATGGAATAATATAATTTGATCAAATTACAAATCACAGCTATGTTATCTCATGCAATTAATCTGTCATGAATAAAGCATGTACTAATAACATGTAGAAAAGCAAGATGCTACCTCCGTACAATATGAGTTTCGAAGAAAATTGGTGCACAGGTGGGTCAGTAGCAAAGCAGAGAGTAAAGCATCTACATAAATACTGTAAGAATTCAGGCAATTGATTGATTAATAACTTGGTTTGTTTGTTTCTTTTTTTTTTGTCACAATAGGTCCTTCATTTAATTGGCAAAATACAGCCTCATCATGTAACCTCTTTTAAGTCCTGGGATGGGTGCCAATCTGTTAGCTCTCCAACTTCTGCTGTCTGACACATTTTGTCCTCATCAACAAACAAATCACAAGCTGGAGACTTTGCTATTTTGAAGTGACAATTGTTTCTTGTAATATACATATAAATGCCACATTTATTTTTGACTTTTCTTATTATAAATATGCATGAACATAATTGAAAAGAAAACTTTAAAAAAATGCATTTGTCCTTTAAGTGCACGCCAATATTTTGTATTTGTTTCTCTTCACCAGTAAGTTCTTTGATTTCATATGAAAGTATGCTAGAGATACAGCCAATATAAGCTGTTAAGTGCATACATATAAAGTAGCAATAATCATTTTAAGGTTGAAAAATTATCAAAGCAAATCATAAATTTGAAATAATAAATGTATACTGCCATGCCTAAGAGGCATAATGTCTAATGAGCAAAATGGCAATACAAGCAATTGGTTTGGAACTCATAAGATTAAGGTATGGGAGGTAAGTTTCATTCTCCTCTTTCACTGCTATTGTCTCCATTTTCCCAGCTTCTCTTTCTTTTCCTCCTACCTTTATTTGTCTCTGCTCCATTAAATCCCCCTCCTCCTCCTTCGTCATGATCTGACAGCTAATCAGAAAAGGCAGATTTTAAATAGGTTTTTGATCAGCACTCATTGGAGGTGAGTGACACAGATCGATAGCAAGGCCCCCCCTCTGTAATGACAATGCTGGGAAAATCCCATTTACCCAATGACTTCAGGTTTACAGAAGTACTACTTTGCCAGGGTTTTGCCTCTTCATGCTTTGCTTCACCATCTGTCCAATTCACCATCTGAATTGACACAGGAACTGAACTGAACCCTCTTTAACACTGCAGAAGCTGACAAACCAAAGTTTCTGGAAATAATATGATGTGAAGGTCAAACGGGGAAGTGAGAGAATATAAGCTGAAAGGGCTCTATGAATTGACAGTTTGTGAAATTAAAAGTGTCATAAATCCTTTATGGAAGCTGTTACACATGCGCCATTGGGACCAGAAGTATTTTAGATATCTCTCTGTGTTTCTTCTCGCAATGAGCACTATGGTCACTTTTCAGACCTCTAAAACCAGAAACGTTTTCACAAACAATTTGGAGTTCTGTTCTACAGAAAAATCTGCAAATATGTGAATTATGAATAGGTGGGGGTTTATTATATCTAAACTCCAACATCTAAATCCAGTCATTTGAGTCAAAATAGAAGTACAGTCTTAATGTTTTTTGTTAGAGACACTACTAAAGAAACATTAAAAAGTTTATTTTTCTTCTAATTTTGAGCCACTTTTACTATATGATTAAACATATAGACAATAACAAAGCACTAGCTGTTTATTAACACTCTAATAAAGCTGTGTAACAAATTTGTCTGCAGTAGCAAAATGTCACCCTGAAAAAAAATTTCAAAATAGAAAAGATAAGAGTACATGCCACACAGACAGGACCGATATGTGTTGAGCTTTATGAGTCAGGAAATCAATACAGAAAAATAACATTTTGGCTAAACCTGCCATAGTGCTAAACTTGGTAAGTTATGATGACAATGTATTTCCCATTTGATTAAAGTGTAGGCCTAAATTCAAAAGCTTCTGAAAATTTAAGAACCAGATAAGTCTTAATGTTTAGATGTGATATGCTACAATTAATGTTTTATAACTTCAACGGTTTCATTGTTAACACTACAAGGTGCCTAGTCGACCTTGAACTAACTTGAGAGAAAGAATGTGCACCCATCTAGATTTTAATGACTGTTGAATTGCGCTTTTCTCTTTCGTTCCATCCCTGTTTATTTTTGGCCAATTCACAACTTTACAGGAAAAAAGTAAACCAAGTAATTTTCCGTCATATAGGAATATATCAATCAGTGCAATCAAACAATATTATATAAACATATTCAAGTCTAATTACACTGAGAACCCTTTAATCCTGGATGCTAGTGCATTAAAGTTAATGTAGTCCTTCACAACATACTCAAGTAGCAAACCAAAATTACAGTTTACATGCAATAAGACGTTCAAAACAATTTCCCAGGCAGCTTCTCAGTATGCTCTGTGCGCTCCTTTAACTTGGATTGTTATTTGATTAGTTCCATCTCTGCACATGCTGACATTGGCAGAAAGTCTCTTTCTGCAGCCATGAAAATTAAATATTTTACTGATTAGCTAAAAAAAATCTCTTAATGGCCTTCATATGACTTTGCTTCTGACTGTATTTTCTTTTTCTTGTTTTTAAATAAAGTCTGAGGCACCATCCATATCTGTATTAGCAGTTATAAAAACTTACATAAAACTATGGAAAATTAAGACAGACACAGGAAAAGTTCAAACAGTAATACAATGATCTGAGATTCCAACTCTCAAAGTGAGCAGGGGACAGATGACATAACTGCACTGTTTCCACTTTCAGTCAAATGTAGGCAAAAGCCTTGCTGCTCCAGCAGCTTGAGTAGGAGTTTCTAATATAGGGAAAGAGCAAAACCTGCATGAAATCGTGAATGTACTTGTAGACCAGAAGGTAGCTTCTTGAACAATGGTTTATGGTTCATAACTGGAGTACAAAGTGTAGGTTTCTTTTGCCAAATTTGTATAACAATAGCTCCTTAAACTTAACTTAGATTTATCCAATTTAATTAATAACATAAATATTGTTTTGAGGTGGGACATGAAGGTTTGTGGAATTAAATTCTGCACCAAGACATCCAAAAACAGTGCATGCTATGTTTAAACTTTTCAAAGAAAGACCCAAAGACTCCAAGAGTCACCTTTTTACCTTGTCCTCAATTCTCCACAAGGTTTGTCAACTGCATTTTATATTTTTCCTTGAATATAAGAAAACGCACTTTATAAATTTACACCCACATAAAACATTATTCAGAGACTGTATGTTGTGATTAAGGTTTGATTCATATTTACCCAGCATTTATACCTGATTTTAGCCAAGACAGTTATTATAAAACCAAAACAACTTATATATGGTAAAAACAAATAATATTTATTCAGCATGACTTTTGTTAACCATATTATAGTAATCTCATGCAAAATACAGGATATTTTTGGTTGCATTCTGAACTCAGTTTCTCTAGAAGCTGCAGCTGTATGAAATCAATCAAAACCACATTTAATCACTGCCAGTGGGAAGACTGTTTTTAATTTCTGTAGACTTTATGAGACAGAAAATCGCGATTCCCTGTGGTCCATTAAGCTGGTATAACATGAATCAAGCACTGAGCGCCAATTTAAGGTAGCTTAAGGTGGAAAAGGCTAATCAGAGGGTGGATGACTTTTTTTGCTTAACAAGCATTTATTGGATTAATTCCGTCCAATCAGTTTAAAAATCTCAACATAATAAAATAACAAAGTTTTAGTTCATAAACATAACTTTCTACAAACCCTAAAGAGCACATGGTTTTATCTTCAAAATTCAAACTAAAATTAAAAAGAAAAGGTGACACTACAGCTGTTACTGTTGAGAAACAAGCCCTGGGTCTTTATGTAATGGATTTTTGGTGTATGAGATAAAGTACTCTGACCTTGGGTATTCATTTCACCAGATTATCTGAAAAGCAAATTGTTATTCATATTCAACAGCTTCTCAGTTAACACACTGGGGCATGAGTGAGACATCAGTTCACTGATTCATATCACTTGAATGTAGAGCAGTGAAGCCACAATGTAATTCAGAGGGTGTCTGAATGGTACACAAAAGAAAGGCAAAGTGATCAAAAGGGAAACGGGATTGATAACCAAAACGAAGCCACAAGAGCTGTGAGAAAAACAAGTGTCTACAAACAGTGAGGAAAATGCTAAAGGGGGACACTAGGAACCAGCTACAATCAGTCATGTCCTGTCAGTTCTTCAAGCAAAGGAAGAAGGGTGAAGTCATTAATATCAAGACAAGAAAGCTCCTCAGAATGCACAATTCGTTCTACCCAAAGTCCAGCAACCTAAGACCGTGGGCAATCACGAGGATTGATGGGTTTTATGTCTCAGGCAGCAAAAACACAGCGTAGAAGTGGTCAAAGAGGAGAACCATCATGAAAGGATTAGACTTGATTTGTCTGCTAAAATTACCTACATGGAGAAATCAGACTCAATGGAAAAGGAACCTGGACAAGAGGACAAGACATGGGCACTAATCATTGTAAGACAAGAGTAAAAGAGACCTGGCTGTATCACATCAGAAAAGACCCAAGATGCAGCCCGGAGACATTTCAGTACATATTATCAGGTTGTACCGTACAGACTGACAAAAGTATGCACAGAACTACACCTTCAGAATGTTATAAAAGCATGAAACTATGATATTATTGTTGAACATTGTGACAACAACATATATTGTAATTACCTTTTTTTTATTTTTCTTATTCCTTTCATTTTTTGCCATCATCATAATGCCTCTATCCCGCTCTTGGATCTTCATCAATACAATCTAGATTAGGTGTAGGCAGGAAAACAATGAGAATCTGTCCAATTAACCAGAAATGCTTTTCACAAACTGAACTTGAATGGCATCTGAAATATCATAGCCTACCTACTACTGCAACCAAGAAGTACTTAGTAAATGCAGAATTCGATATAATAAGATTGTGATGATAATTGCAGCTTGATGTACTCTGCTGCTCTACTCTGAACACTATAAACCAGTGGCTGGAATTCAAAGAAGGACATATTACCAAAAGGTGAAGGAGGGCTAGAATTCTAAGGCCCAACCAGAACCAAACTGCTGATGAGAAACCAACAGGTCAATGACAAACTGACTGTAGAGATTGATCTGACATTAAAAAGTAATCACTGTACCCGGAAGAAGAAACACAAGAGGCTTAACAAATACCTCAGGCTCAAAGATCCAACAGCGAAGTTGTAGAAAATCAAGGCCTCAGTGGTGCCAGTGGTCATTGCAGCAGGCAGGGCTGTGATAGGCTAGGGGGAAAGTAATTCCACCAGATAACCGGAAGAACACCAAATGTTTTACAGTCCTACAAACAGCTAATATACTGTGAAAGCCTTTATGAAGTAGTGATAGAATGCAAAAATAAATCTAATTTCTTAAAGGTTTTGGAAATAATTATTTCATTCCCAGTTCATGAAATTGCAATATTTTGTAAAGTGGCCATACTTTTTTCAATTCAAATAAACTGGTTGACAAGTGCATCAATATACTGACATGTCAGAGCTTGAAAATTCAGACTGGACAAACCCTTGCTTTGATCATTTCAAAGATTGTGGCTGTAGCCACAGGGCAGTGCTCACAGCAATATGTTCTTGATAACAATTTTAAGAAATATGTAAACGCATTTTTTTCTAATAAAAAATCACATACTGTAGCTATACATCCTATAAAAGTATGAAGAAATCAGCACTCGTCAGGGGTTGAAGCGAAAAGCAAATGCAGAAGCGCTAACATTTTTTTCTCAAATGTTTGTCAAACTGTTTCACCTAAAAAATAAACAGGTTTTACTTCTGATCCAAATAACTATAGTCTGTATTGCTTATTTCTTTTCACTTGACAACCATATGAATATTTACCATGTTATAAATCACCTTAGTAAACTGAAGATGTGCTTTTGCAAAATTAAACTTTAAATGCAAAAATTAGCCAATGTAGGAGTGAATATAACAAAAAACCAATATACCGTGTGGATTGAAGAAAATACATCTTAGGTTTGTGGGTGCCCAGTTTAGTATCCTTGTATATTTCAGTCCAAAATCTCATAATAATGTATTTTGACAGATCAGACTTGCTTAATGTTACACAAGCCGCCCAGTAAATTGCAATCTCAAATTATCTTACCATATTCAGACACTTCTCACATATCTTGCCTTTCACCGGCATACAGATAAACACATTATTGAAGCATGAAGCAAATATTAAAGGACCTGACAGCTGTGCAACAGACTGTACATGTAAATAATAAGTTACCTCAATAATCCTGAAGACTTGTCCCTGTAATCTGCTGATAGAGTGGACCTGAACAGAGAAAATGCTGCTAATTTAAATAGCCAGTTATAGAGCAAAGGTGCAGGGACACAGAGTTTCTTACAATGCTTGAGGATTGTTTAATATTCAGTACAAGTGGGACGACATCTTTCCTGATGTCAGTGGTGATGATATATATTCTCCCTAGATAAGTTATTGATAAGACATTATGATGTGGTGTATTTATAGTATTCCTTTTTAGGACCTGTTGGAGATGGGAGGATGGGCTGTCTGGCACAGAAAAATTACCCAGACTTACCCTAATTAAATAGCTGTGAAGAGAGAAAACAAAGTGAGACAACTTGCTCATTCTCTCCCTACAACAGAGCTGTTTGTTCATTTTGATAAAGAGAAGGGGGTTGAAAAAGAAAAATCAAACCTCGTGTGTGAATGAAATATTAATGAACTGCTGATGCGTTAGTTATTAATGATGTGTGTGTGTTTGCATTTTGTTGTATTCAATCAGGAGGTGGTGAAGTAATAAGGGAAATTCGAAGAAAGATGACCAAAATAAAGCCAGAGATCCGGATGTGACTAATGGGTTTTCTGATTATACTGAATTACAACAGAATTAAATTCTGGGGACACATAAAGTATCCAGAAGAGCAGGCAAATTTAAAAATATCATATATCATAAATACACCAAGGCCAGTGTTTTCAAACGGTGGATCCAAGTACTATTAATTTCCGTCAAAACTAACTAAAAAAAGAGGTTCAGCGAGGTAAAATAATCAGAAAACATAAGTAGATGAAAGTGGACAACAAGCAAGTGCTGTTTCTGCCTATCCAGGATTATGTTCAACTCTGAAGTCAGATCTTGTCCCTGAAAATGAAACATTTGCTAATTATTGAAGAGGCTCATTACTATTAGCCCTAAGAGGGAACTACAGTGCAGTTCTCTGTATTATATACAATTAAATGCTGTAGCAACATGTCCATTAAACTTGTTGCCTACAGTAAATAACTTGGGGAAATTCAAGCTGACAAAATCATTAATAAACATTTTATTTCTGTAACTATTCCTAAGTTTTAAATGTGGAGCAGTCATTTTGGATTTTAATGTTTACTGCTGATAAAAAACAAAATCCTTTGCTTTTAGGATTTCTGTTTACTTTAATACACATGGGATGTACAACAAAATCATATCCTTCAACCACTCATAGAACAACACTTAACATGCACATTGAATAAGTTTTTTTCATAACAAAACACACTTTACTTACTTTCTACTGTAGTGGTACTTGTAATAAAAGAGCAGACTGCACTTAACCAAATGTTAGATGTAGGGCACAGTTGTTTTGTTTTTTGTTTTTTTTGCCAGACCCGGTGAACACAATAAATTGTGTTAGTTATTTTCTTGTTCTTCAGGCAATTCAGTGTCCCTGCATCTGGATAAACTTTTCTAAAAATGTCCAACTTCTAATTCTCACCATATAAACATTCCCTCATCCTTTATTCACTACAACTGGCTACCTTAGCACCTGCCGGACTAAATAAAATAAGCTGCAAGTATCAATGTTGCCCACACATGAATATATACAAAAGTAGTCCAGCTATTCCTATAAAGATTAGTCCCATTTCAAAACCACTTAACATTCCCTCCATCACAAATTGTTCCCACATTTTAAGTTCTTATAAAATTATGTCAAATAAAGTAGCAAAGGAAACAGTTAAGCCTATTGCTGCACACCAACTAGTCATCAGGCTAAATAAGGATCTAGTACATTAACTTTACCTACAAGAAATAATTATTCAGCAGTTTGCAAATATTTCCAGTTGCGAAAAATATGGACAGAAAAGCTAAAGGAATGATACGTATAATTGTTATTGCCTCAAGCAAGTCATGAGTGGCAACAGCAAGCTTTATGCCCATCTAATTTCAGCCTGTTGTATTCATGTTACTCTATTAAGAGCAAAACATAATGCATAAAAGTTGACAAAAACAAGTAGAAACAGTAAATACATTCAAAGATAACCTTTAAAACTTTTTAATATGGGCCCAAAACCCTTCTTTGAAGCTCTTCTCTCTATGGGTGGTAATGTGGCAAGGCGCTGGGAAAAAAAAAAGACTGAAAACTAAACATTTTCTCTGATTAAATTTCAAAGAAATATATTAATATATTTTTTTTTCTTTAGCAGTAGGGACTTTTTATTTTTTTTTATTTGCTAAATAAGATAAAATTATATGTTTTCTTTTAAAGATTTGCATTAAAGGATCTCTTGTATTTTGACACACACTGAACATCTTTTTAATCTTGTCTAGTCACAAATTACATGTTTTTTTTGTATTTGAACAGCTAATAAAAATATAAGATGATTTGTTAGCAAGAATACAAAGATCCTTATTCTAGGATCCTTCTTTCAAAAACATCCAGTAACATCATCCAATTTGTACTACATCAGTATTCTACAGCAGGATCATTCTCAATGTGTCACTTTTAACAATGTTGGACCCGTGGCATCATTTCCTTTGGTTGTCTATGTGTCGTAAGGCTGTCATTTGACAGAAACTCACTTAATGAGCTATGAGACTATTCACATCACCATGTCAACTTCCAAAGTCAGATTTACATAAATGCGTGTGATTTCTATCATCTCACAATACCTCCCTGTTTAGCCCCGATGAACAGCTGCCGAGTTCCCACATCTTTTCCATCATGACAGGAAATGACTCTCTGGGAGGCATTTAACCCCGAGACCTCACTGACTCTCCAAGGGTCACAAAGTAGCACACTCCATTATGGGGTTTTGTTGTTCTTTAATACCTCAAGAGTGAGGTCAGATCTTTAAGCCACCTCTTGGTCTTTTAAAAGGTTAAGAAGCTACATGAAGTAGGAGAACAAAAGGTTTTTTCGTTGAAAAAGTCAGAGCCATATTCACAGTTTTGACATACCATTATTCAGGTCTATTAATTAATGCCAATTTTAGTACTTCAAAGAGCTAAGAGCTACAGCAGGTTCAAAACAATCTGAGCCTGCTGTATTTCACCATTGGCATGGTTTCTTACAGCTGGCAGTAATCTTGAAGTTAGAATGGTCTGTAAAAGTTTGAAGTCATTCTGATAAAACCCCCTTATATCTATCCATTCAAAACCAGGTCCAGAAAGTAAACACATAGTCCCAATCATTAGCTCATTGTGAAAAATCAGAAGGTATGTATGGTCCATGAGCTTTAGTTTTTGGACTCCTCTTAATGGGACATGTTGTGAAAAACTAAAAGGAAAGAGACAACCTCCATCCTACCACCACTTGTGAACAGGACTCCACAATGCTAAAACTCTTTTGCTTGAGGAAGAAACTGCCCTCAACCCCAAGGAACCAATCCCACAGGGTTGGTCCCAATCCGCCAAGTGAGAACCATGAGCTCAGATATATAGGAGCTGACAGCCTCTTCACAGCCCGCTTCAAACCACCAGTTTTACGAGTAAAGGACAGCCCCCTAAAATAAACCACAGCATTGCTCCAACTGAACAGTCACAATGTGCTCTGTGGGGGACAGTCACAAGGCCTTTTCCAGATCCATTAAACACAATTTGACTGAATGACCAAAGTTCCACAATGCTCTGAGAAACTCTGAAAGTTTATCATGTGCTTTTAATGTAATCCATTTACTGTCAATTGATAAAAAGGTTTTGGATTTTAGTGCAACCCCAAAGCATGATCAATACACTTCTGTGCATAACTACTTTGTTTGGAGGTGTTATTTATATTAAATTTTTTCTTTGCATAGATGCTTATATAAAATATTTGGACTAGAGACTGGGATGAAGTAATGATATTTTAAAGTTTTATACTTCAGTGGAAGTTACCAGATTCTTGTATCTGCTTAAAGCCCCAGATTCTCGCCTCTGAGTTGCTTTGGAAATTCAGTGCAGGAATGTTTTTATTCTACAAGCTTGTGCATACCACTACAAGCATCAATATTTGAACTGGGCTGCTACTAACTGGAAACATCTGAATCCTCTAATCAGAATAATAGCTAATTTGAAAAACATTACGCACAATCAACCAGCCTAATTGATTCTGAGTAACTGAAAAGTGCTGACAGGTGCAGTTTTTGTTCTGCTGCTTTCCACTTTGCACTTTAAAACAATTCCTGCCAAATTTCACATTATGACAACACATTCTGATGGCTATGTCGCAATTTTATATGTCAATATTGGAACTAAGCAAACATTAAAATCTGGAATGTTGGAGCTCAGAATAAAGATAAGAATAAAAGAAAATCAGACAAACTTCAAGCAAAACAAAGAGCCCATATTGATTTTTGATTAGTAGCAGCTTAGACTACACACAAATCCTAATCTTATCTTTTATTTAACACAATCTTTAACTAAAAGACATACCGGGTGAGCCAGACAGAAAACGCCTATCACATAGATGTAAATGCCTCACATCAAGGAACCCCAGACCTTAGATGCTGCTCTCCACTGAGAGCATTTCTTTCAAGCAGCTTCTATCAGAACATCCATGAGCCTTGCAGCAGATTCAAAGATGCTGTCATCATTTAAGGCAGCAGAGAGAACTTCCTGCATTATATCACCAGGAGAGAGTTTACTCTGTGTACCACACTGAGATAATGGAGGATCCAAGGAACGAAAGCCTCCTCAAGTGTGTTTGACTGAAAAGCTCTTGAACGCAATCCGATGGTATGAAATGTAAACAGTTTAATGAAGAAGTGAAGGATTTAGTCTCATTTGTACAAGTAGATAAGTTCAAAGACGGAAAGTGGCAGGGGGGAGAAAGTGAGAGAAATTGGGGATGACATGCAGCCAGAATGACAAAATTAATGGAAGAGAAAAATTGAGGCAGGAATGTCAGATGGAAGAAGTGCAAGAATCAGTTTGGGCCTTTTTCTTCAAGTCTGGCATTAAAAATCACTAACATGCATTAAATCATTTATCACTGATCCATGTCTTGTTTATCACTTTAATTAGTTTCCTTGTGTACCGGTCTATTGACAGTAAGAAAATGGATGGGATTTTGTATCAGTCTGCATTCGGGTCAACAGCTGCTGCCAGTGCAACTGGATCAGTGAGACAGTGATAGTTTAGATCATGATGACCATTGATCTGGTCACTATGTCTTACTTTCCAGGGCAAGCAACCAAACTGAACTCGTTGCCTGAACTTGCTTGTGCATAAAAAAAAGAGAAAAAAAAAGAGAAAAAACTGGACTCATTTATTTCATGTCTCAATGTTCTTATCTTAAAAACGGAGCAACTTTTTGACTCACTTTACAATTACAGAGAAATGTGTCTTTTTTTTGCAGGATAAATAAAGCCCTTTTGAGGTTGATTTCAAGCTAATTAAGGACTTGAGAATTTCTAATTTACCAGAAAAAAATACAAAAAAAAGTGAGACAGTTTCCAGATTCTGTCAAACCATTTCTGCGGTTTAAATTCATAGCTAAAAGATAGCACAGACAGCGTGGGGTTTTCTCTGGTTGTATGGAGCATAAAGTAATGCTCCACTGCACCCAACTGCTACTTCAAGCCATCAGTCAACTGTGCATGATGACTGTAAAAGACAAAAGCTCCAAACTTTTCTGTTATTTTTTTTAGGCTAGCGTGTCCCTGCTCCTCCACTGGGTGGTGTGAATTACCATCAGCTGGAACAGCAAGATCAAATTACAAACATTTTGGCCTCCTGCTTGATCTTTGTTTTTTTCAGTGGTGGAAAACAGAGCTACCACAGGAGCACAAATTATTACTCTTAGGATGTTGGTGGTTTGAAACAAAACATTTTTTAAAGAAACATTAAAGAAAAAAGGCATACCAACTTCTAGGATTTACTGTAGCTTCCAAAACCAATATAACCAGCTACCATCAATGTTGCTTCACAAACTACAAACATTCAGCAACCTACGTATTATCTGCCATTTTAGAAACACCTAAAATTTATCCTGTCTTCAACATATGTTCAGTTAAATGGTTATTAAAATCAGTAATTGTTAAGCAAGTGTGTTCTCCATCTCTAATTATGTGAATCTATAAATCAAAATTAAGAGATATTGTTTTTGTAATGTAACTTCAACAATAAAAATTATGCAGAGAACAGCAATGATGAGGTTTTCTTAAAATATTGCAGTAACATTTTGAAATTGCCACTGTGGTTTGACAGGTAAATGTTTTTTGGAAGCAGTAAAATGCAATAACTACACCCTCAAAATTATAACCTAAAATGCCTTCTCTTTCACAAAAAAACACTAAGGTTCATGACAGATAGGTGAAACAAATTGTTTTATAAATTTTTCAAAGTTTTCTCTTGAGTTTTGACACAGTGTTCTTAATACTAGAATAAATATTACATACATTTCTTTCCACAAAACACTGATTTTAGCTCCACTCAGAACTGCAGCATCCGCTTGTTTTTGTACAATTGTTTTAAAAATCTCTGGATTAATATTTGCAAAACATAAAGATGCAGGAAACAATGAATTGTTATATAATTAGATCAACCCCTTCTACTTTACATGCTTTGTAATGAAGCATTTTCAAAGTGTCTACATTGGATCAGGCACATAACACCACCTCTGCCTAAAATGTATGTGACAAAGCCTCCTTAAGAAGTGGGTGTGAAAAAGAATACACATAAGCATTAGTAGGAGTGCATGCGTTTTCTCTTCCCAAGCATTTCCCCTGCAACAGTTCTGTACCTTGGATATGTTAGATCGTGTAGCTTTTAGCCTTAATTTAATCCTTTAAATCAATTACGAATAGTTAGATAATAACAAAAGATAAAACTCAGCAATATGAGCCGATGTGTTCAGTGAAACGAACTGAAGCTTAATTTGGTTATTTTTCAACATTTTGTTAGTAAATCTACCTAATCTACACTTAGAGTGAGTTACAATTTTATCTTTTTTCACTAATTGTATGCATGCAGTGAACAGGAAACATAATTTAATGAAGTAATAATGTCATAAATTGGAATTCCATGACGTTCCACTGAACTGTTTTGCAAGCAGATGGTGCATGAACTATCCACTTGAGAACCCATCACTCTATCTTTTTTGCAGACACAATGTGCATATAGTGTGACACAAGTCTGCCTCGTTGACAGAATGTAATACATTTTCATGGACTTGCCTATTCTAACACCCAATTTCCATGCTGGTGAATCTGTGAGTGCTTGGATCCTGGACACTTTGGAAGAAAATCAGTCCTAGTTTGCCTGTTTGGACATGTGTGGACCAGGATTTTCAAATGTGCATGTAATACTTGACTTAGACACAGCTTTTGTCTACAAAGAGGTAGGACTGAAATTCCTGTCTATTCCCAGAGGATGCAACAAGAAAGATGAAGAGAAAGAGGTTTCAAGGAAAAGAAGAAGACATGTCAGAGAAGAGAAAACTTCAACAAGAATTGATACAAGGGAGATAAAATAAACTGATAGACAAAAAAAGTAAAAGTAAGTAAAATGTGGATGAGAGATGGCTAGAAGAGAAGAATTTTGTGCAGCATCATATGAAATGTTTGACTGAGAAGTGAAAAAATGAAAGACATAAAGGAATCCGAATATAAAATTGCATGAGTCAAATAAACTGATGGAGTCAATAAAAACTATACTGGATTTGATTTAACAGTGACTGCACTGAGGGGAAAACCCCCCAAAACTCCTCTTTGAAGCTCTTCTCTCTATGGGTGGTAATGTGTCCTGGCGCTGGAAAAAAAAAAAGACTGAAAGAGACAGGAACAGAAGGATTGAATAAAGTTCAGTCAGGGTCCGTTGATGATGAGGATAATAGAGGGGGCTGTGATGTTACACATACAAACAAGCACAACAGCTCTTAACTATTAGTGTCAGTCCTCAAGGCGTTTCTTCTGAGTACCAACTCATAAATGTTTTATGGACAGAATGTCCAGCTATAAATCTTCATTTTATGAAAGAACCAATAGTGAGAATCTCCATCATGGTGTTTTGCTCTTCTTCTAGAGAGAAAGAGCAGCTAAGTGAAAACTGCTAAAATGTTCAATGATATAAATATGAGAAACTGATTTGTAAAAAAAAAACCCCGAAGCAGTTGGTTTTTATTGAAAAATTGTCAGACAACGCTGTGTTTCCTAAAATACAGTTATCAGTTTATCACTGTGTTTATCTACCTGCACCCACTTTTCTGTGAAAAATAAAAATGTTGGATTGATGAAGTGACTGACTCAGGAATAAGAAGTTTCTTTACTTTTAAATGGCAAAACCTTAAAAAAAACATAAATTGGAAGAGAGGAAGGGAGGTACAGCAGACCTGTGGATATTTGCACTTCAGTCACTTATTTGTTTATTTTCCTGTGGAACTTAACTTCCAATTATTCACTGAAAATATGCCTATTCAGAGATTTTTCCATAGAACATATATAAAATATTCAAAAGAAAATACAACTTGGGAGGCTGCTATGCTAATGATCAACATTTCAAGTTGATAATTAAGCTTGATGTGGAGCCAGCCACACACCTAATTACTTTTAAATGCCAATATAATGTTTTTCTTCAATCCAGCTTACTCCCTCCATCATCACTGAAGTTTCCAGTGTCTTGGTTTGAAACATCAAAGGAGTCACAATGAAAATGATCAGTACAGGTACATGTACCTTTACTGTCATACACATGTATATTTTAGTTGTCTGAACTGCGGTTGGGTCAATCACCCTTATTGTTTGTTTGAAAGAGCAACTAAAAGACAGGAATGAAACTCCTTAAAAGGAAAACCATAATGCTTTCTTTATATTGCCTTATGCAGTCAAGTTGTTTCCTTCATCCAATTACAGATGTACCACTGCTGCCTTCTGGATTGGCTTGTTTACTTGCACTGGCGCAGATCATACATCCACACTGACAGAGAGAAGATGTCTTTCTAGTGTGTTAAAATGCTATTTTTGCAAGATGCAGTCAGCGTGAGAATGCTCAGTAAGGGGCCTGATGTCGCTGCTCATTCCTAATGATGGTTTTGTGTATAGAAGCCTGAAGACCTATTACAGTGTCTAATCACAGCTGACATAGGGATTTAAAAGTTGCTTATTTTTTTATCTTTGCAGCAGATCTGTGACTAAGGAGATATGTTGGTCTAAACATTTAGAAGAACATTATGCTTTTGAGCATCTTTGATTCAACTTAATGCTTTGGCCACAGCGGAACTTTTTATTTTTTGTTTATTAAAAAGTCTTGCAACTTCTATCATGTTTAATTGCTGTGACCTTAACTAAACTGCTAAAAGTAATAAAAAAATATTTGTAAATAGAAAAAACTGAAACTATAATGTGATCTAATACATAAACGACAAAAAGGAAATAGTCAGTCTAGATAGCATGTCAAAAATGTAAGTAGAAACTTTTAGTCCCAGTTTGATGTGGCAAAATGACAAAAACAAGTCACTCTTTATCATAGTAAAATATTTTGAAGTTTTAAAGCAGCTCATTTTCTAACATTTGGTGATGCTTACAAAGATTTATGCATGCTGAACCTTTGATTATGTTTTATTTGAAGGGGAAAAAAAGATGAGTCAGTGCTCCTTTACTAAAAACATCTATACACATAATTTTATTGTTTACAAGAAGCAACCATTCCAATAAAAATGCTAATCATTTCTAGCAAAAAAATACCACAATGTAAGAGTTGCGTAAGGCCTGCGTAGTCCCAGCAAAATTAATTTTTACATTGCCATGTTGGACTGCATGGTGGATGGCAGGCTTCCAGTAGTGGTTTCAAGTAGTGTTAGTATGCATCCTTGGTGATATTATTATTTTATAGCTGAATGAATCTGAATAGTTGAATCTCATGGAAGATTCATCTACACAAATGTTATACAACTCTTGTGAAAAACAAGCAGCGTACATGCGAAGAATTAAACTTTGCTGCTTTGAAGACTTTAATCAAGTCCTTTCCTCGTCATTGGCAAGGTGAATCTAATATGCTGCATGTGTCGTCAAACTTGGCTCAGTAGAGCCAAATACGCCCAAATAGGTTTAAGGTTAGATGAATGATAAAACAATATGCAAGCAAAGATGAAACAACAAAGCATAAGTATTATCAATTAACAAAAAAAAACGCCACATTCAAGCACATCTGTATAAGTAAGATCTTGAAGATGTATGTGTGCAACCAAAACAAGCATGAAAAATAACTTTTTGTGTCAGGACGTTTCTTACAAGTTAAATATATTTATCATCAAAACTACAAGTTGTCACAAACACACAGAGTACAAGTGATAGTTGTGATCGTAGCCAGGCAGGAAGTAATGATGGGGTGCTTGTTATTTTGCCCATTCTCCACTTCTTACTTTGCAGGTTCAATAATTTTGTACTTTGTTTTTCTTTTAAAGTACCAAAACGATCCATCCACAGTGAATCATTTCCTGCAGACCATGCATGAATTCCTATCTATGTTTATGACATTCTGTGCCCACTTTGACAACCAGTAATTTACAGGCTACTCTGTGACTCAGATAAGCTAGCAGCAGAGGGATGGTCATTATTATTTTGGCTTTTTTATGGACCATCCTCTGTCATGTCTCATTAGAGCCAAATGCCCAAAACTGGATCTTGAACCACAATCACTGAGAATGGTGGTTGTGCAAATTATGTGCAAAATTTAAAAATACTTACAATGAAGGAAAAACTTTCCCTCAAAAGAAAATGATCAGTGGTGTTTAAGTACAGGAGTATAAAAATGATTTGTTCAGTAACACAAAATGAATGAAGTTGTTATAATTAAGTATAAAATATGCTTGCAAGGTAGTGAATGTGGAAAAAGCCATACTTTAGCAACAGCAAATGTTTGACTGGAAATAGGATAACTTTATCATTAATAGATGGACCAATCAAATCTGGAGTAAATCATTCTACATGGATTACATATTCTTTAAAAGTTCTTTACAATATTTGCCATTATAAAACCACATGCCTAAATGTGTCTGAAAGCGAGGCGCTGCAGAATTTGCAAGTTGTTGTATTCTTTTTTCTGGATGTTGTTTTACAAATATGTTCTTTCTGATTTATGTGGCTGATTTGGATTACTGAAGCTTTTGACTCCCAGACAAACACTGCTCACTTTCTTGGAGAGCGAGTGAAAGTGGGTGGGGATGGGTGATAACAGAAACAGAAATATACAATTAGCAATGAGTCTTGTTATTGGTTGGATTTTAATCAGCTTGTTTTACATCCAATGAAAGCAAGAATGTTAGCAAATAAATTGGGACTATATTCTGGCAATATATGTTCCCAGTTGTGGTTTTAACTGGTTTTGAAATAAAAATCCCAAGTGGAGTCAGAGATGAAACCATCAAAAACTGGTCTCAAGTACTACAATACAAGTTTGCACCTTTTTATAACTGTTCACAGGGGAATAAGTAGTATGTATGTCAGGATGTATTTATAGACAACCCCTATACACACTTCATCAAGGTCTGAAACGGGATGCTCCATGTTACTATAGAAATCTTTACAATGTCTCGTGGGGTTTAACTGTGGAATGCAGACAACTGGCATCTCCAACAGCATATACACAAACACGAAGCTGATATGCACACACTTGCATGTGAAGGTCCAGTTCAATATGTAGTGGGCTCTATTTTAAACCAGACCCCAAAAGAGCAGAGACCTATGCTTAACAATAACTCAGCTGCAGAACGGGGCTCAGTCCAGACTGTCCTTCATGCAGTCAAATGCAATATGATTCACACAATAATGAGAGCCCCTTGTATTTCTGGGGACTATTAGTGCCTCATTAAATTCACTTGAAAGGAAGTTAAGCATCAACTCTGGACTGAAGAAAGTTGGTCTAATTGCCAGTGATAGTTGGACAGAGAGGAGGCTTATCTCTGCCACCCACTCAATCTCTCTTGTTCTTCCTTTCACTCTTATAATACTCTTCCATTCACTTGCACCTTCAGAAAAATGGGATCACGAACAGACAACTTATGAACTCCATGAAGCTGACTCCAAAGATGATAAGCAATCATCCTCATCTCCATTTCTCTCTCTTCTTTTTTTGTTCTATTATCGGCCCCGCTTGCTAAGAGCCTACTATTTAGAGTCAAACTATGAGATCACTGGTATAACAGAAACCATCACACACAAACACACGCAGTCATGCATATACCGACACAAAATCACGCATCAAAAACATGCATACACACACAAAACCACATTTATTATGATTCCCAGAGCTTCTGCAAGTAATTTCAGAGTAGCTTTGTTGTTGCTTTTGGGTTTTCTTGATCCAGCTATTAAAGACGTCTATTGGCAGCTCAGTTGGCAAAGCTATAGATTATTTCAGGCTTCGACGTATGAGCCAGCACAACACCAGAAACCACTGTAATTACAAGATCTAGTCGGCCTTTTGAATAGAAATGGCCAGTGAAGTCTTGATGTGGTCAAAGACAAGGAGGAAGGCGAGGCTACGTGGGTTAAAATAGAACTGCCCACATGGAGTTGATTTGAGGTTTTCTATATGGGGAGCCCTGGAGTGGGTCTGCAAAAGTAATGAAGTCAGTTAAAGCTAGTGGAAAAAGACCACTGCATGTGTCTCTGTAGAGAAAAACCATCACCGGTGAAAAACAACTAAGTAAGAATAGATGGTACAAAACTACTGTGTTACGACTGCAGATTCACTTGGAGTTTAGAAATAAAAATCAGACACTTCACATGAAGACTAAATTCTGCAGTTAACATAACATATTATCCCCCAAAACAATCATATGTTTTTATTATTAAGTTGTAGGCTGTAAAAGAAACCACACACATTTTTATAGAGATATTCAGATACCTTACTTTGGTTGTCTTAATTGTCTTTCAGCTAAAGAAAAATAAAGACAGACAAAGATCAAAGGGTCTTGACTTTATTAAAGACTAGCAGTGTAATTATATTTCAGCTTCAACTTTTCCTGTTTCTGTCAAATGCCCTTGTTAAGTGATTTTCTTTCCAGTTTCCACAAACATCGACAAAGCCATGTGTTTTGATGTGGTGTGTGGTCAGCTGTGGTTTTTAGGCTACGTTTGCTTTTCTTAAAAATGTTTCAATGCAACACATTCCTGTCCAAGGCTGTCAAATACTGCTGTTTTAGCAAAGCCTGCAGTTCAACTCAAACAGCCCGCTTGACACATGAGAAACATTAATATTCACTACATTATCAATCAGTTGGATTGATGTATTGGCTGCATTATATCATTCAGTTTGGCTATTTTTCAGATGTTCCTGACCATTCATTCAGGCATATCTGTAAAACAGGAATGTAAAACTGTGAAAATATATAGAACTCTTTTTACTAAAAGCTTCTTCATATTGGTATTTTTTCTTGGCATTAAGTTTTGTCAGCTAACATTAAATCGCAGGTAAAAACTTTAGATTTTTTTCCCAATATTTTTCACCATATATTAACCCCATATGCCACACTCACATAAAAGACAGACTGACAAACATCCAACCTTTTAATGAAGCGTGTTCACCCTTGCTTGTTATTTTAATAATTAAAACTGTTTCAAAAAGGTGTACTGACCTGAATTAGGAAGTTATAATGCAACTTTGAAGACTCACATGATCCTCTTGGTCATCTTAATAACAGACAATATTGATAACAGTTTTATGATTTAGCATGTTTCATAGAGTTCCCTCTATTTTACAGGTATGCATGTGAATGTCTTAATTAATGTCTTTGTTTAGGAAACCTATGCCTCAATGTGGAAAATTACATTTCCACATTCACTACCTGAAGCCATACTTTCAGGTAGTGAAGATATGGCTTAAACTTTATGACTCATTCCGAATAAAATCACAATGTCAGATAAGGGTGAACCATGGTGGTCAGTTTAATGACTCATCATTTTTCTGTGGTAGTATTCATAACAATACCAGGTATCAGGGACAGAAATGACAGCTTTCCAAAACAACAGCTGCATTTACTTTTTGATTCTGCCCACATTTGTAGTGGCCTCTCTAGCCCCAGGAAGAATACATTTATTTGTCCATCTGCTACAAAGAAGAATGACTTTCCAGTTTTCGACTGTGATAAAGACAACCTTCTGTGTTGCAAAGAACATAATACAGATGTGAAGGAGGGCCTGCACACCCAGGTAATGAGAACAAGTGGGGTGTGCTTGGAGATGGAGGCTGGCTGGTAGAGCCGTTAGCTATGCACAATAAAGAACTGATACAAATACACCATTCCTCGTTCCTCCTAATGTTTAAACTGTGTGTATTAGAAGTACATGTGTTGCCTATACACCTGCAAGAGACTGCTGTGACTTTTTAAGACCTTAGGCCATTTTAAAGCACTAATTGCCTTACAAAATGAGTCAGTGCTACAATATTAAAGACATAAATGAAAGTTAAATGGTACTGGTACTAATTTATCTACACAAAACGTTCAGTTCTGCTTAACAACTGATAATAAGATAGCTTAACTCAAAGCTGTTGAGCGTTTACATTGAACATCCCACCTCGCCAGATTGTGAAGGTCCAGTTTCACCCTGACTAATAGGAAAAAAGCACATCTGAAAGATCATAACTTCTATTTTGACTTGTGTGTCTTGACCTATTATCCACAGCATTATTTGACACCAAAAGTAAATACAGAGTGGGCTATATATTTCTGAACAAATAATAAAGCACTTAGAAGAAGGCTAGAGGGAGCTGTCACAGTACCTAAACTTGAAACCAGCTTAGAGCATTTGTTGTTTTCACTTCCTTGTTTCCAATTTCCTCTTCACACCAGTCTCTGCCATTCTTTCACCAACTGTTTGTTTCTTTTTGGCACTAATACTACTTCAGTGTCAGAAAAGGACACTAGAATTTAGCTTTTCTAGCTCATTGTGGAAATAATATGTTTAGATGTCGAAACATATTAGACATCTAAACATTTTGATGTCTAAATATGTTTAGATATTTAGACATCAAATATCTCATTGAAAACACTGACAAAGTGACAGTATAAGATATCATGAACCACCATTTGTCTTACAGAAAATGAAACAGGCTTCCCCAATAAATTTTGCAAATAACAACCCACTGACTAGCTGTATTTTCAAAATTTCACATATAACTTCTAGCCTTGCAAAGATATGCATGGTATTTCATGTACAAATATCTGTAAAGAAAGAGCCTCAATTCAATAAACCTTATTAACTAGATTGAAGTAATGACCTGTCTTTACAAAGACAGGTCAGCCAGATTGATATTTGAAAGGACTGAAAAAACAAAAGCTGACTACTTTGAAAAAAAGGAAATCAGGAACTGCTGTCTTTGAGCCTATACGCTGCCATGCCAATAATATCAATTTTAAAGCATAAATTCATAGGAAAGTATCTTATGTTTACCCAGACAGAAAATATCAGGTAAAAGTGTTGTCATTGTCACCTTTTTACTCTTACATGAGCCACTTACGAGTCAGGGCCCTGAAGATTTTTCCTCAGATTGCTTCTAAGTTTATCAAAGACTCAGATACTCTCTTCAGAAAATATCACAAAAAAATACACTTAGTAAAGCTGT